>NC_060213.1:90250833-90596666 GCF_021130785.1 Homalodisca vitripennis | reverse complement strand
TATAATATTATAGCATCTTTTCATTAGTTTTGTATATTTCAAATATTATTTTTTAATGCCCATAACGAGAGATGGTTAAGGTAGTTTTGTTGCAGGAAAACATGTGTGTTCCGGAGAGACATTTTCACGGCAGAATATGATGGTTATGTTGGCCACCATGGTGCAGAACTTCAACGTCAAACTGCCCGAGGGTCACTCTATGCCTGACGAGAAGAATCACCTCCCTGGTTCCATCGTCAACCCCCACCATTTTGAAGTGATAATGGAGCCTAGATAATCAGCCGTAAACAACACTGCCATACGATTCTTTAAAACTTTTGTACAGTTCTAATTACGATGCGCTATTTTGTAACTAATTTTAAATAAAACAATTGTAAATAGTTATTAGTGTATATTTTCCGTCGTTACAAAACCTGTTTTGCGACTAAGTACATGAGAAATATTAGAAGTATATTACTGTCACATCATGAATGGAAAATCGCAGTGTGTTTATAGCAGTGCCAACAACTTTAAATGTAAATAATATTTACACAAAGTATAATAACACTGTTAAAAGTCCATTCTGTCCATCATGGTTGTACTGTTTTATTATTGATTTCATATCTGTTTGCTTTGTTTTAAGTTATTAAGTTGAGTTTTTGCGGATGGAAGAGAATATCATTTCTTGAATATATTTTGTTTAGTTGCTTTGGCTCATAATACGGATTCCAAATATCTGGTTCAATACCGTTAAAAAAGTGTTGTGTACATAAACATACCATTTTCAATATAATTTTGATAATAATACAAACAGTAAATTACTCAGATCGAATGTAAAATATTTCTATCTCCTGATCTATTTCGGAATAAATGGAACTAGGAATTAAGAAAAGTAATTTGTATAGTGGGAAGTTGGAGAGTGAAACAGTGGAAAAATCACAATGTCTTCACTCCCTTTTTTCAACATATGAGCGTCACTTATATTTTTCTAAAACGCAGTTAAGAACTATATCGAAAATATATGAAGACTTATTTACAAAAACCACGTCTGGCAATAGGTAAGTAATACCTAAAAGGGTAATTATAAGTCTCATAAATATCAATTAGAATTTTATATTTTTTAAAAACCTTTAAATTTATAAGGTATTGTTTCGTATAGGCTTCCCTTTCAAAAATCGATTAAATTAGCGTCCTTAGCTAATGATTAATTGCTTATATAAATTGAAGGTTAGGTCTTTATTACAGCCAGGAATGACCCCTACAGGATCTAAATAATTGCGTTTCCTTAGCTCTAGATCTCTTGAGAGGTGAAAGAGTTTTCAGTTGAATATCTTTTAAATTTCTTGTGAATTTTATAATATATTTTATAGATTTAGAGAATTTCTTGGACCACCATGAAACCTGGTTCCGACTTTAGTTTCCCGAATATTTAGGAATGCTACGTTCTGCTGCTTATATAGGGGACGATGTGAAAAGTGAGCTGAAATCCATGACTGTTTTAACATAGGTTCTACTGTAGTTATAGAACTTTTGATTGTTTCGGAATTCGTTGCAATCTTATCTGATATCTTGGATATCCATTGATTGGATAACGTAAGTGATTTAGGGCTGTTGCTATGGACGTGGCAAATCTTAAATTAAATATATGTGGATTTTTATTGCCAAAACCAGGCTGTGGATTGAAATTTTTATGCCAGAAAATATACCAGTTTTTAGGCAAATGTTAGTCTCAGATTCATAATTATTGAGAATGACAGCTTACATTTCATCGCACAGTCCCATTAGCATGTCACCCTTATATTGGAATAACTCGAAATAGCCCATCATTATGAATGGAGGTGGATCTTCTTGTCCAGCAGATCGTCAGAGATCAGAAGAAAAATTACAGGTAAAGGAATATGTAGAGAGCGAATATTTATTTAATGAACAGGATCTTGCTATAGCTACTACCTGAAGGTTTTTTGATAGATTAGCGTCTGGTGGTTACAGCGGAATCCGCCAGAATCGCAACACCACCACAAAAACTTTCTTAACGGTATTCGAAACGGAAAGTTTCGTTATAATACATTTTTCTTTAATACAAATTGTTTATCTCTTTTGCTGTTTATGAGCAACTTTAGATCTTCTCAATGGATTCAGAAAACGTTTAAATTCCAGTGTAGCATAATTGTGGTGACTTTTATTGAGTCCCTAATGTATCTATTTAAATTTAATAATTTTCTTTGTTTCGTTACAGGATGGCAATTAATATGTAGGGAATAAAACTCTACCTGTAGAAGTAAAAGGTCCTCCAACATATCGTCTTTAGGTATATAGATTTGAGAAGACCTAGAGGAGGATTGATTTGTGATACTAAGAAGCACTTTGAACCTATTATATGCTTCATACTTTATATGTGTTTATTATTTTAAGGATTTCTGTATCCTCCACATAAACAATTTCTTTACAAGGAGTGATGCTTTCCTTTGCAATTTACGTATAAAACATCTTTGTCATAACCCTTCTCTTGGTGTGCCAAAACCTTACTAGAATGGCCAAATCTTTGTCAGCAGAGACATAATTAATTCTAAAATAAATATGGACGGATAGAGATAATTATCCTGTATTAATATAATAAAAGGGATGGTGCCTTAGCACATATATGCAAAGTGTTATAAATAAAAATGAATTATTATTACTGACTGATTCACAGCGAGAAATGGAATATAAAAGCAGTAACTTTAAATTTTACAGATATAGGTATTTCATATTTAATGGGATGAATTGAAAGTAATCAGTACATCGTTTATCACTCGCTTTTCATAAAACTATTGGAAAACGTTTACAGCGAAGGTTTCAAACAATGTCATGTTCTTTGTATGTAATCTCCTGTTTAATAGCTCATTTTAAGATTAAAAGTAGTTCAGTTAATGTCCATATATTTAGCGGCAACTTTATTTCATTTATATCATTGCACATTTATAAACTAAATACTTATTTTATTTTATATTTTAGTCTATTTTGTTTCTTTAATTGTGTATGTTAATAAGTGAAATATATATTATATTACAGAAATATTTTATGGTACGCTGTAGTAACTATTCTCTTTACTACCATCTAACACAAAACGTCTATTGTTGTGAAAGCGAAAATAAGTAGTAATTGCACTTATAGAAAAACAAAAATTAATGTGATTTTCTGCGATTAGGTGCATTTCCTTTGTGTGTAATTAGAGATTTTTCATCTTGTATATTCCTTTTTTACTGATTTATATATTGCAATTGTATAAGTTTAATTACAATACTGCATAGCAGTCTTGTACGTTAGTGTAATTTAAATTCATATTAGAGTAAAATCGAAAGAATTGTAATGAATAAATAATATTCGATACACAGACTTAGTCTAAGTAAAGTAAAACTTCAATTATACACTTGTAATTTTATTGCAATATAAATAGAATACATACATGTAAAAGTAAAGCATATCTAAATACCCAACCTTGTAATTATATCCTACATGTAAACTAATATTCATGTCATATACTATTGTAAAGTCAACCTTAGTTGATACAATTGTTTATTACAAATGCCTTGTCAAGTAAAGTCAAGTGTTAATTGAAGTAATATAACCCCAGGACATAATTAATATTATATCATGATAAGCCACTCCTCGTTTCACATAACATACTGCCATGAGGTAGAATGTAACATACATGCCTACAGCTACACGTTTTATTATATCAAATGATATAATGTCACATAGTTGTAGTCAGTTCACTTAAAATTTGTTATGGTGCGATATTTGCTTTGCCATTATTATTACACATTAAAGTTAAGTTTCAATAAGTAGTGTTGCAATAATAAAAGTTCTAGTGAAATTGGGAGGGTACCAATCGCAAGTTTGCACTAAAATCAATAAATGTCATAGATTTTCACCGTTTTATCTATCTGGACTACTTTATTTTCATTTTAAAATATTAATAAACTTGTACCGTAAATTAGTTAATTAAATTTCATACAATGTAAATTTCGCAACCTAATCAGCCAGTATAATATAATATTATTTTACATCCAATGTTCCGGAACTAAATTATTGGGCGGAGTAACTACCTAATTGGCACGCGTATGAATTTTTTTTCTTCTAACCCTTGGTAGCAGCCAAACTACGTAACCGATCAGACCTCGCGCGCTTTGTCCGCGAGTTTACGTAGCTGAGGTATCTCACGTGTTGTTTGAATAGATGGCTACCACTTCCCAACATCTACTCCTCTTCTAGAAATAACCGTTCTTAGACTACAGCTTCAATGTCTCGTGCCAAGACGCCGACACCCGGGTTGTGAGTCTACCTATTGCGAAGGGAAGTGAAATATTATTGTTTTGTAAAGTAAAACGTCGTACGCATAATTCAATAGAACATTGGATATTTTAGGCCCACCTAGAAGATATACTTTTTAGTTATTATATTCTAATTGGCAGCAACGTGGCATTACATAAACTTTTCCTTTACCATCTAAAAGTGGTGCTTTTAAGTTTTCGTAATTAAACTGAACTTATAAGTAAACTTTGTATTTCTAGTATTTATTACTACGACCTCAGAAGTCACCACCCCCATGTGTTATCGTCATACGGTACACATAATTGTATTGCGCCACTCTGCTATTGATGTACCTACTCTGCCATCAACTGGGTGAAACTGAGTGAAAACGCCACAATGCCTGCCATTAAAATAGGAATATTTGTCTAAAGATGAGTTGGTATTTGAACTGATATCTAGAGGTATTAAATTAAATAGTGACAGTACAGTAAATGAACTCAGAAAGTCCTTAAGACAGTGTTTGAGAAACAATATTTTACCTACTGCTAGTAGCCTATTAAAAATAGACCACAATCAGGAAGTAAAACTTCTCAGTGAAAAAGTGATATTATTAGAACATGGGTGCAGTGAATTGAACAGTGCTAGTTCACCTTTAGAAATCACCAAATTCCAAGAAAAGTGTAAACATTTAATAAACCGTTTATTTTTAGACAACCAGCTAGAACTAAGTTCTGTACATAGTGAAACTTTATCAGCTTTAAAGTGTAGGCTAGTAAATGTTGAACAACAGTTAGCTAAAAACTTGCTACCTACAGTGAACCTAGAACAGCTTAAAGTGTTAGAAGCCAATTTAAATGAATCATTAGAACAAGATGAGGCTATGGAACAGGCAGTGAAAGAACAAATAGGCCCTATTTCTGTACAACCACCAACAATATCACAGCCTACTGCCAGTACCACCCACTTTGCCTATAATGCCTATTTATAATGCCAAACAATGATTGTATTAGTCAACCTATGTCTGGTTTAAATATATTTAATAAGTTAAACAACCCTGTAGAATGTTATTTACAAAATTTTACAGTAACAAATGGCTTAGTAGTACCTGAGCTAATAAACTTTTTGAAAACTTTGTTAAAACTAAAATGTGAAAACTAGCCTATCAGAAAATGAAATTTTAGCATTGTTACCATGTTATGCAAAAGGTCCACTTTTAGCCAAAAATAATACAGTGTAAGTCTGTCATGCCAAATGTCAACTATCTACACAGGGAATTAATTAGTGCTTTTATCCCTGTAGGCCTAATTGAAAGACTGAGACTAGATTTAGTTTATAGGCCACAAAGGTTTGATGAGCCACTGTATGAATACATCTATGACATCAAAGAGCTCAGTCAAGTTTTATTGTGTAACATAAGTGAACAGGACTTGGTAATTTGTATAAAAAGAGGTATTAAGCCTACAGATAGAAATAAGTTAATTTTTGAAAACAATCCCATTTGGTTTACAGATTTGGAAAATTTGTGTATAGCTAGTAACAATATAACCTTTAATGATAACTTAAGGGACAATTTAAGTAAGACATATGTTAACAACATGTATCCACCACATGTTGAACCTAGAAATAGTAGGCCTACTGTCAAAAACCCAAAGTTATGTTTCAATTGTAATAGGCCTGGCCACTTAGCAAAAAAACTGTTTTAGGAATCCAAAAAACTAGTTGGTAGGGGAGTGGTATTACACACAACACCTAAAAATATCCCTCCCCGGTTTCATAAGTTTAAGAATAATAATTTTATAAATAGTAATACAGTAAGAAAGAAAAACACTATTTTATGAGAGTCTATGGTAAGGTAATTAAAAATTGGAGTAAATTAAACTATAGAAAACCTAATTTAAGACTAAATGTTAGACAGTGTAACAATATGCCTTTAATTGAAGCTATAGTGGGTAAAAATGTAAAAACAAACTGCTTATTAGATACTGGTGCTACAAGAGATATAATTAGCAAAGAATTTTATGATAGCCTATTGTTGAATAAAAATGTTTCTAAATTAATGAAGTCAGATGATAGAATGTTTGCTGCAAATAACACTGAAATAAAATGTTTTGGTTACTGTTTTATGCTAAGATAAAAATTTCTAAATTTTGTTGGAAAGTAAAATTTATTGTATTGGATAATTTAAAATGGGACATTGTATTGGGAAACCCATTTATATCTAATAGCAAATTAATTTTAGATCTTGATGGAGATTCATGTTATTTTAAATTCAATTGTAATGAGAAAATAACTATTGTCAGACAACAGCCTTTTGAACATGAAGTAAACAGCATTGATGTAAAAATAGGGTGCACTAGAGCTGAGGCTGAGATACAAAACCTTATAGGGGATTTTCAAATGTTTTTACTCCAAAATTAGGAGAGGCTCTAGATTTGGAAGTGAGATTAGTTCTAAAATGACCCTACACCTGTAAATATTAGGCCTTATTTTATGAGCCCTCCTACTGTAAATAAGATGAAAACAATAATACAGGATTGGTTGGACCAAGGAATAATTGAACCCAGTACTTTCAGCCTACTCCAGTCCAGCCCTTTTTAACCCAAAAAGGACAGACTTGTAGTCAATTATACCGAATTAAATAAAAAGTTACAGAAAATTGATTTTCCCATTGGTGATTTAAATAATTATTATCAACATCTTAGTGGAGCCAAATATTTTTCAATAATAGATTTAAGAAAAAGTTTTTTGCAATGTCCATTATCACCTGATAGTCAAGATCTTACCTCATTTAGCACTATATTTGGTAAATATAAATTTAAAAACGAGTACCCTTTGGTTTACATGTTGGTAGTGCTGTATTGTCGCCTATCTGGATAAAGTCCTAGACAATATAAAATTTAAATATGTGATAAATTTTTGTGATGATATCTTAGTGTACAATAAAGACCTTGATTCGCATTTAGTACATGTCAGAGAGATTGTAAATAGACTAAGCAAACATGGCTTAACGGCAAACCTAGAGAAAGCAAAGTTTTGTTTTGAGGAAATCTCCTTTTTGGGGAACTTAATAAAAAATAATACAGTAACTATAGATCCCGAGCGAACAAGGAGTATAAGAGAATTTATGCCGCCTAAGAACGCCAAACAAATTTCACAGTTTTTAGGTATGACCAATTTTCTTTTCAAAATTTATAAATAATTATGCCGAATTATGTAATCCTTTAAATCGTTTAAGAAGGAAAAACGCTAAATTTATTTGGACAAGTGAATGTCAAGATTCGTTTGTAAAGTTAAAAGAAGCTATAATGAATCCTCCTGTACTCCAGTTAGCCGATTTTTCAAAGCAATTTATAGTAATGACAGATGCTAGTGGAATAGCCGCAGGTGGTTGTTTGTTACAGGAAAACGACCAAAATGAATTAATGCCAAATAGCCTATTACTCTAGGAAATTTACTGATGCCGAATTAAAATATACTGTTTATGAAAAAAAAGCTTTGAGTGCACTAATTTGCATAGAAAAATGGCACGAATTTTTAGAAGTAAGAACCTTTAAATTAATAAACTGATAACCAAGCTTTATCCTATGTCCTCAATCACAAAGGAAGGTAGGAAGACTTGCCCGGTGGATCGAGAGGATTTTGAATATGCCATTTGAGGTGGAATTTAAAAGTTCCACCGATAATGCGCTGGCAGACGCCCTTTCACGTATGTTTGAGGGCGAGTCGACGGGAACAGCTGATCCGAGCCCCAGTGACTGCCCGGAACATTCCAGACCAGGATAAAAATAGATTATCCGATTTCCTTCTGCCATTCAAACTCCTCCCGAAGGCAAACATGTAAACGAACATCTAATGTAAAGCCTAAAATGCAGATAAATAATAAGTGCAATAAACAAGGATAATTTGTGGTTGTTAATTAATGATTTACCATTAGCGTTTAAAGATTTAGAAAAATATCAACTTCAAGATAAAGAAACTCAGGAAAATCATTCAATCTGTAAAAAGCAATAATAACAATTTTGTTATTTTATAAAAAACAATTTACTGATGTACAAAAGGAATGTAAAAAAGTAAGAGTAAGATATTTTTGCCTGTACAGTTAGTTGATTTAGTATATGAATTCTTCCACAGTTCTTTAATAGGAGGTCATTTAGGCATTGCTAGAACGCAAAGAAAAATTAATCAGTATTTTTATAGACCTGATTTAGACGAAATTATAGAGGCAAAAGTCAAAGAATGTAATTGTTTGTAAAATGAGTAAAGTGTGCCAAAGAAAATATGAAGGCGAATTAGTATCTGTGCCATTTAAGAACAATATGGATTGTTTATTCATAGATCTTTTAGGTCCCTTAGTGAGAACTAGAAACAGCAATGTATATTTACTTGTAGTTGTAGATGCCGCCAGTAAATTTCTATGGCTAATCCCTTTGAGGGGAATGTAAGAGTGCTGAAATATGTAATAAATTAGACCGCATAATTTTTAACAACTTTTCTGTACCTAAAATAATAGTGTCAGACAATGCCGCATATTTTACATCACTGTATTTTAAGAAGTTCTTATTTAAGAATTTTATTGAACACCGTAGACTAGCGCCTAACAGGGCTAATGGAAATCAATCAATCAGAAAGGCATATTAGAAAACATATCTACATTATTACGTAGTTTCTATCACAACTGTCATAGTAATTGGGATAATGACCTAGGCTATATACAATTAAGTTTAAACACCGCCCATAATGAAAGCACTGGTTTTGCTGCCTTTGATTTAATGTTTAATCATTCCTGTAATAATGCTTTATCTAATTTATGGAAGCTAAATGATCTAATTGGTGAGAAATTTGTCCAAGGAAACTGTTGTAAACAATTTAAAGAGAGCTGTGGTCAATGTAAAAAGGAGTATAGCACATAACAGTAATAGACAAAAGTACTCCAGAGCAAAATGTAAAACATCCCTTTAAGTTGCATTCCTTAGTATGGATAAGAACCCACTATTTTAAGCAATTAAGGTAGATAAGTTTTGCGCAAAATTAGCACCAAAATAGTAGGAATTTATAGAATTTTATATTTTTTAAGCCCTGTAACTTGTATTGTACAACACACTGAAAATGTTTTGAATGTAAAAAAAAGTCCATATTGTGGATTTAAAATTAAATTAAGACCTGTTCTGTATATAAAAAAAATTTTTGTAGCATCCCTAGCTTAAGGAACCACTTGCTGCCAAATTTAAAAGATAAGATAAAATCCAGGAAGTTAATTGTTTGGTGAATTCTTAACGAATGTGTCAAGGGAAATAAAATATAGAAAAAGAATTTGTAAATAGACTTAGTATAAAGAAATGAGACAAAGTTGATCCTGACTGTTTTGTAATGAGGGAATCAAATATGAAAAATTGTCTGTGTTTTTGTATGTATGCCGAAATGTTGAATTTTGTGGATATATTTGAAGTGTTAAAATTCATGTAGATGTAAGATGTATAGGATGTTGTATGTAAATATGTATTAAGAGTAATGCAGTATTAATAAGGAATGTGAGACTTAGCTTCTCGTGAGGGGACGTTTCATTCCAAAGTATTCGATCCATATTGGTAACTTGTCCGCAAGTCTCAGGGTATTTAATGGCAAAACACTATACACAAAACACTGGTATGAATGCAAAAGAAGTATGAATGTGGCGCCTATATAACAAAACACTACACTACATTTGTTCACGATTTAATCGCCTTAAATGCCCTTATTCTTGCAACGACCCGCAAATTCTAAAACGCTGCAACGTGCACTGCATGAAAATAGTTTGCCTAAATTGATTTTCTATTTTTGGTCCCTAAGCGAGCAGTCATAGAACTGCATTGGCATGCGATCTAGCGGATTTCATAGGAAACTTTTGAAACCCCCGCGCTATCGTATTGTTATGGTTGAATTTGAATTTATGTAATGAATAAAAGGTTGAATTAAGTTTGTTATTTAGAATATGTTTAAAGTAAAGCGACTAACTAGGTTGCGAAATCAAAACAGGGGGATATTCTGTTACCGTAAATTAGTTAATTAAATTTCATACAATGTAAATTTCGCAACCTAATCAGCCAGTATAATATAATATTATTTTACATCCAATGTTCCGGAACTAAATTTATTGGGCGGAGTAAACTACCTATTGCACGCGTATGAATTTTTTTCTTCTAACCCTTGGTAGCAGCCCAACTACGTAACCGATCAGACCTCGCGCGCTTTGTCCGCGAGTTTACGTAGCTGAGGTATCTCACGTGTTGTTTGAATAGATGGCTACCACTTCCCAACATCTACTCCTCTTCTAGAAATAACCGTTCTTAGACTACAGCTTCAATGTCTCGTGCCAAGACGCCGACACCCGGGTTGTGAGTCTACCTATTGCGAAGGGAAGTGAAATATTATTGTTTTGTAAAGTAAAAACGTCGTACGCATAATTCAATAGAACATTGGATATTTTAGGCCCACCTAGAAGATATTACTTTTTAGTTATTATATTCTAATTGGCAGCAACGTGGCATTACATAACTTTTTCCTTTACCAATCTAAAAGTGGTGCTTTTAAGTTTTCGTAATTAAACTGAACTTATAAGTAAACTTTGTATTTCTAGTATTTATTACTACGACCTCAGAAGTCACCACCCCCATGTGTTATCGTCATACGGTACACATAATTGTATACCGTATTATTTTGTGTACCAAATGTATACCAAATATTTTTCACATATTTCACAAAATAAAATGTAATTTTATTTTACCCAGCTTGTTTTTAAACTTATTAATTCTGCTATGTGGTTGTTTCAATCAAGGCTACGAACAATACTGATTTTAAAATATTCTCTAACACTTAGGAAAATCCAATAGAGCTACATCACCAGCTAACACGATGTCTCTTACATGGAAAAAATGTCTAGTCTATACGTTAGATAGTTCTTGAAATATTCACCAAACAGATAGACAGAAGCCACGTATTGAGGAAAATAAAAATTTAATATCAAAACTTCAGACTAAACCAGTGATGAATTGAAACGTAAAATGAATGTTTTAATACATAGTACTCAAAATTAATAGGCTTCTTTACCATTGTGATGTAGCATTTAAACAGATCCTTAGGTAATAACATTTCATGAAGAAAAAATCGCACTACCACGCCTCAACGATATAATCTTTCTAGACTTCAGTCAAAAAAGCAACAAGATTTCACAACAAAAAATGTTGCAATCGATTATGTTAAACATTTTCATGAACTCGATAAGGTCTTTTCTCTTATAAAGATATTGTATCGGAAGTAGCTTAGATTTACCCCTAGACCGTAGTAGGCTACGGTGTATGTGTTTTTTTACTTGTCAGGACAACAATGTACACTCAATTATTGCACAGGAGATAAATTTAGACCGAAAGTAAGGACTCAAATTAAAATCTTCTTGACCGAAAGTGCTTTCTGAGGTGTACAGATTTGTATTTTTGATCGGCGCAACAATGCAGGCTCAGCTGTGACGTTTGGAAATATAATTAATTTGAACCAATTACGCTCTAACGCGAGCAAAGCATAAAATAAGTCACTGACCCCTAACCGGATATGAGCACAAGAAAGGATAGCTAAGTCTCAATTTTTCTTTATTAAAAATTAAATAACTATATACCTGTATATATTTGAATAATATACTTATTACATTAAAGGAATAGGAACAAAAACAGAAAAAGCATTATAAATAAAAAGTAATAAATTGCTCTTCAAATGGAAATTCAATAAATTACCACTACGTGGAATAATCGTACTTATCGTCAGAACAATGTGGAACAGTGCAATTGGTTTAAGTTTATTGCTGATGGACACGTTATTTTTACATGTTACTCAAACCTACAGTACTTTAATGTTTATTCTTTGTTGTTTGTTATCATGGCTATCAACGGATTATAAATATTAAAATTTAGTATTTACTTTATAACGATTTTAGTATTGAGAATATCATACAAAACTTAGCAAGTGGGATATTTTTACCGGCTACAAATGTGACTATATTTTGTTGATGTATTTAATGTATTAAAACTTCTTCCTTTAAATGTTCTGGGGCGTTCTGCATAGGGATCTATCCCCTTTAAAGTGAGAGGTACCAAAGAACTAAATTATAAATATATTTAAATAGGTTGATGCGAATTTATGTTAAATAAATACAACCGCAAGAATCCCGTGGGAGACAACATGTAAAAAAGAGGTTTGTTTTGTGGGACCGCTTACTTGATTTCAATACCAGACTTAAGCTCCAAATAGCATTCATTCAATAAAATATTCATTTAAATGTTAAATAAAATACATCGAACAGTAAATCATTGAATCAATATTGATTTTGAAATGTATTTTAATTTTTTTTTTGTGTTCTCCATATTATGCATATGACCTAGATCGTTTTTCGCTTGTTCTTACTATACATGTTCTAAGTAAATAGGTAACTAATTGCGAGTGTAAAGATTACCTTCTATTTTTTGTTTAATACAATATAAAGGTTTTTTTGATCACACATAAAAAAGACCTTACCTAATATAAGTAAATCCCGATTTTCTCGTTTAGCTCTCAGCAGGATGTACTCGTAGTTGTTTGGGATCATAATAATGTATAATGAAATTACTTTCACACCACGTTCGTTTCTTATAACCGGCGGTACTTTACAACCTTTTGATAATAAATAAACTGATTTACAGCCTGGTGTAAATATATAGGGTTCTAAAATCAAGACAATAAAAAGTATTCAAAACCTATTCCAAGTATTCTTTCCTTGGCAGTACAGTGTAAGTATTGCCACAACTGTGAGTAGTGGATGGTTAAAAAAGTAATCTATTTATATTGATTACTTATAATAGCATTGAGGCATATTAATTTGATCTGTGTTCAAAGTTGTATACAGAATATTACATGAATGGAGAGTCTAGTTTGTATAAAGTAAATTTAGGCTGTTACTGAACGAAAGAGGATTATTTATATTTATAATTTTCAGGAAAACCTGTACATTTACATAATTAAAAAAAACACCAAATTCTGTTATAAACTTATGCCAAAAGGTTAATCGTTTGAAATCCTTATTTAACAAATCGAGAGATAAAGTTGGCGAGCTGTCACTGAAGGAGGCACTCGTCTTGTTGAATAAACTATTTTCTATAACAGAAAAGTCACTATTGTTCAATAATTTTAAAGTAATTTCTTGAGGCCGTTTGACATTTAAGATGCCATCGTCAGCTATGAATCAACAATATGAAGCAGTATAATTTTTTTACATTTTGATACAATTATCACCTTGATTAAGTATAATAAAAGATTTTTGATTAATTATACATCACTATTACAATACGATTTTGACCTCAAAACCAAATTATCTTTAGATAATTATCTATATCTATAGATCTAATGATCTATATCATTAGAGAATATCTTTTCAAATATATCCTCTAGTGTTTCAATACTATAACGGTTTATTAGTGTGTAATAGTTTTATATTAGATTAAATCACGCGGTATCAAGTTTATTGGGCAAAATATCTTTTTTTGCCCAATTTGTCCTGGCTTAAGCTAACAGGGAGCTAAGAGTATCTTTTAATAATTTGAGTTTATGTTGTTAATAATTGAAAATTAATAATGATATATTTTAGCGGCAGTTTTAATTAGATTATTTGCTTAAAAAGTAATTAAAACGTTACAAATAAAATAAATGCTCATTAGTACTCATATACTATCCATCAAAGCCACTGGTGGCGGACTGTAATAAGATAACAAGAAAAAGCTCTTCTTGAGTTTTGTAATTAGTGAGCTTAGAATTCAACTAATTTTAGATTTAAAGTTCATGGCAAACGTCTCCTTTTAGGTTTATAATGTTTATAAGTCTAGATATATCTTTTTAAAACTAAACACAAACCACAATAGGATGTAGAGTCATCGACTACAATCTGAAACAGTATAATATACTCGTACTTATTTAAGGCATATGTGTTTTGTTTTCGTACCATTATTGTTGGACTTGTTTAAGGACAAATTAGTCAAAAAGCAATTTTTATTTTACTATTCTGCATACGGCACAATCCATAAACTTTGAATAACGTGAAAAGTTATATGAAGCGAACAAAAACATGTTTTTTATAGTTGAAGAAATTAATTGTCTTTTCTTTGCAGCAGCAGTGTTTAGACTGTATGGCAAACGTCACGGATTTTTTTTAATTTATGACATTCATACAACAATACACACTCACACATACAGATTTATAGTTACTCCTACATCGCCAATGCAACCCACTTAGTTCAGCGGAGTCAGTCTTATAATTGGGCGGTTTGCCAGTAGAATGCTAAAACCTTACATGCATTATAGAACACTTGTGACACCAAGAAGCGTTTAAGGCGAGTCTTTAACTCGTTGAGAGTGGGAGCATCTTTAATAGAATTGGGCAGTCTGTTGAGGAAATGAACACCCACCTGCAAGGTCAGGGGTTCATAAACCACCGTTCTGTGTCTCCCAGTTCTTTACTTTGCTCTACCACGTGTCCCATACATGTGTATGTCTCGGACTCTGGTTAAGGCACATTTACTCATACAAAATAAAGTTGTTTCCAAAATGTAGAAGCACGGCAGGGTCAAAAGCTGCCATATTGAAAACTTTCTTGCATGACTCTTTAAATTTGATTTTGGCGATTATTCGAATTGCTTGTTTTCGGAGTATGAATGCTCTTTGAAACGTTAGCGCAAGCTCCCCAAAGGACCACTTCGTAAGGCAGATGAGGGTAAATCAGTCCATAATACGCCTTAATCAGTAATTGACTCAGGCAGTATTTGCCTAAAGATATAAACAAATTGAGCAGACTTTGGTGATGCTATATAAAACTGAACCAAAAACCAAAAATCAAGAAACTGTATTTAAACTAAATTTTACCCAAAAATATTTATTAAAATCTTAATATGTTGATGTATATAATTGTTATAACTGTTGTATTTAAATTTATATTGCAATATTTATTTCACTAATATTAAGATTTAAAAGTTAACATCGAAAATTGTTTTAAGAACTTGTACTCTCTTGCAAAGTGATATTCATTATTTAGTGTTCTCCTAATTTCCTTCTTCCCCTTTTCGTCAACATATTACAATAATCTTAGTAAAAAAGGTAGTATTAGTAGACAACAAATTTTCCATATAAAAATCGTAATCCTAGTATAAGGCTTTTACTTACGTAAAAGTAAAAAAAGCGGCCGGAAAACGGTTTAATTTACTTTAATCTATTGGAGTTTTTCTTACACAGTTACATAAACAAAACTATCTCATCACCAAAACCTTTCATAGGCCTCCGTATATCCAATCAAAGAGGTAGAAAAAATTGTCAACTTTTCAAGCTCTATTTAACCAGTTTCAGATAAATATTTAAAGTCGTGTTACAGATAAACTGCTGTGTTTCTTACAACCCCTACCTGTGCACACCCTTTATTAAGGAAATAAATGTTTTATTTTTTCTGTCTTTTCACTAATCTACTTATATTGTAAAATAATTTTGTATATATTTTCTCCCATAATTATTTATTATATATTTTAATTTAAATATTTAGCAATATTACACCCGAATTCAACCATAAGGTTTTGAATTTCTTGGTTTGATCAAAGTTCCTTCCTCTTGTTCGAAAGACGCCGGAAATAAAATATTAATAAGTATATTTATATAATATTTGTACTAATTTTGTTCGTAATACATACAATCAAAGTATATAGGCTAGTTGATGTTAAACGCTTTTAGAATAGGAGCCATGGGAGCCACGCCTCTTTGGACCCAAAGCTGTTTATATTTATATTATTTATAAAACAATTTTGTCTTATAAATCATTCTTGCAAATTTTTAAGAAGCTCTATCTTTTACCAGGATTTTCAGGCTGGATTTTTTAAACGGTAATTACTTTACGGGTTCACCCCATTATGAAAAAAATACGCTAAAATCACATATTATGATAATTTTGGTTAAATGTGTCCAACCATTCGGTTTGAGTTGTGTAAAAATGGTTATGGACAGACACTTATCTCTTTTCAGGACTATGGGGTCTCACAACGAAATTGGTATTGCCATTTACTTTAAGACGTTCAACCTAAATTAATAGAGATTGAACAGAGGCCGTAATCGTGACTGGAAATGGAAAATATAGTATTTATATTTACGTATTCCTATAAGTTTATTAATAATCTACAGAAAATGAGAATAGCCTCAGAAAATAAAACTTAATTTTAATATCAAAGTGCATATTGCACTTGTAGAAATAAAACAAAACTGTATGCAGGAAAGAAAGGTATTAATAAAAATGGATCATGATAGAAGTTTATAATTCTTTATCAGTTAAATAATATGAAGTTTCGTTGTGATTGCTTTACTGGTATGACTACGTCCTTTACTATGCCATGTATTTCAAGTAAGATTATTTGTGACAAGAAAAGTATTGAACATTTATTTTTTGTAATACTTTCCAAATTGATCCTGTTACTTTAACTGAAATACACCAAGTGATGGAACACGTAAGCAATAAATAAAAACAGGCATTTATATTTATAGGAAGAACGATAAGCAATCAAAAAATTGTTTGTCGTTCACATTTTATGTAACAATTGGAAAACTATTATGGAGGGTTGTTTCTAGTAATATCACCCTCATTCTCTACGTAATCCTAGCATATAACTCTTTTAATAGCTAACTTCCTAATACACGTATTTAGTAATGTTGGTATATATAGTTCTAATTTAAAATCATACAAACATTCAAAAAGTGTAAAGGACTAATTGAAAACATGATTATCCCTACAATTTTCAAGCTAAGGTGTTGACTGAAATATTCGATTTCAAATTTCGATTCTCGGAAAACTAATCATGTAATTGTGTAGTAATGTGTAAAAACCATTTTTATAAAAATAAAGAAATGCAAAATAGAAGTTTTTATAATTCATTTTACAAATAAAGTTTATAAAAAGAACGTGTTTATTTAATACAACATTTTTATTCGATGGAATGAATCTTTGAATAGGTTGTATATTTTTTGGTAGAATACTAGGTGAAATTCGACGAAATGGCTGAAACTTCTGCTTATATTAGTTATGATGTGCATAGTATACAATATAATATACATAAAATACGTTACGTGAACTCTATAGTGTTGTATCAGTAGTGTATTGCATACAGAAAATACAGAGTTACTATGTAACTTTTACTTCAGAGTTCACAGGTAATGAATGAATTTAAAAAGATTCATGGATTGTAAATATAATTTAATAATTATTATAAACAGCCTTCATGAACAAAGCAGTGATTGTTTTCATATACGGTACATGAAAATGGTGATCATTTTTTAAGGAAAATCAGAGAAATGAACATTAACAACCAGGAAAATTAATTATTTTCCGGTCTATACTCTGGAAAACAACAATTATTCACTACGTAAAACTAAGTCGACTATTTTCGAAAGTTGCGGTAAGGAATTTCCCCTTAGACCAGAAGTAGGTTGAATTTTCCCATACAACGTAATAGGCTTCTCACTCCTTCGCATCCTTCAGTTAACAAGTAAATTTCTTATATCAGGAAGCAAGCCAAAAATAATAATGGCTTTTGGAATATCTTGGTATATAATTACTTTGCAAGGGGTAGGAGGAATCTTTTTTTGACCGAATTAGTTTGACGAAAATTATAACTTTTGTATTTTTATTTTGTTTAGGGCAACAAGGCAGACTCAGATTAGTTGTTAGAAATATAACTAATTCGAATCATAAATGCTCCTACACGTGCAAATTATAAGAGCCCGGTTCAAAAATCACACCTCTTAAAAATTCACACTGAAATAATATTTACCTGCTATATGTCTACGGAGGTTTTTAAAATTTCATAAAATATCATTTTATTACATCATAAGAGTTTTTATCAAGTAGTATACGCACTTCAATTTTGAAAATTGCGTGTGAAGCCGCTGATAAAAGCCAGTAGTACTTAAAACATGTTCTGTCCATGCGTTTGCAGGACATCTCGAGATAAAATTGATCTATGGACTTTAAATTATTTACTAAATTAGCAAAGCGTATTATGCAGCACGTGAAGTGAAGTGTTGACATCTTGTATTAATTTAACACGTTTTTATAATTTGAATAATAAATATTTTTATCGTAATATGAACATAATTTTATTATAACACATGCAATTATAAAAGTATAGATTTATTCGTAACTATTAATTACTTGTTAAAGCGAATAGTTTTTTCTACTGTAAATAAAACATTAAATTTCTTTTAATCTTTCCTTACTCTTATACCCCTCTGTCAATAATCGAACTGTAAACGACGTTACAGATAAATAGATATTGGAATCGCTGTTGGTCGAGCACATTGTACTTTGTTTCTGACTTAGAAATAGCGCCGGAGTTTATCATTTCTGTGACGGTTGTACTTTTTCACTATTATCGATCTTATAATGTATAATATTTCTCATTTTTATTCTGTTTATTCGGTTATGTTCCGAAGGATAGTGGACCATGACGACGGGCATACTAAGGGTTAAAAGAATATCGGTCTCTCCTTTTACAAAAATCCTATTTCTTTGTATTTTTGTACTTTTATTAACGGCGAGACTACTGTTTTTAATGTTTTGGATGTTCTAGCAAGAAAAATAACGTCCACAAGTAAAATTCTACATAGAATAAATATAAGGAGCAGTCAGTTGATGAGGTTGCTCATAAAGGAGTAAATGTACCGTAGTGGAGACTTGACATATATCAGGGCAAGAACGTTCTTTGTCTGGTTGGAGAGAAGACAGTGTTTCCTCATTTTAACCTCTTCAATGATGTTAAATATTTACGTTGAATAAAATTCACTGTAAATCACTGGCGCCATCTGTAAATAGTTTTTGATATCACCTTTTTATATGAAATCTGTATTACACTACTTATCAAGCATTGTATACTTAATATTTGACAAAACTGTAAATAGGAGCATAAAAAAATTAAAAATTAAAACTGATGTTTAACTTATTTTTAGATAATAAAACATATTTTTTCCAAATTAAAAATATTCCATGTAACTTGCAATATCTTTCTCTTTATAAAAACCTTCAACGGGTTTCAATTGATATTTTAAAAAATATATTAGTAGAATTAGTCTAGCCGTTCTCAAAATTTGCGTGTAGTAACAGATGTTTTCATTTATTTTTATTTATAAGTAGGAGGTTTTAATATTGGAGGCAAAGTTCTTATATATTTAGTGAGGATCTTATAAAATTTTTATTGTTAAACAGTGTTTTTCAGTTTTGTTACAACCGCTGTTCTTTTAACGTTCACAAAATCAATCCACAACATAAAAGATTTATACGTAACATAACTCGATAAACAGCAGCTGGTTTAGGAGTAAACTGATGTTGTTAGACGTAATAAATATTAAAACTGCTTCACTTGTTTGTTTACTAAGCGCTTCAAAGGGTTCATTAGTGGTGGTGTTGAGCCTCGTAGTAGTTAAACAATAGTGGTAATTGTAAATGTATACAGATTGAATTGCGTGTACTCTATCATTATGTGGAAGAGAAACCTTTCTTTAATGAAAAGTAAATTATATTTATTACATTTATAATGGAATATTCTGTCGTTTTTTTTAACAAGTGGTAGTGTAATTTATCCTTACACACTATATAGATTTTTTATAAAGGTATTAAATTGTGGCATTAAATAATCCCAAAGTGTTACTACCTGTAACTTCTATGTTCCGCGGCTTAAGCAAATCATTTTATGCTCTGGATACTTTTGATTTTGAGATAATAATTACTAGCATTTGCCGACGTCTTCCCAAAAAATGTAGTCTATGTACTTGTATCAGCACTTCTGGTTTGAGTCAATTATGTTTTTGACGCCAATGCTGATTTTGTCCTGTTACCACGATCAAAAAATATGTAAGGAATTGTATTTAATACCTATCTACAAAAATATTGCTCGAAATTATTTGTTTAAAAATAATTCGACCTAATTTTTACGTATCTTAATGCTTACCACATGGATACTTTATTCATCTAAATGGATTTGGAAATTATAATAAAAATTTAATTTTTTAAGAGAAAAATTGTTATTGTATGTTATTATTAGGGGATAAATATGTACCACTGCGTTACTTTTTAAGGCCACGTTCAGATGTACAATTCTGTAGTAAATTATTTTGTTATAAGTCTAAAAGTTTAGTTGGCATTAACAATAAAAGCGTTAAATAATATAAATTTTCGCAATATACGATCCTTTCTCTACTTTCATTGATTCAAATATTGTTGTATCAATACTAGGAACTTGTCATAATTTATAACGAATCCTAAGGTTTAAACTGTATCAATATCTTTTGAGTAGTTCAGCAAATATTAATGCACTAACTGACTGAAAAAAAGCGATTTTATATTATACTATATATTATATAGATTTCGAAAACCAGGTGTGAATATCTAAAACTTAAAAAACTAATTTTAAAAGGCTTTATATATACATTTTACACGAAAAACACTGTACACACTCTACATTAACATATCTAAATAAAATATTTTATGCCATGAACCTTAGACATAGACATATCATACTTTTATCATATTGGCAATGAAATTTAATCCCGTATTCGAAGAATATATCCCGATGAATATCACAGACTTCAAAAACATGTACTTTTTACAATGTATACTAAACGCCAAGATATTTGGAAATGTCGACACATGTATAATGAACACATTACAATTAACTTCAGACACACGGGCGGAGTGTATGTTAAAATGTTTACCCAGAATCCAATAATGCGCTTCCATATATATATATATATATATATATATATATATATATATATATATATATATATATATATATATAAAGAAGTACCCAAGTACAAGGATAAAAGTCTGTAGGAACTTTATATTTTATTTTATTGCCGACGGACCAGGCAGACGGATGTTGAACGACACACGACGACATTAAATAGCATGCTACTAGCATATAAAAGTACAAACTCAAAGGTCAAACTTAAAATAAATTTATATGATTTTTCCAAGTAAAATCTCAATAACCTCTCACTGAATTTAGTCCCAATAGGTCCTAGTGTAGCCGGATACAGAGAATTACAAGTAGAAATGACTACGTTTCGTATTTACCTAAATAGGATAAATCCAATGGTCTAGAACTAAAGCATTATACTTTCTATCCCTAAACAACAAGATTAATAACACTATGGCCCTGCGAAAATGGAATTCCAAGTCGCAACTTATACAGGAGTTGGAAAGTAATTAGTATTAATTATATATTTTATTCGACCCCGATATCCCTTTCTAAAATCAAAACTTTAGTATTGAAATTAGTAGTAACATCTTAATTTTTTTATTCTTATTACATTATAACCCTATTAAGGGTCAAATATACATAGTGATATAATATTTGATAGATTTTTATTAAACATTTAGCTACAGTTTTTATGTTTCTTATCCGAATAGAACAACAAAAGACAAGTAATAGAATTACCAAAAAAATAAATCACTCAGAATAGAACAAATCAAGTAAGATTTTTACAAACTTAATATGACTTAAAAAAATATACCCTACTCAATAAAACTCAATAAATCACTAAAAAATAGAACATATTCCAGGGTAATAAAATCTTCTAAGCGCCAATAATTATATAACACCTTCTCTTTATATCCCAATAAGAGCTTAGATGCTTGGGAAATAAATAATCCAGTTAACAATATGTCATCAATATTTAAACTAGTTGTCGGAAGGATTAGCTAGGATGGGTTAAAGGGCAAATGGTAAATGTGTGAGGCATTGAATAATCACTTCAAAACATTTACTATAGGTGCACAATTACTAGGTCGAGACCTACTATTGGGAACCACCTTTGCTGGCTGACAATGACATGTGAATACTTTGTAAGTGTTAGTCTCAAACAATCTTCTGGTTATATATCTGACGATATTGATGTCAGATTTTTTCCAGCGTCAATGCTAGAGCATTAGAGAATAACAGAAATTTTGTTTTAACTAAGATATACCAGTTTTTCATTATATACATATTTAAATCTGAACATTAAAATTTGTTTGTATGGGATGTTCTAAGTAGTTTAAGTCTAAATCTCCTATCATCCAAATTAACAATACATTTGTACAGCATATTAATCGTCATAACAATATCAGAGTTCATGTAATGATGACCTCAGTTGGCGTGCTCGTATAATCTAGGTGTGCCTGTCTCTATATATGTATTCCTGATACCGAGTACCACAGCTAGTTCCTGTGGTACCATAACTATACAATTTTAAAACTGGTATGTTTGCAAACTTTAATACGGTATCATTCATTAGTGGATCCGCGGTACACTTGCACGTGTGAACAACAGACTCCGAATCAGTCGGCTTTCGCTGCCGATTTACATCTTAATGTCAGCTACAGAATTCTTGGATTGATTTTATTGCATAAAGTACATCCAAACATTTCAGGATTAAATTTGAGATTGATGCAATACTTATTACCAGGGGCTTATTACTCGTTAGAAGAGTTGCATCCAGAAATGTGTTACACGAGCTTTAAAATGAATCTCCTTAATTCCTTTCAGTTTATGGTATTTTTTTATAATTCAATAACTGTAGAGCCCTTGTTTTTTTAACCATTACCTCTATTATAAAACAGTACGATGTTTACACTGCAATGCAGCTTGTAGTTGTCCTATGACAAAAATGAATTTTTATTATATTATATTATTTGGATGAGGTTAACTTTCTATTTCGAATCGTAAAGTTTGGGGTAATTCTCTCTCTGTACAAAGACCACTATCTTAAAGGCTTCGAGACATGAAACTTGCCACAGATATACTTTATAGTCTAGGGATTTGAACTGATAAGGCGTTATAAAAACTTCTGTCCCCGTAATATAATTATTTATTTGATGTAACTGTTGCATACACCAATTTTATGAATGGACTGACTTACCATTCCTCTGGTTGAAAAGATATTAATATCAAACCATAATACCTGTTTCTCTTTTTGTCAAGTGCTATTTTGTAAAATTAATGTCTGTTAATCTTACTTTACTCATATACCTATGTAATGTCGTTTTTATTTATAGGTTCATATTTATCATGTATTATAAAGATCTTGACTTTATTGAATGTATTAAACATTTAAGCAAGATAATAATTGAAATGTTTCACTATTTATTAATTTTATATTATTACCTAGCACTAGAATCCAGAATGATGAATTATTATTATTTTATTATAACAAATAAAAATAATATTTTCACAAACTAAAACTTACAAGAGTTGGTGTATCATATTGTCTAACAGTGGAAACAATTATCTAGTTTACAGTGATATCATCGAGTTCTTGTTTTAAAGAGCAATAATTTACGTTCCTTGAATAAATATGACTAATCAAATGTTATAATACAAAACTATTATATTAGACATTTTGGATTCTTGTAAGAAAGTTTATAATATATTTATTAAATGTTTAGGTTCATAAATAAAACGTTCATCTTGTACCTAAATGTCCAACCTCTGTCCCTTAAAAATATCATATGCCACAACTTTGAGTTCAATAAATTAACATAAACATTTAATTCGTATGCCAAATATGTTTATCGTCGAAAACAAAATAAAATTTCATAGCATAAAGATATTCAATTATAACAAGTTTTTTAGCAGTAACCAATAAAATTAATAAAGATTAGATTATTTTACTATATATATATATATATATATATATATATATATATATATATATATATATATATATATATAAAACAACTGATGTCTGTTAATCTTACTTTACTCACATACCTGTGTTTCATCAATTAGACAGTGAAATATGTTGCAACTTTTAAATCATTATTGGGGGCGCTGTTAGTTGAGCTTACATTGGATTTTTGATCTGAGTTTAAAATAGCACCGATTCAAATCGTGCCTGTGACCGTTGGCCTTTTTTAGTATAATAAACCTTATCGTGTATGGACATTCCCCTTTTTATTCTCTTCATTCGGTTCTGTCAAACAGATCAGTGGCATATCCGTACGGGCATACTGAGGATTAAAAGTGGATCAGTCTGTTACTAATAAAAGTCCTACTTTTTTATTTTGTAATTGTATTAAATGCTTGACTACAATTTTACCATCATTAAAAAAATGTATACAATAAAACTTTTGCAAAGAATAGTTTTAAGGAATTATCACAGTGCGGACTTACTTTCCATGGAATTACATGTAGATTAAGATCAATATACAAGATGGCTACAGCACAGTTTCCAATACTCAGGCTTTCGTAATATTAAGATCAAGAACGAAGAATAATACGGTAATTCCATAACAGCATTATCAAAATAGAGTTGAGGAGAGCAAAGCCCACTCATAATTATGTGTTGTTTATTTATTAACAGAATTGCCGCAAAAAAAATGTAAATAAGTAACATAAATATTTATAATTTTTATTTAACTGAATTTTATTTCAAAGAAAAATGTACATTTTTAATGAATAAAAGAGAAATATTTTAAAGAGAACGTTACATTCAAGAATAACAATATGGTTGAGTGCACGAAGAGACAAGATGTCGGAATGTATTTGCTGATCAAACAATACGAAAACTCTACTGACCTTTGAGTATACATTCACTCCACTTCTTTTGCTTTCAAAGGGCTGTTTGAAGAATAAAATAAGTTACTGTTGCTACGTAACGGGAAATCCATTAACGGCTAAACTTATGAAACCTATCGTACTGTGCGTATGCATCAATTAAATATATTTGAAGTTTTCCTATCTAGTTGCTATCTAAAATTTGTTGGTAAACGAGCATTTCCTGTGAGATTAAAACCTTACATAGGGTAAAAATTTTAATTCAACAATATATTAAAACAAAATATTAATAGGAACTTTAATACCAATAATTTGTTTTAATGCTTCTTATCTTAACAATATATGAGGAACAGAACGTTGCTTCTAGAAGAAGATTAAAGGAGCAAATGAAAAACTTATAATTAATAATCTTTACGACTGAACTCTTGCAACTCTTTTAACTTGAAGATCTATTGATCTACGTACTTGACCCGGCAAAATTGTATTTTAATTCAATTTTAATGCGTAGGGATATATGTTCTAATAATTAAGCATACATTTATCTTATTTAAGCAATAACTAACTTATGGATTTCCTATTCATATTATGTATGTATCGGGCAGCACTAGATCCTTTCAGTGCTACTAGGAATATATGACGTATATTATGAATCTGTAATATTAATATGCAAAGATCAAGTTGTTTATTACTAAATACTGTCATATATTACACTATATAACAGCAAAGAGACAAATTTATTTATATTGTATGTATATATATATATTATATATATATATATATAAATATATTCACATACACGTAGAAGGATTGAAAAAAAGAGTGGATGACGGAATTATTTTAAGGGATTTGGACCAAAGAAAGGGATAGATTGTTTTAAAACATGGAAATCGGATCCGACAAATGCTAGGCATAGAAATAATTATACATTTTTTTAGAAATAGGGTTACAATATGAAATTAGAAACTGAAAAAATGTATACTACAAAACTTATTTCTCAATGTAAGGATGATATAAGAAAAATGTGGAAAGGCATAAATAATTTATTAGGAAGAACGAAAGACAAAAATACCGATTTGCTGATTATTAATTCGATGAAACAAGCAATTGGTAGTAATACAAATGAATTTGCTACTCATTTTGACGTGGGAGTTACACAGGCTGTTCATAGATGCAATACAGTTAAAGAACTAATAAGAGAAAATAATTTAAGAGAAAACCTTTATATCCCTAAGGCTACAGCTAGAGAAATCATAAATCTTATACAATCAGTGAATGAAAATAAGCCTCCAGGTATAGATTTAATAAGACAAAAGGATTTAAAAATACTCTCACATTCACTTGGACCTGCATTGGCTAGAGCAATAAATTTGTCTTTGAGTGAAGGAATATTCCCTGAGTGTCTTAAGACTTCAATAGTGAGACCTATATATAAAAAGGGCTTCTAGAGAAATTTATGAGAATTATAGGCCAGTGTCATTTCTTCCCAGTATAGAAAAGATATATGAACAATTTGTTGTGAATAAGTTAAAATTGTTCATGAATCAATGTCACATTATTAATGAGAATCAATATGCTTTTCAAAAGGGTAAAGGGAACTGAACTTCTTTTGAAGGACTTTACTAACTATGTAAATGAACAGTTAGAAAAAGGGTGTTATTTATTGGCTTTAATTTTGGATCTATCAAAGGCATTTGATACCATCAATCATAATAAGATGTTAGTAGTCCTGGAGAACATTGGTGTTGTTGGAATAAACTTAAACTGGTTCAAATCATATTTACAAAACAGAGGTTACAGAGTAACAAATAGTAAACACTTATAGTGAATATAAGTTAAGCAACTGTGGTGTACCACAAGGTAGTAACCTTGGTCCATTACTGTTTTAATATCTATATAAATAATATTTTTAATGTAACTAATTATGTAAAGGTGTGGGCATATGCAGATGACATCCTTCTGGTAGCATCTCATATGGTTCTGGTAACTGCCCAAGCAATGCTTCAAAACGATTTTAACGTTGCATAATATGGAACTTGTTATAAATCCAAAAAATACTGTTATGATGAATATTCACTTAAGAAATAAAAAAGTAGGAAATGAGCCTGTGGTTGAAATACCACACATGTAATGTGTGAGCAACTACACACACGTTTATACCTCACTTCATGTGATTGTGACAAAATAAAATTAGTATGTACCTATGATTATCTTGGGATAACAATAGAATAATGGTTTAACATGGAAATACCACATTGAGAAAATCCAGAAAAAGATTTGCTCGTGTGTTGCTGTATTTTATAGATTAAAAAATATATTGAATATTGAAAGCAAGACTTCAGTATACAAGGCGTTAGTGGAGTCAAATTGTTAGATATGGAATAATTGCATATGGAACAGCTGCAGACAACCACCTCAATAAGATACAAAGCCTTCAAAAGAAAATGTCTGGATATGATGTTGAATGGCAGAAGCTAATGGTATTACAGAAAAAACAGTTTGTATATACAAGCCAATAGCTTGACACCAAAGGGTTACTACAAGTATAAGCATCCTTGTATATTATTTTGCAGACAATAAATATAAAATTTCAAACAGCAAGAACACTTTCTATAGCTTTAAGAAATATTGAAAAATTCAAAGTTTATAGAATAACAAATACTTTTGGTAAAAGATTGGCCAAATATATTGTTCCTTGCCTGTTTAACAGTCTACCAAATTATATTTTTAATGAACATAATTATTGTAAGTTTAAAAAACTTGTTTTACAGGTGGTTAATGGAAGATTTATAAATTTAGAATATAGATCTGTATAAAACATTTCTAGATATTATTAACTTATTATGTTTATTAGTAAAGAAGAATTTGTGAGTATGTAGGGTATGTATGTATGTTATTATTTTAATGTTATTGTGGATATTTACTGTTGTTTAATGATTGTTGCTGTGATAAATATATAGCCTATATTAACTTGTTGTTAACTTATACCATAATAATGTTATTTTTTATAGTTTAGTTTTGTTATTGTAATGTTGTTGTTTGGGGTCTGTTGTTGATTTTGGTTATTGCTGTAATAAATAATAGTGTATATTAATCTGTTATTGTGGTCCATGTTATATTTTTTATAGTGTTGTTATGCTTTTGAATATTATGAATAAACATTATTAGATTGTGTTATATGTGATAAACATATAGGCCTAGTATATACAGTTATTATAATATGTTATTTATTGTGTTATAGTCTAGCTTAATAGTTTTTAATTATTTATGTAACCTGATTAAGCTTCATGAATCTATGGTGGATCTGGTTGCCCTATTATAGATAAAATCAGATACAGAGTAAACTGTATATTTTTTGTTGCAAATTCTGACATAATGTTGTCAGTTGTTTGTGTTTTAAAATGTTTTGATGTGATGATGGATTGTTTGTTAAGAAAATGTTACAGATATATTTATAAAGCATAGCCTTTAGTTTTTGTTGTTGTAAGTTGTTTTTGTTAAAGTTTATTAGTTTAAATATTATTACTTATTATTATTTATTTATTTATAGATTTTTTTAATATAAACACATGCCAAATATAACACATGAATTTTATCTATACAATAATAAACCGTTTGCTAGGGTTTGCCATTGGTATGAAAGCCTAGACTAAAGAGGGGAGGAACTGCAGGTTGTTGTGGTGGCCGCGTACTGTACTGCAGTAAGAGAGGTTAGGGAATGGAAATTCGTTAGATATGACTAAACAATATGCAATATGAAATAACTTACATTTTGGAAGGAGTAGGGAAAATGAATTATTATCAATATATAAATGCGTCAAAACACAATGCAATAACACATACACAATAACAAAACCAAAACACAATTAGGTTAGCACAGGGATAACACAAACACATATCACAGACTGAAATAGGCAAACAGACACATTGACATATATTTTGAATGCTGTAAATGCTACACATGGGTGAAATAAATTAACACAGTTATTTATTTATTGATAATCATCTAAAATTAACTTTAATAATTAGAGCAAAATTCATGCTAGATTTTGCACGTGCATTGCAATTGCAGAAATAAACACTGGTAGTGGCGGAACCAAGGAACGCCTGATGGGAGGGGGTATTTATTCTTGTCTCATACCGATTGGAATTGGGTAAGGACATCGACTGCTCCTGAATATAAATCATACAATCCAATCACACTATATGACCAGTGCAAATTTGTTAGTTAGGAACATGAACTTAATTTTAAGAGTTAAGAGACCGGTTTTTATCAGTGTTAATAATTAGAAATGTAAAGAGATAAAATAAAACAAAACCTGTATGCTGTTACTCTTGCTTGTAAACTTTAACAAAGTAATAAATGCAAATTTTGATACGTAATTTAATAAATACATTGTATGGTTTAGTTAAGAGGAGTTTAATTTGGACCCCGCTGATAAGTGTTGTACTTAGCGGGGCCATTGAAATGTAAGCTTTTGAAAATAAACCAATTCAATTCAATTCTATATATATATACAATATAATATATATATATATATATATATAATATATGTATATATATATTTCTGTGTTGTGTAAAGGTAATAAAATTTGTTTATTAAAGTATATACCTAATTAGAATTTTGTTATGAATGAGCCTTATTCAAGTCATGTCGTAAACCGTTCGTCTCTTTTTGTAATAATGTTTGAGATTAAGTTCCATAAGACTTTTCTTGTACATTGGTCTAAGGAAGCGCTCTATTGATTATGTGGTTAAAAAGTAACAGGACACTCATTCATTTACCTGACCTTATGTGTGCTACCTCCTTCATTGCGTCCTGTTGCGTCCTTCAACACTTCATCATTTTGGTGATACTATGTTATGTACATTTAATTTAGGCTATATCTGCATTACCGTCTAAGTTAGAAAAAAAAATTACAAATATCACAGGGAGTTTTAAAATATATATTATATAACACTTTTATTACTAAAGATCCATACATTTATGATCTGCGAATAAAAAAATTATTTTGCTGTTTTGAAACGGAGTAGCTAAACTATTAAATAAACTTGATAAGGATGTTTACAAAAGATTTTTTTCTAGATCAATACAATGTTAGTATTTACACCTAATTAAATCTAAAACAGTTCAATGATAAAAAATTCTGAATTACTAGACGTTTTGAAAATCAGTTAACAAAAGTAACAGTATTTAGTTTTTTCTTCAGGTGTTTCAAAGGAATCGTTAGTTTTAGAGGTTAATTCGTTTCAAATTGGATCGAAATAGCATACCATGCTTGCAAACTCATGTTATTGGGAGCGTAATCGTTTCCAAAAGTAGTGTAACATAAACTATATACAGAGTTAATAAAGAGTCTACCCAGGTAAATATTTGTACACTCGAGCAGACACTAATGATTGAGTATATACCTACGAAATTGGACGTTTCCTAAGACATTTATGTCCTTATTATGCATTGGTTTGTTATATTCTATTTAATTTCTATTGTTTTTGTAAATTATAAATATTTAATATAATATTCTGTACAAATTAAAATAAACAGAAGATTACGGTTGTTATAAAACACGGTCCATGATGCCCACAAAGTTAGAAATCTTATAAATACCTAAACCTAATATATTTACCAGCTCGGTAGGCCGTTCCAATATAGCAACTATTAAAATTTTAAATAAATTCACAACTCTATTACTTATGGACTTAGAAAAAAATTAATTTATTTTGGAATGCTTAAGACATCTAAATCGTATAATAATATTTAGATCGCTATAAACTCGCAAATAAAATGCCGACTCAAACTAAAACTTGATAAAATTTATTTAAAAATATACCATTCATGTTGATGGGCCAGGGTGATATTGCATTGCATTCTAATACGGTGGAAATTTTATTTTTAAATATTCAAAATTTGGTTTTTATGACAGAGGGATGGGGTAAAAATACTTTAAGTTTTCAGTAATGATTAATGACATTTCCAACACTTTTTGTGTATACTGTACTTTGTTCGAAATATTCAGAGATATTGATTACCAATAATCTCTAAATTAATTATTTATTTATAATTCCGATGTCACAAAATCTACATTCTTTTTCTAACTGAGTCAATAGTTAAATTAGTTTTAAGTTAAAACTTGTAGGAAAGTTTTTAAATTGCCTTGCATCCACATTGCTGAGCTGTTGCATCCACAAGGCTAATCAATATTATTGGCATTGTAAAAAAAATTTAGGCTGAAAGTTAAATATGTATCATAGTAACTGTAATAAAACTGTCTCGCCGACAAATTTGGTGATTTTTGTCTTCCAATGATGGATTCTTTGACTGTATCTACTTGCAAACCTGAGTATACTTTGGATTAATGTCATTAAATAAAAAAGTAAATGGATCAATAGATTATGTATGAATTTACAAATAAATGCAATATCTTGTATAGCGTGATCATAGATAACTAAGTATCTGGCTTCATAGCTATCAAAATTCATTATATAATATTTTTATGATATTAAAGATCTTAAAATTTCTAGTTTAACTTTAAGCTAAAGTGTCGCAATGACACCTATCCCAATATATAACTAATTTTTGTATTACACTGTATACTTAAACTAATCTTTGCAACTTAAGAGCTAAGGAATCATCTTTACTTGTTAAAGTACCTTCAGTGAAACATTATATTCCGCTTTAAATCTTTGTGATGTGGTGTAGTGAAGGTAATCTGATACACTTTTATCCTCGTTTACTCAATGGAGTGAGTATTTTGTCGTTCAAGTCATCTTGTGTGTGAAATAATCTCCGATACATTCCCTTCACAATACCGAATTATAAATGTAATAATGTCGCTTGTACAGTTGATTTCCAACAAATTTACAAATCTGTATTTAATTAATATTAACGTAATCTGTAAGAATAAAGATTATCCTTAAATCAAAAATGATTTATATCTTAAGGTTAGAAGATTTCTTAAACTCCAAGTTTAGAGAATGAAGTTTATATAAGCTTTTTATACACTGTAGCGCAAGGCCAAAAATGGTTTTTAGAATTTTAATGTAATTAAGTATCATGTTTGTCCTTATTATATATCTTATAATTTCTAGCCAGCACGTGTACATAGTTATAAGTAGTATACAGCATTGCATGAATAATTGGGAACACGATAATTATCAAGGTTCTTAATACTATCATACTGAATTTGTACAATAAGCAGTATTTGGATACAGCTTCGTCTAGTTCATTCTCCGGTCTCCAGAAATAAACCTTTTAAATATGGTGGTCCTTCGCTTTTGGTTAAAATATTTATGCAGGATATTTAATAACGTAAGTCAAAATTGACACTTTCTTCGAAATTTTCTAGTAATTTCAAACTAATATTTATTCTCAATTCACAAAAACATTTAATTTTTAAACGGTTTTTACAGGTATAGATGGATAGAAATAAACCGTGACAAGCGAATATCTTTATAAAGTTAAATTTGGATTCATTGGATATACTTATCAGTTAGCAGTAATAGAGAGACTTTACGACCCATTATCATACCTACAAAATACACACAATATAATTAACAAAATTATGTCGAGTCGGTTACGTGGAGTGCGACCACCAACACTGTGATACGAGATTTTTATATAATATATCGATAAATTTCATATATGTAAAAAGTTATATAGGTAGTAATAAAATAATAAGACTACAAAGGACCATAATAAAATAAGATGGATTGTTAAAATAGTATGTTACAGTGAATGGCAGTGTATACATTTATAGAATACGTGATTTTATAACTGAAAACATTTCAACAACAATTTCTATACTTACTAAATTAGGTACATGAACTAGTAAAATATGCTTCTTGTCACAATAAATGGGTAGATAATAACTTTAGGGTTGGGGTAAAAGAGCACCTAACCTAAAAATTGAGTACTGTTATCTATTTACCTATTTTACTTTATTGTTAAATTATATTGGCAATGTAATATCTCGAAGGATATTTCATATAACTAGAACATAAATGTACTTTGAAATCGCATATTTATATGTAAAATTACAGACTACCCTCCAACGAATATAGATTTCTTTGTACAGTTTTTTATTATGTTGAAGTGTTAAATTGTACTCCAGAAATTATAAATCTCACTGTTATAGTGTAAGTTAATGATAACACATATTGTGTAATATACGCTGTAGTATATGATTAATTTCATGTTTATATTATACAATAAAATATCAGCTAAACGTTTAGACAAACTGTACTAGCAAATAACTTTATTAGTAAATTTTTAAGTGGTTCATTTACTTTTTCGTGATATAAAACACTAGATATCGGCTTTTGGTAATTTTCCGTAATTATTGTTACCAATGGCTAATTATTAGTTGTTTAGTTACGGGTCACTACTTGCATTTTAATGGTGATATTGAAAAGTAGAATGGCTACGTAGCTTCTACATCACACTCATGTTAGGTAAATTGGGCCAAGAACTGACTGTTTTAGAATTCACTCGCTTGATTGACCGACAGTTCACGAAGCTTTCCACTCAAGAGGCTGTCAAAATATTATTTGTGTCTGTTAGTAAAACTGTTGCCAATTTATCTTGAGAACAATCTGATCTACATGATTAACGTTTTCCATGAAGCATTAATTTATGTACGTCACACAGAGTTCAATAATGAGGTACTTCACTCCATGAAAATGTACAATTTTAAATAGTTATTATTAAAGTTTAATCGTAGTCTCTTGGAAACAAGTTGCAAGCGCAAACCAGAATCTCTTCAGTGGGTTAAGCGCTATAAACGGTTGTAAACCGTGTATCTTATAGAACCTAGGCGAGTAGAATCTTCTGTAACTAACTGTGTTTACTGTAAGCTGTAGTACTCAACTTTGTGTTTAATTACTTCTCCAACCATTAATGTTCGGAGACTTAGTCCAATTAACTTTTATGGTACAGGGAATAGTATGGTTTGTTTACTTACCAAAATATCTGTATAAAGTATTATTGGCTTGCAGTAAGATGTGAATGTTGCTTTATTAGATTCTATGCAAGGTACTTTTTTCAATATTTTCACTCGTAGAAGTTTCTTTACGATCCATTCGGCTAGATTTAAAAATGTTTAACTTGGCATTTCATTTAACTATAATATGACTAGTATTATTCAAATATTCATTCTACATATTTATATCTATATATCCTTTAATTGCCCAGATATACTTTACAATACATTTTAGAAAATCCACTACATTCTTTATCCCTCCATTCAAATGATTGTACGTCTTTATGATAGTCTGTTTGTGAGAAAACATTTTACGTGAACTAATATTATGATATGAAGTAAAAATTTATTGTTTGAATAAAATTTTCCACATAGTACTTATTCTCCTCCTATAGATATACAAAATTATGATATATAATTAGGTCATCGACTTCAGATGGTAATGGTATATAAATATTATTTCGTGGCTTTTTCACATTAGAAAAGTATTGTTTGTTATTACACAATAAATTAAATTATATATGTACAAATTTTCAAGAGATAAACCAATGAATTTAATATACGTGTGGTGAAATAGTTATAGACGAGTTAATACTCGATAGGCTGGGAAACTATTCGAGTAATCTATTATTCCACGCGGTATTTCGAGGACGAATTTAACTGTAATGCAGTTTGGAATATGACCGATGATCCGAACAAATAAGTATCCGCGTGTGATAAATCAGGCCAGTGACAAGGGTCGTGACAGCTCTTGACGTATTAACCGACATATAGTCTTACCTTCTGAGCTGTTTCACTATTTAACCAAATTAAATAATGATTTATTGATAATTCTATATGCGTGGAAAAACAAAGTTTGTATCCTTACATAGTTTTAATTCAAGTGTGGAAGATTATTTGAATAATTTTAAATAATTCAGTTTTTTGATATTCAATTTTTTTGACACTCGATTTCCATCTTCAATTTTGAGATCCCTGCAGCAGGTAATTCAGGGAGTAATACAGGTGTTGATGACGATGGAGTGGCTATGAGTGAGGCGAACAACCCATGCGTGGAGCAGGCAAAAGGTGAGGCGGGTGCAGGCAATGAGGCGGGTCCAGGTGTTGAGCGGGTAAAGGCGATGAGGCGGGTCCAGGTGTTGAGCGGGTAAAGGCGATGAGGCGGGTCCAGGTGTTGAGCGGGTAAAGGCGATGAGGCGGGTCCAGGTGTTGAGCGGGTAAAGGTGTTGTGGCAGGTGCAGGCGGCGAGGGTTATTGGGGAGTCGCATTACGCGCCTGGGGGAGCGGCGAGTAAGAACGATCGCAAGGTGACCGGGTGCTCGCCACTGTACTTTACGTACATACTGTCTCCACCAATAATAATTTACTATAACAAGAATGTGTTCTGTGTGTAGTAGTACTACTAAAAATAACGATTGCAATGTTCCAATGTACTTTATGCAATAAAAATTTATTTAAAACAATTTACTCCTAAGTTGGTCACAAGTAGACTATTGTGTTCTTGTAAAAGTAGTGAAGTCATGACAACACTAAGCTAATACCATAATATTGCCTTACCTAATGCCTGAAAGTGAAGGTCAAATATTGTATTGTAAATACTTTTCTCCATGGTAAATTACTTTCATCAATTGTTTTAAATTCGGACACAACACTTTAAACGTCTTTAAATTATCGTTAATAATTAAATTTCTTTAAAACATAATTACAAAGTTATACTGTACACTACGTTGCAGACTTATCTTCAAAAGTTAGCAGCAGCTACTCTTGAAATTATAGTCATAGTTGAGCCAAAAAAGTAGGAATATGAAGCTGTTTCACCCTGAGAGGGAAACAAGTAAAAAACTTTAAATCCTGAACTGTACGGTACAAAAATAAGACCATAAGGTTACAGAAAAAGCAGTGACATTTATTTAGATTTATAACAATAAAATACTACTTATTAACCAAAATTCCCGAGTATATGAAATAAAATGCGTTCCTTTTAGGAAGAACATACTAAAGGCTTGATGTGTTGTCTTGAGTAATTGGATTTAAACGTGATTGCCATTAAAAACATGGAATAAAATTCTACTTATGTTGAAAGGAATGCATCATCATCCAACAACGGTGTCTAAGGATATTCCCGCAAGAGTCCCTTGGAAATAAAAGAAATGACAAGAGCGTTTACTCCAGAGTCGTATTATTTGATCAGCAAACACATTCCACATCTTGTCTCTTTACGCACTCAGACGTATTCTGTTCTTGAATATAACATTTTTTAATCGTCTATCCCATTTTATTTGACAACTGGATGTTTTATTTACACAGTAGAATATCTCTGAGTTGTACCTCAAACCTTTTTCCTAATCTTCGTGAAATAAATCTAATAAAAAGAATTCATGAACCAATTGTTTAATTAAAGTTCTTAGTAATTCTTCTTTTATTTTGCTGAGTTTTAGCAAAACCTTAACTCGTGAAGCTAGAAACATTTAAATCTCTCTGGCTATCTTTTAACTGTCAGCACGAAATCACGAGAATGAACACATCGATATGCTTAATATTTGGCAAGACGCATCATTTCTATTAAACCAACGTTGAGGTTAACGATTTGGCTATACGTAAGCGAACAATTTTACTTCGGTCTTATATAGGTAACCAAAATAGCGGAAAGACGTGATATGTGCATTAAACCTCAGAGAAAGAGTGACGTGTAGTTTGGTTATATTTTTTTATGTTATATGTAAATGTTATCTTACTCAGATAGATATATAAAAAATTTCTATAGCAAGGATAAACTATGTGATATATTTTTTATAAGTACATTATTAATTAAACAAAGTATAATAAACGTCAAGTTTATCACAACTACGAAATCAATTTCAAAACGTTTTTAACAGGAATGTATGTATATATTCAATATTCAATAAGCAATATTTCTTATCTCGAGAAAAAATATGTGATTAACGATTTGTAATAAACTATTACATAAATTCAAAGCAGTTATACATTAACATAAAAATATTTAACGTACCACGAAAGTTAAAAGCTGAATATCAAAACATTGATTAATAATTCCATAATCTACTACGGGAATGATTGTTGAATGTGTTAGTATAGGTTTCTTTTGCGTTCAATGTTTTTTTAAGTTAAATTCAGGAATAAATATTTTCCAGTTATCTTTAACTGATGAGGTTAAACCGAGAAAACCTTCACTTTGCCAGGGTTACTTTTTTCAATCTCACAGTGGATGTGGATCTCACAGGATCTTGACAGAAGAGGGTCCTATTTTTGGTATATCTTGTCATTCCGAGACAGGAAAAGTCCCAATACTACTATATCTAATAACCCGATTATTTCATTTGTTTCCACATACATTAAAAATATAAAAGACGTTATCATTTCTAATATTTAATGATAACTTAAAATAATCTTCATAACTTACATCAGTATCGTTAGACACTATTGCTCTTATTGATTTTGTGGCCTTTTCTTTAAATTTTCTATTGGATTGCCACCCTTTGAATAATGGTTTGTCGAAAAAAGACTCTGTTATACGAGGTTCATTGCGGTCTGATGAAAAAGGAACTGGGAATATTTCACCAAAAATATCAATACAAATTATATTCAATTACCGACATATAGCGATGTACGGAGAAACAAAAGCGATATATGGATAAATTTATAGCAATTCAGAGCATCGTTTATCCATAAGTTATCAAACAACAAATATAAAACGTCTAAATTGAACGGTTTCAAATAATATTACGTTGGTTTTGTGTGTGTATTGGAACAATTTATCCCCCATTCAATAGTTTCTTTCATTTTTCAAGTAGTTCAGTAAATTTTTTACATCTACATGTAAAAATATTTTATTTTAATATTTGCAAGTTTTAGCTAAAAAGCTTCTGATCGACTATTTTTTCGTGACTCTTTTTTCAATTCTATTGTTTTGGCATTGTCTTTCTAATAGAAAACCACAGGAATTGGTTGTTTAAGGATCTCCAAATAAAGAAAGAACTTGATGTGTAATAGTGGTTATAATGGTGTAGCAGCAGCCGTAAATCTATCTTCTTCAGTTTCATTAGTTAAGCTCTTCATGGTAAGAGTTAAGGAATTTTATCAGTACATTTCGTTTACTTATTTTTCTGGAATATGCATTGTAAGGGTAAAATTTGGCATTTATTCAAGCGTAGCCTAATTGTTGTAAACAAATAATGCTAATGCTACACTTTATATTTTTAAATATGAAAGTGCAATTCAACTTATATAAACTTAATCTAAAAATTCATGCCGTAAACTAACATTGTTGAACTACTATTATTCCACAGCCTCAGTCAAGTGAAATAAGGATTAATTCTTGGTGATTGTTATATATTAATCATATATTATGTACAATTTTAGTAATACAAAGATCCCCCGCGAGTTAAAATCTCTTTTACGTACCACACAAATAATACAGAATCTATTTTTAATACATGGTACATTATTTCAATGATTACCGATGATATCTTATCCAAAGTTAAGTCTTCAAAACCCCAGGCGTTATTTGAAATTAAAAAGTAGTAAGCCACGGTACGTACCTAGTAACTGGCTTCCCTCAGGTTGTATGCTACATTTTAAATCTATAGGTTTTGTGTTTGTATGTCACTTGGTACTCAATTTATATGCAAATGTATTTATTCTCTATATAGGTGGTGTTCTCAGCATTATAATTATCAAAATATTTATAAACCACTTTGAAGACATTGCTTTTACAAATTGGAGTAATAAACCCAACATTTGGTTACGGTATGTTGATGATATCTTTTGTTAATGGTAAAATAAAATTAACATATAAAAGCAGTTTTTAAACACATCAATACAATGAGGCCATCGATAAATTTACCATGAGGTGTAAAGTAAAATTCCATTTCTTGATATTTTGATACCGAAAACACAAATAAAACAACACCAGAAGACTTTCAGGGAACAGTCCCTTAATTATAATGCAAATCATCCTCAACATATAAACAATGGATTATTACAAAGTCTTCTTCTTTATGACAAAGATAAAATTTTAAAGGATAATTATACTACAGAACTTTTGATTAAAAACAACTCTCCTCGGTTAATTATTGAACAAGCTGAGACTACAAACTAAAGTTCCAAGCAAATTAACAAAAAAGACAATCCTATTTATGTCACTACTGTAGCTATTACTTATGTAAAAGGAACATCAGAATAAATTCGTAAGATAAATTCCAAATTTATAACATCCGTACTGATTTAAGTCAAAAAACAATTCAAACAATTAAAACCAAAAAACAAACAATAGGAAACCAAGAGTGTACAATATGAAATTGACTCTGGATGCAAAAAAATATATTTTGGCCAAACATCAAGATCTGTAGAAACGATGCTAAAAGAACATATATACTATTATAAAAAAGTAAACATTGAAAAATCTAAAATAGTTCAACATGCTATATAAGAAAATCACCATATAAATATTGAATCATCAACTGTAGTTTTTAAATAATCTTTCTGGACTAGAAGAAATAAAATTGAAATCGCATGTGGGATGGTTTTAAGAGATAATTGTATTTCCCAACCTTTACGTGACGAAGTTTCAGTGACATTTTTCAACCATTAATAAAAGAAGAAATCCCTTCAAAAATTATGAACTGCAAACCATTCTTTTTTACTTAATTCGTTTATAATTTATTAGTTTTTGGTCTTTAAAAGTAGTTTAAAATTTTATTCTATTTTATACATATGCTTTTTTCTGTAAACAATATCTAACTAATGCTGCCTTAATCGGCCAAAGCGCTTTTGAAATAAATCAAATGTGGAAGAATGAAAAATTTCTTTTGTATTAAAAATTTTTAGGGTCAGCCAATTCCCATGAATGACTTGAATCATTATCAAACTCGATGTTGGTTATATAGAAAGGTTCAAGCAAATTTCACAACAAAATTCTTGAGATAATGTGTGAATAAACTAACCTAGAGAATCGGAGCGAAGTTACATCTGTCAACCTTCGATTAAAAGATTCGATGGAACTCAGCCAATTATTTTCCTATAGTAATGATACGGATAGGCACTTAAAATTCTGTTAAAATTGAAATGATAGATTATACTCCTATTATACTTGTACATACAAGTAGGTGTGCACTCTTACTAGGTATTTTATTTTTATAACTACATTTTTCAGTTATAAAAAAATTGCACATATATAACAATAAAGGATATAACTGAAAACAATTAATTTGTATATCGATATATCTAATCAGTATTTTATTACATTTTCAAACATTTCGTGATAAACTAAATCAAATGGAAAACCAGGAAATATCAAAATTATAATACGATTTTTATAACTGTTGAAATTGGTCTTGTAATAGAAACTTAATAAATTAACGCTATCTGGCATAATTGTCTATAATCACACGTCAAATCGCAGGGCAGCGCAACGGGCTTAACTGCATTGCTTGTAGACACAGCATTAGTAACTGTTAATACAACCAACGGTAGGGGTTTCGTAATTGTTGATGTTTTTTATCATGCCATTCTTCAAACTACAAATTAAATGTTACCTTTTCTCCCTAATAACTCGGTATTTGTGGCTTAGTAAATAATACTAACTTATCAGGTTTAACGTAATAAAATAGGCTCGGTTATTTTATGTATGAGCTAATGAAATTGGTTTACTTATTAAATAATATTCGCTTGCTTCCAATGTGACAATGTTTAAGAATTGTAATAATTTTAGTCACTAGACAAATTATTTACACCATTTTCTTTAAGTACTTTCTTTAAAAAGAAGGTTAGTGTCTGTGTTAGCGTCTATAGTAGAAAATCTTTATTTCAAACTAACTGTGAGATTTGAGGATTAATTTTGAAATCCATACTAACAAATGCTGTAGGATTTTCACTTAAGTTACCCAATCCCTTTGATCCGATTCACGGTAAAAACTAAATAAAGTATGGCTTTTTCTTTTACATATAAATTTGTGTTACAGTCCGAACAACCCAAAGGCATGACTCCAGTGTACAAAATAATCGCTCCAAATATAAAAATCCTCGTGAATAGCACATGTATTATAAAGTGCATGTAAATTATTTATAAAGAATAAGTTAAACTACATATATCATTTGAGATTCAAACTGATGACATCACTGTAGAAATATTTTCTTTTGAGTATTTTGTGACATATATGAAAATGTGTACACGAACTAGGTTGTTATAATTCTATAATATAATATTTTTTAAACCAATTTAGAACTAATGTTATATTAGGATGCTGTAAATTTAATATTTTTGGTCGTTTAAGTATGATAGTACACCTTATTGTTACACAACATGTCACTGTTTAATCTGCGCTTAATTAAGGATTTAATATTCCTACTAAAATTCAGTGTAATCTTATATAAGGGGTTTTCTTTCATACATTCAAAACAGCTTACCGAATAAAGGTAAGCCAATTATCTTGCTCTCATTAGGATGTACTTGAAATTAATCTCATAATAAATTCATTTCATATAAATGGTGTAATCTTTTTGGCAATAAATAAACTGCCTAACTGTATAACACGATATAAAATGACAAAGATTTTCTAACACAAAATTTATTATTCTACAAACTTTTAAACAATATACATTGATCACACATAAAATTAAATACAACAAATTTAGCCACCATGGTGGTGAAAAAACACATGACAAATTGGTTTTAATTATTTATTTTCATAAATTAACCTTAATTAGTACCTGAAGATGAAATCACAGATTTCGAAATGTACATTGTAAAAAAATAAAAGTTTACAAAAAAAGTGTTAAAAGGTTTATTTCTATTGTGTTATACTTATTTATAAAACACTTTTCAAGGCTACATCTCTAACGTGCCTAACTGTGTTTTGTAAGCTAATGTGGATACAAATTAGGACTATATGAAAACACATAACTAAGGTGTTCAAAGTATTTTCAACAATTTTCTTTGCATTTTATTATGTATATTACAAAAATAATGTTTAAGAGTCACTAGTTAAAAAAAGGATCTGTTACTAACCATTACTTATGATAACATATTATACATTTTTCATTAATTTTCATTTCATTTTTAACTTTTTGTGTTCAAACGTATACTAAATACTACTAAAAAATAAGAGAATTCAGTTTGTAAAAAGTAAATGTGGGCTTGTACTAAACGTAATAAAGTAAAATAAAATGTAATTGAAAACATTATTATTAGATTTTATTAATTCGAAAATTGTACAGACATCAAATTTTAAGTCTCTTATAGTTTTATAAATTATTTTATACGTTTAATTATTTATTACGAATGAGAGAGGGATAGAAAGCTTTCTTAAGCTATTTAGATTATATAGTTATCATCAATACGATAAGTTTTTGCCTTAAGAACTAAATTATCATAAGATCATTGTCGATTATTTTTGGCAACATATCTACCAATAGTGTTCAAATACTAATACAGTTTATAACAATCTTGTAATAATTTTATACTTTATTATTTCAAATTTTGCGATATGTAGCTTGAAAAGTAAAAAAAGTTATTGCATTATAAACGTTGCCGATGAACTTCAGCTGAAAGTAACTTTTATTAACCAAGATGTGTATCGAGCTTATGTTGCAGGTTGTGATATCGTGTAACGAAGCCATAAGTTACAGTGCAATTATTCTTTATACCATTTGCAAGATTTAATCTGTTTTCTGTTTTAACTACAGCAATAAACTTAATTTTCCTGGTTAACAGCCCAATGAAGGTTACTCATTTATTTTTAACACATATATGTATGCCATAGATATTATAGTTATAGCATTGTTAATATATATACCATATCATGCTTCGTATAACAAATATATATATATATATATATATATATATATATATATGATTTAGACGATTTGAAGTAATTATAAAAATAAAATGAACAAATAAATGTGTTTCATTGAAAATATATTGTTAAATGTGATGCATAAAAATTCCATACAAATTTTAAATAATTTAATTCTAACAAAGAAAATGTACCTTACTAAGTAAATTTATATTCTTTTACCGTTGTTACAACATGGCTATATATGATAAAAACCATATGTTAGGCTACATTAACGCTGTACAATAAAATATTAGGGGGAATAACACATATTTTGTTAATTATTTTCTAAGAAGACCTAAGTTGGATTAAAAGGCCGCTGAATGTAAGTAAAGCAGAACGTTACCTTTCTTATTGAAAATTTAATGTATAAAACATGCATCGTAAAACGTAAAAATAAATCTTGAACTTTGAATTTTTTAACCAGATTTTTTTTATTATGTCAGAAACATATTGTTATACATGTTTGATTTTTATTACTTTTTACTAATATATGTTTACATTTAAAAATTTTTCACAAATGATATTTAATTACGCTTACTGTATCACTTTTATGTTTATTACTGAACTCTACCGTTACAAATAAATCCATAATTGTTTATCTAACAATATTTTCCGAGACAAATATGAAATATATGCTTCTTACATAGTAGAAAACTAGTTAAAAGTAATATTTTTTAGCAAAAACTTAATCACTGTATCGTGAAATAAACTATGAATACATGCATACAAACATGTGAGTTATACTTCATCATTCTTAAAGTTTATGCAAATAATATGATGTAGTTCTGAGAATACATTTAATATCAGTTCTGATATATTATTATAATATCCATTAGCTAATGGACGTCCAAGGCATGTTGATAACTAATTACATGCACGTCGTTACATACTGTAACTACACACACACGCGCGCGCGCACACACACACACACACACACACACACACACACACACACACACACACACACAAACACACATAATTTATGTATGTATATCAACAAAAGCGACAGAAAAAAGGCTAGCTTCCACCATTATAATCTACAGACCTTTACATATTTATTTATCGACAAATAGACTTAAAAAGAAGTAAAAGAAATTTCGTCATATAATTTTTACAAAACTGAAATGATTGATAGTTTAGTAAAATATTAAAAAGTTAATTATTACAGGAATTTATAGAACTAACCTCTATCACATCAAATGTAAAGAACCTGAAAATGGATCTGTTTTCCACAATAATTTCAGACATTACAAAATTAAATTAAAAACATGCCAACAATTATATACCTACAAATATATGATGAAATATAAAAAGTTAAATAAATTGTGACAAATTTGGAATTTATCAAAATTCTTGTTTCAATTTTGATTTAAAATACATTGGACAAACTAAAACATAACTTAAAAAGAGAGTTGAGAATCTTATAACTTGTTTTAATCACAACAAAAAGAAAGATCAGCAACTGCAAAACGAGCATTTCACACTGAAAAATGTTTTCTAAACGCAAAAAGGTTTATATATGGAACATAAAAACTATTTGATGTATATTAATAATATGTGTATTTATTAAATTTCTCAATTGTTCATGTTATTATTTTAACAATTTAAATTTCAATTGTGGGACTGATGATGTTTTATTTGAAAATTATAGGCTTCTAACAAGCAAACAAAACAGTTATAGAGTGTTTATTTTTAAATTAAATAACGTAGTGTTCGTTTTATATTCATGATTTTAGTGACATTATCGTAACAACTATTTTTACTTGAGGATTCATTAAAATAAAGAAATACAGTTTAGATAAATATACAAAACAACAAGAAAGGATTTTACGTGGAATTATACCGTTGAAGATAATTAAGATGATGCAAATTAATTTGTTCTAAGAATCTCTACAAAGTTAAATTAATTCTGTATATTTATGTAAGGCGGACTGAATAAAATTTTAATCATATAACGCATAAATATATAATTATATTATATAACGCTGATCAATTATTCTGTGATTGTTTTATAAATAAATATATGTGTATAAAACATGATCGATGAGAGTTTATGTAGTTTAAAAAGATAGCAACGACTACGAAGGTGAGGTTTTAAGATTGATTCCACTTATAGGCTTTTGACTCCGTTGATTTAAAAGGCATCATTCGAACAAGGCTAAAATATGGTCATACCTAAAGAACCAACAGAAATACATGACTTAATATTAAGATAGAGAATAGATTAAGTACGTAACAATTATTATTATGTGATAAATCCTTATAGATTCTCCGGATTAATATCGTAATAATAGTATACTACTATTAAATCACACTATTAGTTCTATAATCACAGTATGATCTATTAGGCCAGAGTCAATTTTGGCAGAATTTTAAAATAAAGGATGGGTCTAAATATAAGTAAGCTAATAATTACTCATAAGAATCTAATATAAAATTAGGAAATAATACATCAGAGTCTCTTATGCCTGACTGTAACAAACAAACTAAACAAAAACAGGGATTTTTAGGCAATTAGTAGCCTGAAAGTTGCACTAATTTTTTTAAAGATTAGAAGAAAACGATTACTTTCGGTTTTAAATATTTATTTGCCAAGGTTCAAGCTTTCAAAATTTCCAAATTCAAAGCTATATTCTAGTAATCCGCTTTAAAGTTATGGTATAAATTATTGATTGTAAGAGATAGATCGGATTTCATTTACAAATCATCTAAATAATATTGCTTTAGTATTATAATTTTGACAGAGAAAAAATCTGCACCTAATGGAACTTTTTTCAGGTTCAAAGAAATAGCATCCAACTACTTTCAAAACATTTATAATATTCTACCTAATATATTTATACTACAGGATGTAGCATTTTTTTACAGTACAGATGTGTGGAACAATCCACTTTTAAATATATGACTCTCGTAACGATCAAAATTCCTTAATAAATGTATACAAAGTTGGAATGAGGTTCTAAAAGTTTTAGTTTAAAGCAGTATTATTAAACATCGTCTGATGAACCTTAAGTATATAATTATATTTTTAGGACTGAATTGAGAGAAGATTATGAAGTATATATAATTTTCTTGGAATAGTTCTCCCTTATAGATTTCTGAAACGAAAGATACAAAAGTATTGCTATTGGCAATAAATTAGAAACTAATAAATAAATTAATAAACAAGTAACAGTAATCGTTTGGTCCTAAAGAAAGTGAGGTTTATGTTAATAAGTATAAGTTTATACCTGTGTATATAAAGTTAGTAAAACAAATAAAAACAATAAAATGTATTTTCTATTACAACATTATTTATCAATAATTGTGTGTAATAATTTCTGATAGGCGATTATTTTATAGAAAGCTTTATTACTAATGTAGCAGTAATTATGTGTATAAGTTACCAAAAACAATAAAACAATGGAATTCACGTAGGATTTTTAATTATATATTTGTTTACGAGGATTACAAAAAGTGCACCAGCCTAACTATATCATGTTTTAATTTGCTTTTTGAAAAAATACTCGGATATAATTTCCTGTAAAGCCTACATTTTTATAATTATGGTAAGCATTTAATGAGCAATCATAATATACGTGAACAAGGTTACAAAATCTATGATTCGTATTTTTTTACAATATTAATATTTCAACTTTCATGATATTAGTGCTCAAGATTACAGGTTATCAGTGTTTCTTTTAAATTTTAACAACATTATAACTATTGCTCAATGTTTTAGAGTTTGTATAAAAATATAAATATTGACCAGTATTTTATAATGTAGTAAGATTATTTTTTTTATTCCATTTTTATATTATTATATTTACTCTTATTAAATCGAATTGTCATGCTAAAGTGATTTTAATTTACTATTGTTACAAAAGAGAAAATATTATGTTTTTCAAGAGATGTTTTAAAAAAGAAAACTAGAACGTATAATCCACAGTCAGTAGAGTTTTCGTATTGTTTGATCAGCAAACAATTCCTACATCTTGTCTCTTCAAGCACTCAAGCATATTGTTATTTTTAATAAAACGTGCTCAATACAGTCCTCTTCTTTACATTTTACAAATATAGGTTTTTTTACTCTCTCCGTTGTGAAAAGCTTGCCATCAACATTATACTACACTATACAATAGGGAATAAAATAAACTATAAATTAAACTGAAATCTTTTTTAGCTGTTTTTCAGTCTGAACGTAAAAGCGTTCTATATCATATTTAAGAATAAATATTAAAAACAATTTATAAAATAAACAATATAGTTAGTGTTTATTGAAAGTCACGCATACTTACTGCAGCTAAAGGATTTAAACGAAGTTACAGGACAATAAAATTATTTAACGAACATTTCACTCCTGTCTAAAATTTTAAGAAATGACAAAAGGCAGTGAACTGGTGTCCATAGGAAATTACAAAGCAAAATAACAGACCTTGTACAGTATGTGAATTTTGATAACAACAAATCATCAAATGGCCGTCCGTCCGGCATATCCGTTTTTCACTTATATATATATATATATATATATATATATATATATATATATATATATATATATATATAATGATTATGTTTGTAAATTTAAATACCATGCCTAGGCTAACCAATGAAATAGGATGATATAACGGACATGGATTGGGAAGCTGAAGGTACACTGTACTTTATTAGGTTTACCGATATTCATACCACCGGTAACGATTACCGAATATACAAACACAGACAGTGATCCAGGTGGGTTAAAAAGTATGTATACATCAACTTTTGGGAAGTTTAACTAATCATAAAAATACTATAAGTGAATTGATATGGATTGAAAATATAATCTCTTTGAATATTTGTATGCATGCCCGTATGCATAAACACTGTCTCTGAACCACGATCATCAGAATATGACCTCAACTATGGGAGTTAACGTGCTCCTAATATTATTATTAATATCTTGTGCACTACTTAAAACTTTGAAAGACTGCAATCTAAAAATCTGGTAAAAAGCACAAAAATTATTAATACAATTAAACATACCCTGTCAATTACAAAACAAATATTTGGATTGTGCTGTATGTATTAAAACAGATATAAGACCATATATGTGCGAACGATAATAGGCACCATCTTAAAACCTGATGATATATCGAAAAATATAAACTTAAAAATCATACTAGGCTGTGTGCAAATAGATCCTTTATTAAAACTTTTAGGGTAGATATTCTAAACATTATGTCATTTATTGTATTTAAAAGTAAACACACATACACACACATTTGTAAAAAAAAATACTTATAAGAAACGATAAACATATTTAATCTGTGACATTATATCCTTGAGGATTATGCTGTATGAGTTATCACTGCACTTTCGATGTGTCGACATTTGAAATATATTATCACAGAGAAATGGTACTGTTTAAATCCACAGCCGCTGTTGTGTCATTAATACTTTGTGTAGTTTAATACTCTTGCTGCATCTGGTTCTAGTGTGCACATGATTAATGGAACCTTCAACATCTGAGTTGTCATTTATAGAAACCTAATTTTGGATAATTGTTACATACGTAATTAAAAGGTATATATTTTTGATATATTGAAGAAAATGGTATGTGCCGCAAGGAGGAGGAAAGGATTTTTCCAGCTTAGCTCCTGAGGTAAAGATCAGAGAGCCTCATTGAAGACGTGTAAATGGTTTACTGTGGATAAACCTTAACTTCTTACTTCTTAGGCTTTACTGACGTTGCCATATATAAAATAAAAACCTCCAAGATCTCACCTTACAAAATTTCTTATACAGTACATTTTAAGTAGATAATTATGCAACCAATATTTCAGAGTGGTGTAGACCGGAAGTCTTTGACGTTGGTTTAATACTATGTTTATGTTACTTTAATGTTGTTAATTCCGTCATAATATCCTTCAGTTAGTCTGCACATTTTCTAGTTAATTTACTATTGCCATAATGCAGCTACGTAGTTAACTAATCTAAAAACAAACGTCTATGTACTAATCCCAGCAGTTTAGTACATAACTAGTCATTCATTCATTCGCTAAATACAGAATTGGAAATAGGTTGTTAACAATGTTTATATGAACTGAAATACGTGTTAAAATAGCACTCATCACAATCTTAAGTAGCGTTATATGGTAAAAAGGTTTTCACTGTATTAATGTACTCTAGTGACTAATAACAGAGTCATCTGACGTGGCTTCTACATACTAAGCTACTTACTGCACAATATTTCGCGTTTTCCACACGAAAATACCGTGTTTTATGTACTAGTGTAAAGAAACTCTACTATAAGTCTTTAGTATAGCATAAATATTAAGCGAAACTTCTATAAATATTTGTTGCAGTTTTATTGCTTTTTTAATGCTGCTTGACAATGCCACAGTATTAGCATAATTATGTTACCTTATATAGAAATAATATTAATAAGCTGTTTCGTGTCTGTTAAATGTTTCTTTTAAGAAACTAAGTAAAAGCTGGAGATTAAAAACATTTAGTGTGTTTTCTTACCCCGTTAATATATTTGTGCAATTTTATACTAACTTATATACAGAATAAGAAGTAATGAGAAGGTTCTAGAGACCAGCAGCCCCCATATGTGGAGGAGTTCTGTTGTGCTTAATCTTATTTGAGGAGTAGGTTACGAAAGCTCTGTATTTTGCAGATAATTAAAGCATTCAGATGGGATAAACTAAGATACAACAGTTCCCATACGACAACAATAAATTATTGTTGGTTCTTATAATACATTATATTCATTTACATCATTTAATTATGAAAACAAAATTATTCCAATAGATTTATTTTAGAATAAACTAGTCGAATACTATAACAACCTTTGTATTTATCATGTTAAAGGAAATAATTTCCCTTGATATGTTATACAATATATGTAACATAAGTATACAACAAATAAAAATATACTACGCTAATCATGAAAGTTCAATAACAAATTTCCACATATGTAATAGTTACTTAATCAATAACATTGAATGCAGCTACAACAATGTTCTCAAACTTTTGAACAAGCACTACATATACACAATCACAAGATGAGCATTTATTCAACATTCAAACAATGTTAATAAATCATTTGCAGGACTGTTATATATGCGTAATAGATACCAGTACATATTGAATTTTCCAATTTTTTAAAAATTTAATGTGTACGGATGGTAAATTAAAATTTATTTCCATAGGTTTGTTGTAATCATTATAGTATGGAACTAATATTAAGTAAATTGTAGACAAAATTACCGTACTAATATTTTCAATGTAGGTGTTGAAATCGTGTAAACACGAGTGTGAGTGTGCTGTCTTAAGTTCCTCCCCAAATCCTGTTTGCATATTTCCATACGTGGGAAGTGAACAAGAGCTGGAAGCTGGCACAATGCGTAGGCTGCTTAAGGTTTAGACTTTTCAGAACATCCATTGGCCAGAAAGCTGATATCTCTAAGGACCGGTGATCTTCTAACGGCCAGAGCTACTAGAGTTTTGAAGCTTCTTTAGATTGAAAGCTTGTCGGGTTCGGAAGCTCCATGATGCCATAATTAGCTGTAGGCTAAGTGCTGGTAAAATCCTAGAAAACAAAATATCTTACAGCTCTGATGTGACTCCTTAAAAACAATATTCTTCTTTACATACAACGTTTAATGAATAAGCTTATCAGATGTACGTTATATAAATTAATCTTGTATGCAAATAATCACCAGAAAAACTTCTGTCCTAAAAGTTTAATTTGTTATGAATTCACTTTATGATGGTAAAATTCTGAAGGCTCTATTTCTCAATAAATTCTCTTTTTCTAATACATATATACATATAATACATACGTATAATTTATACACGTAAATATTTACACATATTTAAATAAAGTATATCATAGGTCGTAATAATCACAAGTTAAATCTTTTATTTGTTTTACAATAGTGGAAGTAAAGTTATAACAATTATAACAGGCCACTAACATTTAAAACTAAATAATGTTTCACGTGTCTACTTAGTAATATACACATTATTATGGATTTGATTAATCTGTATGTTAAAAAGATTTTGTAAACATTTTGACATAATATTTAATAAGTAATGATACATAGTGATGCTAGACTACAAATTTATTATTTATCACTGCATTATATTTTAACATAGTATGATTTTCATTATCTATTACCCATTGTCAAGTAATCACTGTGTACTCCGAATTCCATAATATGTTTAATTTAAATTCACTTTTACCAATGCATTTAGGCCTATCTTTTTTACCACACGAAAAACTGTACCGTTTAATCAAATGCGTCAATATAGTTGTATTGAGTATAATGTAATTGAAGTTAAACTACACATGAACTGTTTGCGCAGCAGTAACAACACCATCAAATTTGGGTGCGAGCATCCAGACTACTCAGACCTAAATGGATTATGTCCGTGCATTTACCAACAAGTAAATCTTGTTAATCAAGCACCGTCGGAGCGTATAGGAATGTTGGTATGGGTGCACTGAACTATTTTCCATCTAATGTAAGTATGTTTCAATCTCTAATCTTTGTTAATTTATATACATACTAGCAGACCCGACAGACGTTGTCCTGTACACGTTATAAGAATTTAATTATAGTTAATTAAAATTACAGTATAGTATCGGAACTGGCCAACAGAATTTAATTTATCTAAAATACTAAATAAGTATTCCGTATAGGGCTGAAGTATAATAATAAGTGGCCACCATCACAATCGAATTATAGATATTTCTGAATAGACCTATCTAAACTACTAAAATGACAAACTGAATTAGATTATAGTTATTTAAAGGCTGAATTATAATAAGCGGCCAACATCGCAATCAAATTATTGATATTTCTAATTAGCCTGTCTAAACTACCGAATTTTATTATCTTTATATTTCTTGTGTGCGTGTGTATGGAGCTGAACTCCTCCTAATTGGGGTGGACCATCTTGGAATGTTTTACATTTGTATCCAGCAGAATGCGCTACGATCACAGTTTCAAATGTTTTCTATTTTAATTCCAGGTTTTTCCTGACAGTTTGTGCTGCTATCAAATATGTGTGTTGCTTTGTAACATTGTGTAATTATTGTGTGAGTGCTAATTGTAATAATACATTAATTGAGATTGAAGATGTTTGAAGTACATAAAAAACTATAGTCATTCATTGAAGTTATTGAACTAATTTTGAAAATTTATTGAACGAAGTAGTATATTGGTCGCATAACCTAAGTAGCATAACAAATCAAAAGGTTGTTTTTCTATGTGTGAATAACTATTGTTAACAGTTTGGTCACATAAGTTCAAAATTAAGTAGCATATAAATCACATGATTGAATAACTATTCGTCCTCTTCCACAAAGACGTGGAATTTTTCTGTAAAAATAAAATTCTGTATAATAGTACACATATGAATATGAGTAACTTATTCAATATGTAATTTTAATTAAGTAACTTCTAGATAAAAATGTATAACAACATAGACTACAGTATCTAATATACTAAATAAGTATTCCCTATAGGTCTGAAGTACAATAAGTGGCCACCATCACATTCAAATTATTGATATATCTGAATAGCCTATCTAAACTACTAAAATGACGATCCAAATTATAGTTATTTAAAGGCTGAAGTATAATAAGCAGCCACCATCTCAATCGAATTATTGATATTTCTGATTAGCCTATCTAAACTACTGAATTTCATTATAGATATTTAAAATTACAGTATAGTATCAGAACTGGCCAACAGAATTTAATTTAAAACCAATTCCTACATTATTAACAATAGTTATTGACACATGTGATGCTCTATTAATTTAATATTACAATTAGCACTCACACAATAATTACACGATGATAGAAAACAACACACAAATTTGATAGCAGCACAAACTGTCGGGAAAACATGGAATTAAAATAGAAAAAACATTTGAAACTGCGATCGTAGCGCATTCTGCTGGATCCAATTTAAAACATACCAAGATAAAAAAACAATTTATTTATAAACCAAAAATTAACTGATCAATCACTGCACACTTAATATTTTACCAATTTCAGTTTTAAAAGTGTATTTTACTAAAACTTCCAATTTTATATCTGGATAACCTCTATTGATATTCCTGATTAGCCTAATCTAAACTACCGAATTTCATTATAGTTATTTAAAATTACAGTATAGTATCAGAACTGGCCAACAGAATTTAATTTAAAACCAATTCCTACACTATTAACAATAGTTATTCACACATGTGATTTGTATGCTACTTAATTTGAAACTTATCTGACCAATTTTGACTGCAGATTAAAAATGTAAATTACAACAAATTATTTGAAATCCATTAGTTTAAAACTTGATTATCTAAAATGTCAACAATAGTTATTCACACATAGAAACACAACCTTTTGATTTGTATGCTACTTAGGTTATTTGAGGTAATGCGACCAATAATCTCTATTAATGTACTATTTACAATTTTAGCACTCACACAATAATTACACAATGTTTTATTTTTTATTTTCTTCCTTTTGCCTGGCCTTTATAAACTTATAACGCGGCCACGTAGTACACTTTTTATAACTTTATTCTATTATATTTTAATGTTATTTGCCGTATTTACTTTTTGAAACATGAACCTTACAAAACAGCACACACACATTGATAGCAGCACAAACTGTCGGGGAAAACCTGGAATTAAAATAGAAAAACATTTGAAACTCCGATCGTAGCGCATTCTTCCAAGATCAACACTTAATAATTTACTAAGAATTTCACTTAAAAGCTAAAACTTCCAATTTTATATCTGGATAATCTCTATCCTCCAAAGTGAGTACAGAATATATTGAAATAAGAAGTGGTGTTATTTGTATATGTTTATGCTTACTCTATGCTTTCAAGACTATAATTGATTAAACGTATGGCTGTGTTGTAATATTATAATGTTTACATAGAAAACTAGTGAAAATTTAACTTTGCAATCTGCATTAGACTACTGATCAAGCACTTCATAATAACGTAATCTAAATGTAAACAAAATGTTTCTGCCTCTTTGGTGAACTTCAGCTGAAAATATTCACAGCTGTTAAGTATCAGTTCACTTTGTATTACGTGTCGTAGCACAGTCTGTCGGATCCAATATAAAACACTCCAACATCAACAATTTATAATTAAAAATTTAATTAAATTTGACCGAATAAATAAACTATAATGAAATTCAGTAGTTTGGATAGGCTATTCAGAAATATCAATAATTTCTATTGTGATGGTGGCTGCTTATTATACTTCAGCCTTTAAATAACTACAATCAATTCGGATAGTAGTTTGGATAGGCTATTCAGAAATATCAATAATTCGATTGTGATGGAGGCCACTTATTATACTTCAGCCCTATTGGAAAACCATCTTATTTGTTTATGTACACTCCTGAAGGATTAACAAAAAATATTGTACATTCAATAGCATTACGATAAATTAAGTTGTAAATTAAAAAAATATACTTGTTATAAAATTAGTAATTTAAAATTACAGTATAATGTCGGAACTGGCCAACAGAATTTTAATTTAAAACCAATTCCTACACTATTAACAATAAGTAGTTATTCACACATGTGATTTGTATGCTACTTAATTTGAACTTATGTGACCAATTCTGACTGCAGATTAAAAAATGTAAATTACAACAATTATTTTAAATCCAATTAGTTTAAAACTTGATTATCTAAACTGTTAACAATATTCACACATAGAAACACAACCTTTTGATTTGTATGCTACTTAGGTTATTTGAGGTATGCGACCAATATACTCACTTCAATGTGCAAAATGAGTTCAATAACTTTAATAAATAAGTATAGTTTTTTATGCACTTTAAACATCCTTCAATCTCTATTAATGTATTATAACAATTAGCACTCACACAATAATTACAGAATGTTACAAAACAACACACAAATTTGATAGCAGCACAAAATGTCGGGAAAACCTTGAATTAAAAATAGAAAAAACATTATGGCTGTGTTGTAATATTAGGCCTATAATGTTTACGTAGAACAATTGGTTGAAACTTCATCTTTGCAATCTGCATTACACTACTGATCAAGCACTTTACAAATTTAAAATATTAACTTTCTAAAATTTTAAATGTTGAAACAAATGTTTCTGCCTCTTTGATGAACTTCAGCTGAAAATATTCACAGCTGTTAAGTATCAGTTCACTTTGTATTACGTGTCGTTCGTGGCGCAGTCTGGCGGATCCAATGTCAAACAACTCCACCATCAACAACAATTTATTATTAAAAAATTAATTAAATAAACTATTAAAACTTGACCGAATTATGAATCTAAACCATTCTTGGATTCAACTGAAGACACACAAAAAGTTTCATTAAAATCGGTCCACCCGTTTAGGACCATGCACACGCACACAAGAAATATATATATAAAGATATGTATATATAATACATATTATTATATATTGTATATATGTATAATAAATGGATGTTTTTAGTACAATATTTAATCAAGTAATTAATTTATGTTTAAAATTATTTATTTGATTCGGTTAAAGTACCAACTATTGATTTTCCCCTCAGATTTATGCAATGCTCATGAGTGTAACTTTTCACCTCTTGGAAATCAGGTATATAAAAGGGGCACCCACGGGAGAGATGTGCAAACATCTCAAACTAAGGGCAGAGAGGGAAAAAGTCAGAGGGAAAAATTTGCATTTAAATTATCAAAAGTTTAATTACATTTTAATTTGCATGGATATTTTCTACAAACTTAGGTCTTTCCTATTTTAATTAAGATGTTTAAAATAGAAACAAATAAACGTATCAACAATGTATTTAGTGGAAATAAATAATAGATTTATAATCCCAAATTCATATAATATGATATCCTTAAGAAGCCAATAAAGCTCGCTTGACTTCATAAAGCTAATATGGAATATTACAGAGTTTTTCCGGAATGTAGATAACAGGCCCTCTGATGTCTACCCTAAGACATAATTACAATATAGCGGAGATTAAATAGGTATATTTTTTCACTTTTTTGTTAAGAACACAGATTTAATGAATAGAAATAAATTAGTTATAGTAAAATAGAGAGGAAAAGCATGTTTTGTTTCAGTATAATTTTAATTTACTCACTGCTTAAACTGTAAAGTAAAACAATCACTATTTTAGGCTTGCCAAAAAATATTGACGAACTACATTCATTATATATTTAACATAAAATGGTGGTCCCAAGGTGTGATAAACAGAAGGACGGATTATAACGAAAATCGTTTTAAGTGACAATATGTTTATCGTTTTAAAATCGTCTTTGATTTTGAATTTAATAAAGTACAGTATATATTTAGGAGTCCATAGATATAATCACGTTTATTCTTTGACTGTTCAGATAAGGAAGGAGATAATTATATTTTTGATTATAAATCAGAATTTGACGCTAAGATTCTCTAGTTGACTGGTGAATATGTTATGGACTCAGAAAATCGTAAAAGCATAGATGCGGGACGAGTTACATAAGGTAATCTATCCCATTATGTTACCCCTACAACTTATTCTCCACCCATGTTTACGTATCCTGAGATATTTCTAAGATTTTTCTCTACAAATCTCAAAATAAACTATTCTACGTAAAGCATATCTCGTTGTTGAGTACATTTTCTACCACCTATACTTACTTCGTGCCACAAATTTTATTTCATATTTTCATTTCTTCTTAATCCAAATCTAAGCTATTTGTACACTCCATAATTAACTAAATAATGTTATTATTCTACAAAATATATTGCAATTCACTAATTACACAAACTTTTGCCTTTACGTAATTCACCTTATCATAAGTTCATACATATGGAAATGAAGTCATGAGAGCGGTGTTGCAATGTTCTGGGAGGGTTAATTTGCAAATTATATGAAAAACCCAAATGTAGTGAGGAAGGTTTGCATAAGCCAGTTAAAAAGAATTTTAAAAGCAATAAATAAGCTGCGAAGTGGATGTTAAATTATAATGCTCAAAGAGAGGTATATGTTTAGATCATTTTGCTTATTATTTTAAATTGGAAATGATAAAATATTTAAAATTGTAAAATATTGTTTTTACTTGTTTTGTATTGCATTAAATGCAGTTTTTAAATCTATTAGAGAGTCTAAATATAACAATTCATATAACAATATAATCAATGTTAATTAAGTATTAACATTGATAAAATAAACCTGAAATATAATAAGACAGAATATAAAAGTGTGCTTATAGTTAGTTGTCTATGCATTTAACCATCGCAACAAACATTTATAAAACTAAAAATATTAAAATGAACTTCGGAAAGATTTTTAAAACAGAATAATCCAAGGAAACATTACAGTCTTGATAATTAGTATTAAAAATAAAAATATTATGTTAGACTGCTTGAATGTTATTATAAAAATATTATTGTGTAATATAGACACTAATAAAATAAGTTATAAAATGGTCTGTTCAAATATTACATTAATTAAAACTTGGTATTTACACATTTTAACCATTCACCCAACATTTATAAATGTCATTGTAATACAGAAATGCAACTGGACATCAATAAAAGAATAAAAATAACAGATTATTATAGAGAAACATTACAGGGACCCTTTTATAATCAAAATAAACAATGTGATGGTGTAGTAAGTTTCTGATATTAATGAAAGAGTTATGTTCTTGTGTGTGTTTATCTTAATTAAACAGATTTAACTGACAAAAGAAGAAGATGTACATTATAAGATAATAAATAAGTTTAGTTTAAATAATATTTGGTGGACCGGACTGGTTTTCGAGTACACACATAATATACGCCACATTATTGACATAAAATACTTATTGAAAAAAGAAAACATACAGAACCATAAAGGGCATCACAAATGTAAGAAGAGGTGTTTTGCATTATATTAAAAGCTTCGTATGCGGACAGAACATAGGTACTTAGGGGAAATCAGTAGAAACAACTGCGCGGGCGGAGGAAGGTCAAAGGTCGATCTGGCTTATCGACAACCCACCTGACCTGTGACGAACGATATAAGATCCACACCAGGGGCGGCTCTATAAAAGGGGCATTCGAGGGAGACATCTGCTACTGCCCTCGTCATGTGACCCTGTTGTGCACATATGATTGGAAATTGCCAAACGGTTATTCAACTTCAAGTCATCGTGGACCAGAGAACCCAAGGACAGCGGCACCAGGAGTCATGTAGCTTGGACAATGCTGTCACCAGATAATACTCTTTTAGTTTATAAGATGTAAAAGTTTGCCGGTGTATATATGCTGCGTATTTGTGTTAAGCAATTCCATTACCAAGGTAAATTTCAGTGTTGACCGTGGAGTGATGTAGTGAATGTAAAAGAATCGTAATTGTGGGGCGTTGTTGTGTTTTTTGTTTCACTACAATTGCCCTCGGAAATTAGCTTCTCTAGACGCAATATGCAAATCGAATTATTTAATTGTTCGCTGCCGTTATCTTGGCCCTCTCGCGTCTGCGGTGATTTTGGATTTGAGTCAATCCGAGCTTGTGCAATTTACCATATGAGGACGGCCTCAAATTTATCTATTGCCTATATTGACGGTACTAAATTAACCGAGAATTTAACTGCTAAATGAGTAATTCTTTTGTATATTGCGTCTCATTTTTAAGTATTTTTCGTTCCCCGTGAGTTGAAGTGTGTCCTTTTAAATTATTTGCTCTAAATGTCATAAGGTTGTTATAGCTTTGTGGTAAGGTGTTTTGACACTAGCACTTTCAATAAATTTGAGTTACTTTATAATTGAAAGTATAAAAATCTGATATAAAAATTTAAAAAAAGAATAAAAAATGACACTGAAGTAAAAAATGATATTGAAGTACCACTTTATTAATTTGAGCAGAGCACAAATTTTTTAGAAACCAAAAGGAATGTGTAAGAGAGAATTATATTTTAGTTAATTCTTTATCGTAACTTTATATTATATATATATATATATATAATAAATAAATATATATATATACATATATATATATAATAACAATACATACATATATATGTGTGTGTGTGTATATATAAAAAGGTATTAAATGTATTGTTAAATCTTTTGCAATAAACTCCATTATTTTCAGTAAGTGCTTTTTATTTCAATTAATTAGCAATTAACAGGATTCACTAATCCTGAAATATAATTTAATATCTAATCTCTGAATATATATTTATACAGCTCAACTGTTTCTGAGCTCTAATTTTATAAAGTTATACCATCTAAAATTTACTTCAAAGTGGTTTACCTTCTGAAAGTGCTTTGCTTTTTAAGTTTTAGAACTGACCCGGAAAGTATTAGAGGATTCAACGGTAGGCAGCATCGCTCACTTTTGTATATCAAACATTCTTCAATATACTTCAATACAGCATTATAATTCATACAACTTTGTGGCATTCTGTATAATTTCTCAGCTAGCTTTTATCTACCAGCGCATTAGAACATTATATCTTTTAACAAATTTGATCATGACATACGGTTAGTGTTAAAATGTTGAAGTTAATTTAAATTGAACTGTAAAAAAATTATTGTTATGAGACATCGTGAAACGTTTTGTGTGTAGAGGTCGTTAAACTATTATAATACATTCCTTAAAAGACTACGAATACTATTATTTGATCTTGATGGGAAAATTATATTACTATCCTAAATACTCCACAAATGATTTCAGAACAATTAAATATATAAATTTCATAATAATTAAAATGTATTTATCTTTTTAATAGATATACAAACGTTATTACAATTATAAAACAATATAAATCACAATTTCGTTTAAGACTTGGACTAGTACCAGTCTTGAACGTATAAAGGATTTCCTCGCACTTGCCCAATTGACAATGCCGTCACGTTTTCACTTTATGATCTTGATGGCGCCGCAAACGTCAAACGGCAGCTGGTTATCAATCTGGAGTTCCCACACATTGCGTGTAATGGAAAATGTGCTACAGAGTCTTATAGTATCTACTAAAAAAATATTATTTCTTTCTTCAATTGCAAACATGCATACATATACGTATATCTTCATAACATACCCGTCTATTTATGAGTTGGGAAGTTGTTAGCTTTATGTACAAAATCTACATGAATGTATAATGTAATGTAAAATATGTTAACTGAAAAAAACCAAAGAGCACTTACTTTGTACTTCTTAGGTAATAAAGTTTTATACAGGAATTTAACTGTGTATATGAACGTAACGTTGCGTGTTGGTATTTGACCTCTTATTACACACATGTTTAATATTAAAAGGAATGCTAAGAATAGTTGCTACCTACCTTAATAAATGTCCCAGTTTCTGAAAATTTGATGACAGTCATAACAAGTCCCTATTATCAGTTATTAAATAACATTTTTTACCTTGAAAGAACTCCTGAATTTGTTTATAACACAAAGAAACTCGTAAGTTGTGTTACGGTTGTTTGTTCAAGTTTCTAATTAAATACCGCACAAATATTTGAGTTTCTTAAATGCCAATGCATTTAATAGAGCCTCATTCCTTTTATAAAGGTTCTAAAAACAGTTTGGAGATTAAACCAACAGAAAGGTTGCAGGAAGTTCTCCCTATCTAGTGGTAACATAACATTAGAACGCGTTTTAACTTAGCATTACTTGTTATATACTGTACAAAACAGTCGAACATTTTACGTTTTAGATAACATTTTATAATACAAGACACAACAACGTCCTGTAATTAAATAACTTCTGACACTACTCTAAACAAATTTCTGTTAAACAATTCTCTTTATAATGTAAGTACAAAATTACTTGATTATCTTTTTGCAGAATCGATAGCGCAGGAATCCGCGAGTATATTGAACATAAATTTATATATTTCTAAAATAAAATTTTAACAGATTGGCGTTGGAATGTAAACGGAGTGTCAGTTATTATGGCGTATAAAACTGCATACTTGGTATAACAATGCGAAAATATCGGACCAGTTAATTGAGCATATTTTACTTAAAAAAGAGTAAACGTACCATAATATTTTAAAGATGAAAAGGACACTTGTTTTATTTAGGAGATAAATATATCTGAGGCAATAAACGTAACAAGCAGTAAGAGAAAGCCAGCAGTCTTTCATATTTGATCAGCAAACACATTCTGATGTCTTGTTCGTTTGTACCCTTTGTTGTTCCCAAGATGAAATATTTTGTTTTATACTACTCCCTGTAGTCAGGAAATAATTGGAATTCTCGTGAAGTGCTATTGCTGTTTTACATTTAGAACAGTAACAACCAATAGAAAAACAATAACAGCTTTGTATTCAACAGGATCTTTTATAGGTATATTATTTATTATGAATGCTAATAAATTTTTTTCTCCAACGAAAACGTAATTCAAGTAACAAAGTTACATTAAAGGAATGTTGATTTTAAAAACATCTAATATTATTATACCCATTATCTTAAATCGTTTAAAATATGTTTCAATTCTTTGTTTGATGGTTATTTTTGACTATGGAAGGATTATGAAGGAAACAGGATTTTTCCGGGCGTTTGCCATCGTTTAGTGAAACAAGAAATCAGTACGTTTCAAGATCTGCAATCTGATCTCTTCTTCAGGTATTAACTAACCTAATACATAAATACAAACGAGGTTAAAATAAACAAATCATTCCAAAGCGTTATGGAACGCCTAGGTCAGGAATCACAACCACCATGTTGTTTGTCAATTTCACATATATTCGTAGGTGTTTGGTAGACGAATGCAGACATATTGTGACTTGTAGTCTGTAGTTCAGTTTCAATGATTAGTGTTGTGTGTAGTTTTTATTAGGTGCGTATTTTTAGAGTTAGTGAAGTTTTTACGTAAGTTATATAAGAAAATAATGTGACTTGTACAATTAATTTTACAATGCATTAAAATATTGAGCTTAGGTCCCTTATACCTTCCACTCTTTGTAGCTTCTAAACTCTGATACCGTCACAGATTTAAATAGTAATAAAAGCGTTGACGACAAGACATTCAAGGCAAACTCTTTGTACCATTTCAACATCAGACACGTAGGCTGCAATATAGTTAATTCTGGACACAATCCCAAAGCAATGCGAAACTACCGAGTTTTCTCCAATAAAAGTGTATATAGTGGAAATGTTTGATTCAATGTTCAATGTTAATATTGCGTCTAGCTTCAATTAACCTTCCTCTTAGAGCAGCATATGGAACGTGACGCTGTCACATAGTTCATTTCTAGAATGACCGTCTGAGGATATAAAAAAATGTCGGCGAAGAACCTTAAAATAAATTATATCGTTTCAACATCAGAGACAATCAAATCACAAACATAGTGTAATCTATGTCACAAAGTATTATCATCGTCTTATCAGTTGCACAATTGAGCGAACTACGATGTTTTGTAGCACGGTGGAGCAACTGAAATACGTTATAATTCATATAATAATATCATTAATTATTAGCAAACTATAAAGCTTATCGGTTTCTAAATGGAAATTCAGCACGGTTAGTATTAATTTTAAATCCATTTCACCATTAGTTTCGTCTTGACTAGATTTAAACAGGGGTTAAAATTAATACATAATTAGATTTTCTGTAGCTAAAAAAGCCGTAGTGTGACTTAATCCTGGAAGAAAATTAGTCGTTCTGTAAATTATAATTAAAACCTTTATTCAATTGTTTTGAAATTACCTTAAAATAATTTAAAATAAACATTTTGTACAAACAGATTTTATTTGGGGCAATATAACATGCTGTGTTTACAAGACGTTTAGCAAAATGTTATTAATTTATTTATATTTTCAACTTAACAGTTATAATAAAACAATAACTTAATTTTTCTAATATAACGACAGTTAATATTAAAATATTATTGATGATAGTTTAAAAACATATGTTACTTTATTATATAGATCTCATTGATCTTTGTAATAGATCAAATGTAAAAATATTACAAAATGTTCTATTAAAGTTAATATAAAATATAAAACTCTTTTATCTTGAAGGATTTAATCATTATATAAAAATATATATTATATATTATTATTATTTATATATTACTTAAAAATATAAAAAAATAACTAATTAATAACCAACAAACCTATAGAATATGTGATCAATCTTGTTGGTCAGTCCCGCTATTACCTTTCCATTTATACATAATATTTTAACATATGTTGTGTAATTCCATTGATACTAAAAGAACTACCCGTTAATTAATAGTCGCCAATATATTACTCTTAAATTATTGCTTCATTTACTAAAAAAGACGGTGTGCTCTCAATGTTCATTTTATTTTCGGGAAAAACAATATATAAAGTGATGCATAGTTAATAGAAATGCTGTAGTAATACTGAATTTAAGAATTTATTTCCGTGGTATGATGCAGGATGAATTTATGGTTTTTAAGTAAGTTTTTTTACTAATTTCAAACTAACCATTTGTAAGTACTACATGGAAAATAAATCATCATGTAAATCTTAATACATAATACACATTTATATTTTATTGCAAAAACTGTAACTTTTACTGAATACTTAGGATCATAGTATATCTGTACTGTATTAAAATTTTAAATTTATTTATTTATGCAAATTAACGTATACCAATGTCCAAGACGGAAGTAAAACAAGGAGTTGGGATGGACATGAAACAACTTTAAAGAATGACTCACAATAGTAAATATAACAAGGAAAAAATACAAAGAAATTTTTTAAACCAATATTTGGCACTCTGAATGGAAAGCTTAATGGACGGAAGATATTGCATGTAAATGGCTCCCTAAAGCTAATCCTGAATATGGCAGCTCTTTGCCCTCCCTTGTCGACATTTGGCCTGAGTTGCGGTAACAAGTTTTTGGCTTGCTCTATGGAGATACATGTTGAGCTGAATCACAGTTTATTGCAAAATTCAAAATACGTTACACTTTATAGACGTTAAAATTGCTTTTAAAAATAATTAAATGTTTGAGAGTTATGGTGTTAAAAGTAATAACTGCCTAAAAAATAACATTTCATAAAAAAAATACCAATACCAAAGGTAATAATAATCTCCTTTTAAGTTAAATAACAGAATGCTACTGTTTATTTAGTTAAAACAATATCATTGCAAAAATTAAGGCTAAGAAAAATCATACATTATTAAATGTTGGTTAGGGATTTTCAGAGAACCTGAGGTTATTTCTACGATTAAAACTAAAATATTCATTAATTTGCAAATAATGATTAAAGTTTCTTTAAATATATTCTTATTATTTGTAACAACTTTTTTTATAACAATAAATTTCCAACGTAACATTTATTTTAATTTAAGGTATAAAACTCAATAATCACTTCTTTGCCAAAGATTCAGCAGAGCCTTTTTTTAATCTTTTGGTTTTTGGTCAGTCCTTGCGATGACTCTTAACAGCAAGACCCTGTTAACATGAGATTCTTCGTATCTCATGCAAAACGGTTCCTATAGTTTTACATAAATATAGTTCGACAATAACGTATTTTGGGTACATCATGGAAATAATAATACGTACGTATAGTATTAAACATCTTAGTATGGATTGCTAAAGACATAAGAGACTATACAAAATTAAAAAATAGTTTTAAAGTAACCTAATTCAATAATTTCCCTACAATTAGGGATCAAGAAAGTATAAAATTATGTTTATTTAAAAAATTAAAGTTATTGAAACTCAATACCTCACAACTTTTATTATCTACACACAGTTAAACACAAGTTTACACAACAAACATCTAAGTCCTTATACTGTTTAGTTAAAGCTCTTATGATGTTTAATGATGGAGCCATATTTCATGCGTATACATCAGGTACATATTATTACAGTGTTCATAGTTAACTGTGTCAGAGTTAAACCTGAATTTTATACATTGATTTGCTCGTGTATGAGCATTTATGATTCTAATTCAAAATATTTCTGACGACAATGCTAAGTTTACATAGTTGCCCTGACCAAGAAAATACAAAAACATAGGTCTGGAAAACACATTTCTGTCAACAACCCTTAATTTACATCACTTGTTTTTACAGGAAAGGTCTTAGAAATCGCTAGTGTCATAGATGATTTTGCCATATTTTCCAGATTAAGAAAATATAAAAAATTCTAAATTCTTACAATATGTATATTTTTATAGTTGAAATTAATTACAGTGCCACAGTTGATTCCGCCTTACTGTGCCTGATCTATAAATTATGAACATATTGGTCACCTACTTTCTCTTCTTGTAATTTACATTCCGTTCAAGAATTTTCAGTACAATATTTGAGTTCACTTTGTTGATCTGATGCAGAAAATATACATACATTCTGAGGCCTGAAAAGCCTATAGCCATCCGGGGGAAATTCCTATCATTTCCAGTATGCGGGGGATATCCTTATTAAGTTCTTGCAAAGTTTAAAAATAACGTTAAATGGTTTAAAATATTGTGTTGTTTCGCGGACTGCATTGCTGAGCCATATTAGTGTGTGTTGAGTTCCTAAAGCCGCATACAAAATGTCATATCACAGTTATTTCGATTACCTTAGGTAAAAATATTCACAGCCTCATTAATCCAATGAAGTTAGTTTTTAACAGCGTCGTTTACATTGCATTAAATTGCTTAAATACGTCACTGGCCAAATGATACCGTATCAACTGGATTTCTGGACATCTGTAGTAAATTTTAGATATTAACTTTGTTTTTTCTATCTGCATCACTACTGATTAATATCGATTCTATAATTTAAATGATAACACAAATAATTTTGCACCTTTGACGAAATTTAACTGAAAGTATCAACACCTGTTTAGCGTCAGATTTGGATTATGAAACAAATATTAATATTTTTACTGAACCTAAAATATTCTAGAAAACTTTGCAAATCTTTATTTGAATATAAAACTTCTTCGGGTTTTAACAAATATAAAAATAGTGAGCATAACAATGACCTCGCTCTGCGTTAGGTGTTATAAGATCTACAGTTTGTACTATGTAGTGGTTTTGTGCATTGCAACATACGTAGAAATATATATCTCGTATAATATCAATAAACATTTAATCACAAGAAGTACTTGCTCCGCCGAGACAAGACGTTCTGTGGGAGCAAGTTCTTTTCAATTCTTATTGTATTCAATTTTTAATATATATATATATATATATATATATATATATATATATATATATATATATATATATATACATGTATATATATACACATTATTACTATTATTGAATATTAAACGTACATATAAATTAATAAAAACGTATATATTATTACCTGCACAATATACTACGTAGTACAAATCTTTTAAAGCATAATGGCGAGCGAGGTCTACCGTACACAACTTGGTTTACTTAAAGCTATCAGCCAAGTTTGTATTGAGTTATCCACTGGGTCAAAGTTTCTCTTTGAAACAAACCCTTTCTTTCCCTGTGAAATCACATCTCCAAAATCTCGTAGGGTTTTGTAATAAAAACCAGTTCTCATGCCTTCTGTTCAATTGGATAATATAACCTGTAAATTATAAATAGGATTACGAGGATAAAAATAGGATTAGGATTAAAACATATAATATTTATATTTTTTATTACTATAAATAGGATTTTTATTTGTTTTCTCAGTGTACTATATATATAAAATATCTATAAAATATAGATTCTCTTCATAATGAAATTGATAATATAGTACGAAATCTACACAGTTTTATGACTAAAAAAACTGAACAACTTTAAATAAGTTATTAAAAATCTGTCGAAAACCATAAATAATGGCAAGGAAATACCCACTAAATGGAAATGCTTCAGTGACACCGATTCTAATAATGTTATACCACCCTTCTTGAACAAATTCTTTTGTTAAACGATCACCCAACACAAATGTAGACCCCATAATTGATAAAAGTAGCCAACCAAGATGCCAATAATGCCAGTGATCTTCTTGAATCATGCATTGAAAATATATCTGACTATCAACCTAACAAAGATGAAATTCAAGTTCTTTCAAAAGGTCTCACGTTTTGCCCTACTCCAAAATGTAATCAAATAAGCCTAATAACCGACGCTCTTACCTTTTCCCGGGAATTAAGACTAAAATTTTTCTTCAGCAAACAACAAAACATTTATAATGATGAAATTCTTCCATGCTTGAATAGGTTTAAACAGAAATTGGATTGGGAACCTCCACCTCTCCCTGCAGATCACCCAATTGAACAGTTTATAACCATTGTATTGTCTAATTTGTCAAACCCGGAATTTCAAAACCCTAAAACCCTTTAAACAAGAAGAATAACTTATCCCATAATGAAATTCGAGCCATTAAATCACTGAAAGACAATCGCAATATAATCATTCTCCCGGTTGGTAAAGGAAGTAAGATTATTACTTAAAATTTAAAAGATTACATTGAAGAAGGTACCCCACAGTTATCTGATACAAACACTTACAAGCCTCTGGAGGAAGATCCTACAGATAAATTTAATGAAGTTATCAAAAATTACCTCAAAGATTATGGTCCCAGTCAAGGTTTGTCATCAAAGAATATTGAATTATTAAGTCCTAAATGGCCTCGAACACCAATATTTTATACACTCCCAAAGATCCATAAACCCATTCGTCCTCCACCTGGTAGACCTATTGTTTCTAGCTATGGGAGTCCAACAGAAAGAATTTCAGCTTATATTGATGATCAACTGCAACCTTTTGTAAAATCATTACCATCCTATATAAAAACTTCTACTGACTTCATTGAAAAAATTACTACTGTTAAACAACCAATTCCTGAAAATTTAATTCTCGTAACAGTAGATGTAAATGCTCTATACACAAACATACCACATAAAGAGGGTCTGCAGGCTGTAGAGAGTGTTCTAGACGATAGAAAAAATAATTTCCAACTTTTGGTTAATTTAATGCAACTTTTGTTCTTTACAATGAACAATTTTAAATTTAACGACAAAAGTTATCTACAAATTTCGGCAAACTTCAATTATAAAACACAACCAAAGTTTATTACATAGTTTTTTTCCTGGACTAAACAAAATTAACAGTATTATGAAAATTGCCCATAATGTCCTACTTTCCTCTCCAGATACGCAAACTTTTATGGCTAAAGCACCTAGATTAATATTTCTAATATCTCCAAATTTGAAAAACAAACTTGTCCAACCTAAACTAACTAAATTACACCAACCCGTTACTAACGGATGTGAACCGTGCAACAAACCACGTTGCGGTTCTTGCAAAAGTATGAAAAACTCTAGGGAATTCAAAGGTAACGTAACAGGTTTAACTTATCCCATCATTGGCAAAGTAAACTGTGACTAAGAATGTAATTTACCAAATTAATTGTAAATTTTGTGACAAACAGTACATTGGACAAACATCTAACCACCTTAGAGTCAGAATAACAGGGCACAGATTTGATATTTTCCATAAAGACAAGGAGAAGCCATTGGCCAAACATGCTGCTGAGCACAAAAAAGACAAAATTGATGAATGCTATAACCTTAAAGGAATTAATAAGGTCTTCCCTTGTCCTGAAGAAAATTTAAATAGATCAAAATTTAAAAATCTGGAACAAGCACATCAATTACTTATAAAATCAAAATTCCCAAATGGTTTAAATTTAAGATAAATTTAACTTTTCCAAATTTCCATCTGTGCCATTAATGATGTATCAACTGAATTTTTTATGTTTTAGTTGCGTATTTAAATTTTTGGTTATTTTATTTGATGTGTTTCTTGTTTTTTCATATTTATTGCTTCCTGAAGATGTAGGTATTAAATCCCACGAAATATATAGAAGCCTTATAATCTTTGTTTTTTTCATTTCAATAAGTGATATAATATATATATATATATATATATATATATATATATATATATATGTGTGTGTGTGTGTGTGTGTGTGTGTGTGTGTGTGTGTGTGTGTGTGTGTGTGTGTGTGTGTGTGTTTGTGTGTGTGTGTACACATACATATACATATATTTTAAGCTATTAAAGCAAATGTGCAATTAAATTCTTAGCAACATGTAGGCAAATAAATAAAAATATTATTTTATTTCATTAATAATGAATATTTTAATGAACATATAAAAGATTTACTGCTATAAGGTGTAAATTGTGAAGCACTACTACCATAAGTAAGGACTCATAAGCAGAGAATAACATAAAATCATGTTTTGCATTTTCTGCCTGTTTGGTACTTAGTACGGAGGCTAAAGTTTATTTATTTTTGTTTTTATTTCCTTACATGTCCCTCTGCATACCCACATGTTTAAAGTATACACTGCAAGCTTTTTTAAGAGCATAATATTGAACTCTACAAATTAAACACCCCTTATTCCAATTAAATTGCTTCCTTTAAACAAACTTTGACATAAATAGCAGATTAATCGTAACTATTGAACTCGTCACTTTATTAGTTAACATACAGTTAAACAATAAAATAATTATACAATAAATTAAAAGAATAAAATATTTATACATATTATGTGAATTATATTGTTCGCCTACCAAACAATAAAAATAATAAACCTAAGAGAAACAAATACTAAACGAAAAAATAGAGAAAAAGGTTATCAACACAGGTAACTGTAAAGCAGATTGTTTAAATTAAAACTTAATTTTATCTTATTAATATAAATTGGAAATTATAAAATTGTTATAGAACATCGTTGACAAATTTATATAAGCATTAGAAAAATTTAGAGTATATTTTATTTATAAGGTACCCAGAATTTTTTTATTTAATTTGAGAAAAATAGGAGTACAAGAATATTTGAGTACGTCACACTACGTGGCTTTCTCGAAGTTGAGTTAAAAGTTTTTTTGTATACTCCTTTATTTAATCTGGAAACATATTTCGTATGAAAAATGTTTTACATCAGTTCAAACATTGATTTATCGTGCTATTTTCTTTTTGTCATTATGATTACCCATAAGACCAAAAAAAAATATTTGCTAACGCTCATATAAATCCCATTGAGTTACACGAATCATCATCGAGCTCGGTGTTGATAGATATAAATAAAGGTTAAGGCAGTATGTCAAGTCTATAATTTGGTTCGTTCTCGAGATATAAAGTAACACAGGCAGAAATGAACATCTTTACAGCCCTGTAAGTAACAGACATCACTACCGTTTTTCCAATAAGTAACTATAATTTACTAACCTATCTTTCACTCACATTATATATTTCTTTGAATAAACCAGCCAGTTCAATGGCTGGTCTTTACTTTAAAAATGTGTATATACAATAGAACCCTGGGGAATGAAATCTTCAGTACAATATATCCGTACAAAGGCCACTGTCTTCCACTGACCGGTATCAGGGACATCTGGTTTGGCTCTCACAAAATAATCTTATTATCAGATATTTTCTTAACTCTCACACTAAATCGTCTGTTTCTACAACTGTTCTCTGTAAGTTAAAGGAATTAAAATTTATCTTCTGCCTGTAACTTTGATTGTGTATTCTTTCACAACTGAGACTAATGATATCTTCTTTTGGTCTATGCAGGTGATTTTCGCATATTGAAGCTATAGAAATTGAAAACAGTGAATATCATGAAATATCTGGAACGTGCATAATGCTCAATCGGTACTTGTACAATGTAAAGTACGTTTTTAAATTAATTGTTATTTTTATCATTTGTTAGTACCTAAGTTGCATCATATTATTAAAATGTTTACTCTCTAGTAACAGGAGTAAAAATACATGCATTACTGTCAGGCCAGTAACGCATTATCTTGCTAGCTCTGCAGAAGTAGAATTCTGAATAGAAATATACGCAACAATCAGTACTTACAAAGTATTAAAATTTGTATTCTTCGAAAACAAGAGTTATAGGGTGTTCAGTTTCCTTGTTAAATTAGGTCTAAATGGAACTTTGCAATTCTGTTTTGTTATTTTGGATGACTTGCGTTTGTTTTTAATTAATGAGTTACTACTACTACATGTAAAATAGTCATATTACTGAAAAAGTTCCATAGTATTAATCTATTTGTTAAAACATACCTGTTATTTACTATATTGTAACTCTTTACTTAAAAGATAAAAAAGCTACTAGAACTATTTAAAGAAAAAGGAATTTGTTTGTATAAGTATGCAGGAGATCATAATTGTAAAGGTTATGTCATCATAAATCTAGCAGGAACGGCAACGTAGCATATTCCCACCTGCCTTCTCCAATATTAGTATTAACAAAACATCGTAAATTATAAATAATAATAGTATCAATAATATATGCACGTATGCCGGACTAAGACACTTATATTAGTAGAAAACATTAAACAGGTAAAAAAAGTTTCTTCGTAAAAAAACTAGCATGATGGGTTTTAAAACAGTTTTTAAATCTGTAGAAAAAGTTACATAGTAAAAACGTTTTTCATATTTACATTGCGCTAATAGTCAAGCACTCAATACTTAAAATCATAAAATCAATCATAAAATATACACATTTTTTTAAATTCTGGATCGGCATTATTGATAAATCTAGCAACATTTAATCCTTAGTGATATTTTACCCAATATTATATTACAAGTTAAAATTATTTAAGAAAAATTTAGAGAAACATTTAATTACAATTTAAAAAAATCTATTTAAACACATTGTACACAAATCCTCAGAATCTATCACTTATGGATGATTTACATCTTCAATACACAATTATTTTTATATGATCTGAACAAAACTACAGTAGCTATAACGATAAATACTAGTGTATAGCAATTTCATCCCATCCACGTATTAAGTTAGACTGTATCTTATCAAAATGAACTTCGTTTTCGTTCCTAGAATAAAGAAATATTTGCTATTTAGATTTACGTCTAGTCTTATCCGTTGCACAATTCTATAATACAAAGTTTATATTTTTCACCTAAATTCAGTATGAGTGATAATTACGTGCTATAAATATAAGATGCCACATTAATTGTTCGGCTTCCCGCAATATAGTTTCTTATCATCAAAAAATTTCATTATTAAAGAAACCTTTAATGTTAAACGGACAATTACTTTACTTAATAACTTAAGATTGATAAATTTTTACTTATATTAATCACCTCTCATAAATGTTAGGTTTTCAATACAAATTAGCGTTACTGACGAACTAAGTGTACTCTTTATGCCATATTGAGAACCGGTAATAGGAAAGCTATTTTATTTTCTATAGTGTTATGAGACTAGCGGAAATATGCCTTCTTCTTCAAGATATTGTAAATGTTAAAACTTTAAAACCTACTTATAAAAATAAACTTCAAGGTTATATACATAACTCTATAATTCCGAAAATGGCTAAACCGTTATCTTTGTACGTATAAAGCGGCAACTGAATGGTTAATAGCCACAATTTATAAATTGTAATCTCATTCCTATCAATCATCGTTCCACCCAGCGAGTATTATGAGAGCAAATTTGATCATGCGATCACTTTAAACGTAATATTGTCTTACAGTGTTATTCGCAGATACCTATTACTGAAGAGACGAAATAATAAGGTAACAGAGTTAAACAACTATCCTGAAAGATTTAATAGTTTAAGTATTTTATAAAGAGTACGTACCCTTGTTGATTATCTCCAAACAATAAATAACATACAATTTTAAATAACATCTTTTGTTGGATTTAGTAACAAACCTAAAGACTAGAATACTATCCTACACAACGCACAGGGGTATCATATTGCATTACATAAGACCTAGGATAATGTTTATGTCATCCGTGTTGTATTATTCATTGTATTTCTACACATCACTTTATGATATTATTAAGTTTTGAAGTAAGTGATAGAGTAGGATTATTGAATTTTTTTTTTCAATAATGGAAATAATAACAAACACTGAGTTATAATTGACTTACTAAATTTTTAGTATTTCTGCTGTATCTTCTATGTTCTGGTATTCTGGAAAAACCATAGTCATAATATATTAACAATAGAGTAAACTGGGTTCATAGAAAAATGATGTTACTGACTTTGTATATTGTATAACCTCTCATTGTCAAGCGTACCTGCTCCCATCCTCTAACAGCATCTACCACGTCCCTCCCCTTTATTTGCCCACCTGACATCTCAGGTAGCTGGTATCAAGAACGTAATCCACCTTCATTGGATTACAATTGTTATATTGATGGAATACGACTTTGAAATTTAAAGGTATGTATTATCTTATAATGCTATTTCAATGTAAGACAACGTAGAACACCAAAAAAATTAATATTTACTTCTACATACATAAGTATTATTACTAGTCGGCTCATGGATGTTGAGTCTATTTGTCTTTCTGAACTGATAAAAAACATTCCAATCCTTAACAATTATATTCTAAGTCCATATTTAACTCCAGCATATAAGATCTACCATAACAAATAAACTTTTATTAACAGGTAAAAAACATACTTTATTTAAGATTTTACCAAGTAATAATCCTAAAGAATACAAGAAATAACAATGTGTATGTTTTTGTGTTTGTGTGTGTGTGTGTGTGTGATAAAGAATAATCATCCATATCTTTGGTCAAAAGCTGGTAAAATACATGTTATCAATACTTCTATTGTGAGAATGTTTAATTGTTACAAGATGAATTTGTTTACTATAAATACTTTCTAACAACTTATATCCTTATATTCTATTTATAAATTAGTAACTGAAATAACAAATACTAATTCCGGTTTATTTTCATTCTTTCATTAAGGACTTAATTAAATACTTAACTATATACAAATTCGTAGTAGATAACATTGGTAGGCCACACTATGCCGAATTCAATCAATTTGAACTTGACCAAGATTCAATTGAACAAGTTGAAGTAGCAGCAGCAACTGGCAACAAGTTAATTGTATTTCAAAGATAATCTGCCTGCAATACCTGAGTTTGGTGCTCCCAAAACAATGTGATGTCCTGAAGTTGGATTATTGGTTAGGTCCAATAGTGCTTCGTTGTGGCTAAAAGGTTAAACAGGTAATCATTTAAGTTACCTCGTATCATGAAAAGCTTAACATCAATGTAAAAGTGTATAGTAATTTAAACAATTCAAAAACATTCAAATATCAATAGAAATATAATTTAAATTTAATTATATTAATATTTATGTTGACTTTATTAGGTGACCATTATCGAAGTGTAACATTTGACAGTTTTGAAAGACGCAATATCTGCCTGTTTGTATTACTCAGCGTTATGGAATATTTTTATTTTGGTCTTATGGATATTTCATTCCATATCTCCAAATGTATTTAATTGTTGAACATTTCCTGATATTGGATATGCATCAGTCAATATCTTAATTTTGGGAATCCAAAAGAGCTGGAATAAATTTTCATGTGTCACACAACAATGTTTTTGGTAAATACGCCAGTTACAAAAACACCTTAGCAAAGTACTCACATGCCTCTGATATCAATTTTGTAACAGCAATCCTTAGGTAACGTTAAATAGGTATTCATATATTCAGTTTTATCTAGTATAATAAAAATATGTGATACATTTTTTAGCTTTCTGTAATTTATATACTGTTATTATCTTAACTATCTAGCTGAGTTGTAGATTTTTTTTCTTAAATAACCTTTAATTTTGTAATTATAAATGTTTATTAATAACCTTTTTTTCAATACGTACTAATTAATCTTCTTCGAAAATTAAGAACTGAAGCAAGTAGGATGAAAATAATTGTATGTTATCACTGACTACATACTCAAAAACATGAATACTTATTGGAAGTTGTAATCACTCAAATATCTCGAGTATTGCTGAACTTGCACATCTTTATTGTCTAATTTTACAGATTGTATATAATACTGCAGCTCCTTTTCTATTTATGAAGTTTTGCTCCCTGCAAATTATTATATCAAATTTTGAAAATGAGTAACATAGAACATGTTAGCTGTTTCAAATTATAATAGCTAATGAACTATTTCTGTAATTGAATTCAATTTACAGTATAAGCATGGACATCCAGCATAAAATGAGCAAGAACTTATCATGTGAGAAATTACTCGATTTTATATTGCATTTACCTATAGGTAGTCAGTCCTTAACTAAGACATTATTATTTATTATCTGCATTAGTATAATGTATTCAAATGATTTATAACAACGATATTGTGTTTATAGGATATAATGTTATAAGTGCTACACTACAAATAACTACTTAGCCAAGCCATAGATAACATTTAATATTTTATTTGCCTTGGTAGTTTCATTTTTTTAAATCACAGCTTAGGTGAGGATGATACAGTTAGGGTGTACACATGAGAAATGAGAAGCGATGGCATATGTGGGGGCGGTATATGGAATTTTTGATACAAGAGGCTTCGATTCAAGGATAATTTAAACAAAATAGGCGTCGTGCACATGTTGTCAGTATGCAGAGAACAGGCAATGTCCCTAAGACAGAGCCAAGCAGAAGAGTCTCCGACACACATTTATTTCATCACTTGTAACAGGCAGGGATAAAGTAAAATATCAAAATATTCATACCTTTCCTCAAAAATAAACTATGCGGTTATAATGTTTTGAATAATTAATAATGTCAATATGTTTGTGAGGGTATTAAAATTCACAAAAATACATCAGTATTATTAAAATTATCCTTTTTAATTTAAGAAATGTAATATTTTAACTACATTAAACATTTAAAACATGGGTTTAAAATACGAAAGAATAACAAACATATAACGTTAAAATGTAAATAAAATAATATGGCTCTCAGCCAATTGCTTTCTTATTATTATCGTTGGTGCTGAATCATCACCTGGCACTACCTTGTCTGTGTGTAAAATAATGCCATTGTATGGCCAGTTGACAGACATTACATTTCTTTTAGTCCATTTCGATTCAAACACCGCTATGTACTGAACATTTCAACTAACAAAAGTAGTCGTCACCTTAGAAATTGTAAATACTGATGAGTTATATACATTAAAATACCTCTGCTGAAGTTCGTTACAAAAAGCAGAGTTCAACGGTTTATATACAAAGAAAATAAAAACAAACAAGCATTTTGTAAAAAAAAACATGAACACTGCTATAATAATAATAATAATACAGAACCTTATTATAAAAATTAAAAATTAATAAATAGTAAACAAAATTATGTTTAAAATAGTACAAAAACCAAGGACGAAAGAAAATGTAATAAAAAAAATTGTTTTACAATAATTTTTTTACCGTATAAAATATTTAGCATACAAAATTAGAATTATTAGCCAATTACGGTTAATGCATCAGATTTTAGTTCGTAAGAGTAGTGCAGGTATATGGGAAGTTATTAAATTTATAGGTCAAGTTCCCAAAATATTTCTGTGTGAATCACTAAATGCCTTAAAATGAGTTAGGTAGCATCGTTGATTGAACCTCAGGAAAACTCCTAGCATCATTAAAATAATTTTTTGAATGCATTAATATTTTAATTCTTAAAAGTATAAGTACTTAAAAAATATTTATACAAATTACATTGCAACGACTCTGAAACTCACAATATTACGCAAAACAGGCAACCCGTTAGACCTACACTTATTGAAAATATAAAAGCATTGAAGGCATCATTAAATCCATAATATGCCGACCCATTAAATAACAATGGACATACATAAAGAAACATAGGTCATATTTTAGAAATTTCATACACGTCCAGTCCTAACTTAAGAACATCTCATAAGAGGTAATTTTTCATCGAACATATCTTTAAGAAATAATGATTAAACAAGTGTAAATACATTACACATTAAAATATACTCAATATTTACCCGCTTAGGTAGTTTGGCGTATGTTCATTTGGTTCGATTATTTGTTTACTTTATTTATTTACTTTGACCTACAGTACATGAAAATCGATTCTTCAAATGTTAAATTTTCATAGTTGTGATATAAACTATAAAAGTGTTAAAAGGTGTATTCTATGCACACATAACTCAAAAATTTTACTATTGGTATTATATTTTACTACTTGAAACTAAAAATTTAGTACAAAATATCTAATTCAGTTTTATATCATGTAAGTTCAATAATTATGTAATAATAAACCCTCTACGTGTTTGTTTAAGTTGTAGGTACGTGACGTAAATAAAACCTAATAAATTTTGATTAAGCACAGTACAGCCCATCTGATATCTAAACATGAAAACAATTACCTTGGTCAGATTCATTACTCACACCATGCCTAATCTGTAAATTAGACATTTATTGTACATAAATATAGTGTACCTGTTACAAATGTACTTTCAATCTTGTGAAGGAATTACGCTAAAGGCAAAATTTATGAATTATAAAGCTGGATTTCTTTTGCTTCAACGTAAACTCGGTTAAGGATTTATCCAGCAAAATGTTTTCAAAACATACTTAGTCATGACATACAGATATCATGAATAATTATCTAATCTGACGTTTGCTTTCTAACTCTTCCAAACAGTCGATCATATTTTCCTTAATGGTTTTACTTGAAACAAGGATTATGGTTTTAAAGTCCGAGTACTACAGAGTTTTCTTCGCCCAATTAGTCAGTTTTATTTTTATCCATTTACTAATATTATTTAATAATTTATCTAACCTGAGAGTAACAAAGAACATCAATATCATTGGATAACTATTCTAGGCACTTAAAGTTTTCGAAATTTTTAACACAAAAATAAAATGTAATAGATAAAACACACACACACACAAACACGATATTTTAATTATTTTAAAAACGATTTCAAATGCACTCTTTTATACTCTTGCTACTAAATTTTGTTTACTGACAGAACTAGCGCATGGTCTTTATCAGTTTACTAGTAAGTCTTAATTATAGGAAATTTAAAATATGGAAAATTATATAATAAATGCAAAACGTTTAATTGTGATGCTTATAAGAAAATTACAGTAGAACCCCTCATATCCGGCCACCACGGGACCGAGCCCCTGGCCGGATAACGATTCGGCCGGATAAACCAACCCACAGTACACAGCACTTGACGAAACAAAACAATTGTACTGTACTGTACTAACCGCACTGGAAATAATCAACGAACTGTTTACAGGTTAAACCTATTAGCTCAACTGAGGACAACACAGGAAAATGTAAACAAATAGATACACCAAAATAACGCAAGAGTCGTGGGAGACTAGTGCGTGCAACTGCGCGTCTGCAAGCCGTGGTAAATAAATTTCGATATTGGCTTCCGGGAAGTGGCCGGATAAACCGAGGTGCGGTAAAACCGAGGCCGGATATGAGGGGTTCTACTGTATTTTAAATGTAACTCTATTAATATCCTCTAGAAACTAAAGCAACTTCCAATTTATTATCACAGTTACAGGATGCGACCATAAAAACTTGGCAAAGAATCGGTAATATGTCAGTAAATTGTTTTAGTAAAAGAGCAATATAAACATAATCTAGTTACGTTCTCATAGAACTTAACTTAAAACAGACGGTATATATTCATCGATGTATTTAAACATTACAAATTTAATATAATAATATACCAATATAATTTAATAAATAAAAAAATTACTAATCTTACTAAGCTAGAATGTTAACGAGAGATCGATTTGGTATAAAAATATCTGTGTACAGTTTAGCTAGCAATGTTTACCATTGTCACGTATATAGAGCTGAAGTGCATGGGATGAATATAAATAAACTGCTCAATTTTCGTTGTAAGAAGCTTATACTCCGACGGTGACATTTTAAGATCGTGAAATATTCATCTCAGTAATGTACTTTTATATTACAAATTTCTTTCCCACATACTTAACCAATACTAAGTTTATTATTTTCAGACAGGAAATTTTCTTATTAATTTTGGAAATAAATGTAAGAAAAGTTAACTGCATTACCGGATATTTTTGTAGGAATAAAACTACTTGAAGGAATTTGTACTACATGTTTAAATAGGATGTCATAAAACAGATTTAAAATTAGGTTCTAGAACTATCCTGAATTACTGCATTACATATGTTTTTAGGAATATAACAACTTAAAAAATCTCATGCTAATACATATGCGATATCCTTATGGAATGTAAACTGCTAAATTTATATTATTAGACACGTAGCTTACATCCCATTAGTGAGCTTTAGGTCAAGACGTACTTAGGAATTGTGACATACACGTAACCGTGCACTTGAGTATCTTATTTATACAACACAAATATACTTTTTTTAATAAAAGATAAATGAGTAATATCAATCGTTATAGTATTAACATTTTTACATCCCAAAAGACTACTTGTGATTTTTTTGTAACGGTTTCACGTGTTAACTAGACAACAGAATTCAAAGAAATATTACATGAACATTTTTAGATTCCATGGTTAATCTATAAGCTAAAAATGCAACCCGCTGATCTCTAATGTTACAAATAATCATATCTTTGTCTCTAGAATTAAATCACACCAAGCAGGGCCAGTGTAATTGAAAGGGCTGGTAAAATTTTCGTGAAAACATTTTGTTTATAACACGAAACAAATATTTTAATAATTTAATCACAATTTTAAATCTGTTAAAATTGTATGTGTTTGTGTGTGTGTGTGTGTGTGTGTGTGTGTGTGTGTGTGTGTGTGTGTGTGTGTGTGTGTGTGTGTGTGTGTGTGTGTGTAAGCTTCATAGTAAGAACACTTACTAGTTAAACCTTTTGTGCAACCGCTGTGCCATGTATATGAATGTACAATTATGTTATTGATCGGGAAACAAACAAAAATCTATTATGGAACCAAAAGTACCTAAAATGGAGTAAATAAAATTTACCTTAAATACACTTTTCGACAGAATTCCTTGATCTTACCATTAAGAAAACTTAAAATTACCGTGGGAAATGTAATTCATTCGACCTGGAAGTGCTAGTGGGTAACTGCTGGGACTATAAACAAACTATCATCTTTTACGACATATATCTATTTATTGCAATTCCTATTTCGACCATAAAAACCTTTTATAATGTAAATAGGTTTCAGTGTTATTACATCCAAAGTACCAATTCCGAGTACTAATCCCAAGCACTAATCTTGAATTAATTTATTAATATGTAAATCTATAGTTTGTACTAAAACTTGTATCTATATGACAGTTTATTTGTAGTAGGAATCTTAAATTATTAAAGTGATAAAAGTTGTAAATTACCTAAAACATGTGTCACATATTATTTAAGGATGTTCAAAATTTGTGCATTGCCTTGAAATACACTAGAGGCCGGTTGTTTTAAATAGTTTCCATTTCAAAATTGTGCTCATGGAAGCACATACTTGCACATAATGAAAAGGCTTAACCAAACATGACACCTAGACGGTGTGTATATGGCATATTAAATATACTACATAGTGCGGCTTGTATGAATTAGGAGCCGTATAAAAGGCTCCTATAACTATCCAAAAAAGGGCATACAAACGTTTTGTTCAATACTTTATCATTTTTAGCCTTAAAATTGGAAAAGCCCTTTAGTAATACATATCGTACATTATAAACTTTTAGTTTTATAAAACAATACTAGTACACACCTCTCAGAAACTTAATTCTTCAAAATAACAACACATATAGGTTTAATAAAGGTTTTTAAATGTACCGCAAAAGTTAGACTACTTAGTCTTTTCTATCTGCACTGTTAGCAGTTACCCGCTGCTTTCCACGCAATTCAGTAGACGTTGCAAGTGTATGACCACTGCTTGTTCAAATACATTATACCGTATTTCTGACGTAAATTTGGAATTTTCGATTTTACTTTGATCAAGAAATACGTCAATATGTGTATATTTTAGCTATAGTTATTTAATTCGTTGTCTGCATGTTTTCCATAGATGATTTTGCTTTGTTTCCCTATTAAGAAGATACATATCACAGAGAAACCTAATTCTATCACAAGACAATTAAAATGGTTTTTATCATTGCCTTAAAATTTATAGTAGAACTTAATTAGTAGCTTTCTAATAAAATCTACAAAAAAGTGTTAAGAGGTCTATTATTGTACATTTATGTCTAAAAAAGTTCGCCACATTTCTAAAAAATGTTATTGCTGTTATGTTTTAACATAGGTAAAACATGTTATTATACAATATTACTAAACGTATAAAATTAAAACTGACTAAATGGGCGAAGCTTACTCTGTAGCACTGGTTATTTTTGTAAACCACACTCCCTGTTCCTATTAAAGCAATGAAGAAAACTATGAACGACTGTTTGAAGAGTTATAATGCAAGCGTAAGATTACATATTAAATCATAATATCTGTATTTATGAATACAAATGATTTGTATCTGAATTACTAAGAATGATAGAAAAAAATTTAGATGGATAAATCCGTAACTGAGTTTACGTTAAAGCGAAACAAATACACCTTGATCAATTGATAACAGTTTCCTTTAACGTAATGTGCCATTAGAGAGAAGCAAAGTTTGTAAGAGGTACGCTATATTTATGTACAATAAATAGACATTATAGAGTAGGCGTGGTGTGGGTAATAAATCCAATAAAGGTAATTGTTTTCATGTTCAGTTATCAGATTCCTTGTACTAATTAACAGTGAGTAGGTTTCTGTAATACGTCACGTACCTACAAATTAAACCAACACTTAAGGGTTTTATTACTTCTTAATGATTGCACTTAGTATTAAACGACATAAAACATAGATTAGATATTTTTCTGTAAATGTATATTTTAAAATTTATGATATTATACAAATATTAAAGTGTTAGATTTATAAGTAAAGATATTAGACCTTTTAATATAGTAAAGATATTTAACCTTTTTAACGGTCTATAGTGAAATAATTTAATTTGTTTTGTTCTTCAAATGTGTATTACTTTATTTGCACAGTTTGATACCAAACACATTAAAAAGAGTTGTTTCTAATCATTTTGTGTGTAATTTTAAAAATTAGTCTGCACGGCTTTTTACTGCTATATTAGCGGTTTGCTATTTGTTTTACAATCGAAAAATAATTACTTTCATTTTGTACTGTACTAAGTAGAATGTTATAATATGAGGAAACATCAATATTGGTAGCAAGGACTGTACTACAGTCTTTATTATTCTTAATCTTTTAGCAATAGCAGATGCTGAGATTTGTATATTTAAAGCTGTAGTTTTATCGTGAAATATTTTAGAACTATTTCTTTTCTAAGTTTATACTGAGGGTATAGTTTCTTTTTTTGGTGCTAATCGTTACGAGTATTTGAATATGTATTTAGTTTTTTTACGAATATGCCTAAGGTTGCGAAAGAAAGAGTGCCTATTCTTTTGGTAGTAGGTATACAAATGCTGGTATATTAGTGGAAAAAGAGAGTGGGTTAAAGCCCATTACTTCAGTGACAAGTTTTTCAGAGAAAGACCTTGTAAGTAAATTAGACTGATATGATGACATTGAATCCGAAGATAGCAACACTGTTTGCCATATAAAGTACCGTAATCAGTGTTTTCAAGCTATTTAGTGTTACAGAGTGTGGGCCTAATGTCTATATAGAAGAAGACACTGAGAGACGCGATGGGTTAACATGTAAGTTAGTGTTAAAATGTCACATGAAGGCTGTCAATTGAGTCGTGAATTGTATGCTTCCGATTCTTCGAGAAATACAATACATGTGACATAAATCTAAGGTTTTTTATGGTTTGAACTGCATTTTTAAAAGGCCTAAATCTGGAAAAACCCTATGTGGAATGTCCAATTTACCATAGCCCTGTACCTACATCACTAAATGTTCAAACATCTTCAGAAACACAATAGCCCAAGTTACTGAACACTGCATGAAAACTGCCATAGTAGAAGGAATAGATGAGAACATAAATGATGGTGATGACAGTAATAAAGTTGTTACAGTTACTTTACTTGCATTTGACTGGACATTGCAGAAAAGAGGGTTTGTATCGAAAAACGCATGTTATACTGTAACCAGCGTATATACGGTCAAGGTGTTGGACGTGGAAGCGTTGACTACGTAATGCAGTGGTTTTGATAAAATAAAGGAAAATTATAGTAAAAAACTATTCTTAAACCTAATGGCTTAATAGAATTATGAATTAAAAAGTGCTGGCGTAGAGTCAGTGGCCACTGTCGCAGTTTGTCGAAGATCTATGCTTACTTGTGGAGTTCGTTTTGTGAAATTTATAGGGGACAGTGACTTTAAGGCTCTCCTGGATGTGGTAGAATATAATCCATATGGAGATGATACACCTGATGTAAAGCTGGAGTGTGTATGCCATATATCCAAGAGAATCGAAACAAGGCTCAGGAAATTGGAGTAATCCCTTGGTGCTGTCTGTCAGATGTCCACCTGTATCAGTAACTTAGTGCAAATATAATAAATTTATGCATGAAAATGGAATTCAAGCAAATATCACAGTTCCTACAACAGTAACGGAAGCTTTAAATCCACATTTCAAGCGTTAGCTCAACCAAGTTTTCTGAATAAGTGCCTCTATGGTAAGACTCAAAATGTGAATGAGTCTTTTAATAGACTGATTCCTAAAAACATATTTGTAATACACTTTTGAAAATTATCATGTACGGAATCCTTACTAGAACTTATAATTTACACGACATTAGGATATGCTTTCTAATTAGAAATTATTCTGACAGGTGTCTGACAAACGAAAAAAAAACCTTTTGTTGTTTGGTGCGTAACTACAACTAAGGTAAAAGAATTATAAATAAATCACGTTATTGATACCAGCTCCCTCACTTGACAAATGAGTCTAAAGAAATAGACAGGGTAGATGGTGATGGAGGATGGGAGCAAACACACCCCACAATAAGATTGCACAATACATTGTCAGTAACAGCCGTTATATATGCACCAAATTAACTCGATTGTTATTGTACATTGTTAACGTATGATCACTATGGCTTTCCCAAAATACCAGAATACAGAATATACAGCAGACTCTCTTTAAATTGAATTATATAATTTACGTAAATGGCTTTTCAATTTGTTGTTACTGAGATTACAGATTGCATATCTAATGTACAAGGTGCTAAACAAGCACGGGTCTCAAATTTAGCGCTTCAACATTTATATTAATACATTTGTTAGCTTCTTTGTAAAAATATATTATTAATTTAAATCTAACTACGTGAAGACATAGAGTGACAAAACTCACAATGAAAACAAGTTCAATTTACTGCTTTAGATAGCATAAGCTCAATTCATATATATATATATATATATATATATATATATATATATATATATATATATATATATATATATATGTGTGTGTGTATGTATATAAATTACTCTAATGTTTAATAATACTCAAATTTGTTTTTTAATATAATAACCTGAAAGATGAAAAGTTAAGTAGATAACATAATTATTCTAATTACCACTATTCTTTGTATAGCTGTATAAAAGCACGTACAATACTTAGGGTGTAGATTGTGAGGCTACTTTTTATACAAAACGGAAATTTGGCAAATACAAGAAAAATATACGTAAAAAAATTAGATTCAAAAATAACAATATGCTTGAGAGCACGTAGAGACAAGACGTCGGAATGTGTTTGCTGATCAAACAATACGAAAACTCCACTGACTCTTCAGGATTCATTCTCATCATATCCTTTTTTTAAATCGTCCCTTTGAAGAATGCAATAAGATATTTTTCCTGCATATTGTAAAATACATTGATTGCCACATGTGTTAAACTTATCCTATAATGCATTTAACTTTAATTGAATTGTTTGACACTTCTTCTATCTACTTGTTATAAATAATACGTATGTAAATATTGCATTAAGTGTAAAATTAATACCTTTACACAACTGAAATACAACAAAAGAAATATTAAAGAAGATATTTCTTAAAGCTGATATACTAATATTTCGTGTTTACTCCATCTCTGTCTCAGTATATAAAGTTACAAGTCAATTACAAGTATAATTTGTTTGCAAATTGAGTATAAGGACTTTCTTGTAACAAAACCGTTTTTATTTCACACCTGTAGTAGCTCATACGATGTTCTTTCTTATCAATATCACTCATTTAAATAACGTATTCAATCAGAAGTAGTTCAAAGATACAGATGTACATATCCTATCCAAATGAAGCAAAATATATTTCTGAAACATATAAAAAGGTTATCAACCTGTTTATTTGTTTTATATACATATATATATATATATATATATATATATATATATATATATATATATATAGCCTCTTCCACATATACACATATCCCTGTATATAAAGATGTAAAAATTGAAAAAGTAATGTCTCACATAAATTTCAGTTACGCAGGAATTTATTATTTCCCCGAACACGACATAAAATTATTGTTTGAGTTACATATAACTAACATGAGATATTTGTAGTGTTTTAGGGCAAAATATATGGATAAATATGAAAAATTACTGCGATTTATTTCTATTAAAATCTGCCCTTAAGCAATAATGAACATACTGCAGACCAATATTTAAAACATAAAATCCTAATTATTTCAAATCTCTTCACGATAACTGATCATAAAATTATTTTTGAAAATGTTGATTATACATTAGATATCAGTATGAGTTTAACATCTAAAATCTTGAAATGAATTTAATAAACCTGAAAAAACCAAAGAAACGGTGAACGGCATTACTCAAATGCATATCAAGGTCATTGCTAAGTAACCTAGATTATACCATACCATCAGATGAAATGTTCTTATTACAAATACCATAAGGATGTTTCAGAACTTGGCCTATTACTTAGCCTAACCATTTCCAGTCGAGTCATTACAAATTATATTTATGTGAATTGGAACTGAGTAAACCGATTTATCAACAATCAAGGGATTACTCATTTAACATTATGGAAGTGTACTGTATATTATTGTTTTGTGTATGTGAATAAAAGTTTTGAATTTGAATTTATATACTTAAAGCACAAACAAAATTCATAATTTTGATAAAAAATTTTAGTCAGCGTTAAAATTAATAGTAAAATTCCTTACTAAATCTTGTATAAGTAAAGTATCTAGTTGCATATTTAATTTTTAAGGAGCGTTTGTGTTATTTTTAATTTTAAATTATTGTTAATTTGCTTAAAACAGTCAAAATATCAGTCTATAGTATGATAAATATATGTATAATATAAATATATAAACGTCACTTGCAGAAAGGAGAAAACTGGTGTTAACAGGCGTAATATATATTAAAACTGCTACAATTCCTTGTTTACTAAGTGTTTCAAGGGTTCATTAGTGGTTTTGTTGAATACTACATTGATTAAACAATAACGGTTACCGTAGATGTATGCAAACTTCATTGAGTGTACTCTAAACATAATGTACTAGAGAAGACATTTATGAAACTGTAAACGTTTAAATTATCCCAACAATTTCATATTCCACCTTTCTGTTTATGGTATAAATATTTCTACTAACGATAAAGATTTTATATATAGATTTAAAATTTTTAGCCTTACAAATTACAAATTTGAAAGTATTACTGCACATAGCTTGTTTCTTTTTCCTTTTAGCAACAAACTTAATATTAGAAAATTTTAATGAAGACTCTATACCTTTATCAAATAGATGAAAATAAAATTGGTAAATTCGTGTAACATAATATATAATTATATCCAAATAGTAAATTTTAACCATTAACCTTACATTTTGAAATATCACAATTTTAAGGGGAATGGGGTATTGATATGTGAACTGCCAATATACCGCCACTTAAACAAAATTTCCTACTGAATGTCACATATGTCAGAATCATATCCCTTTTATCTGCTTATCAAACACCAAAGCTTTTAGACATCTGAGCACTTTAAGTCCTATAAATACATTAAGACTTTAGGTTTCATCCTCCAACACACTAAAATATATCTGTTTTGAGATTAACATTGTGTATATTTTAAAGAACGATGTGTGTGAATATATATATATATATATATATATATATATATATATATATATATATATATATAAGAACAATAATATACATGCATATATGTTTATATATATTTAAACACTTTTTCGAACGAAAAAAGTGTATTTTACAGACGTGTTTACTACGTTCCTTTGGCCAGCATATTTATACCATTTTGTTCCAGTAAGGATGAGGATATAATAAAAATATCCATAGCTCCGCTTTTTAGACGTATATAAAACCATCTAATAAAAAACAACATTTGCTACATTTACTTAACATTAAATATAAAAAACAATTTTTAAGTTTCCCAGGAAAAGCAGAATAAATATCATACAGCCTCCTCTACTTTAAATTATATATATATATATATATATATATATATATAATATATATATATATATATATATATAATTTCAATAAATATTGAATCGCAAAAAGTACTTGCTCCGCCGGGACTCGAACCCGGATCTTTTACTTGCCGGGTGAATGTGCAGAGCATATATATATATATATATATATATATATATATATATATATATATATATATATATATATATATATATATACATGCACTCATAAGTGTTTTTTTTTTTTTAGGAATCTACCTGTCGATTGAACCTATAATGAGAACAATAAACAGCGTTGTATCATATATCTGAGAATCCGTATGGACTTAACTGAGTGGCATATCACTACCCGCAATTGTATTGGTTATGAGATGGAATGTATTAATGGGTCAAGTATACTGCGGAGGGTTATTGTTGGAGTGGTTGTAGCTCCAATAGAGTGAGTTAATACCCGGGATATGAGGAAAAGCTGCTACCTGGTCATTTAAACTGGAAGAGGCTGGTAGATAGATAATCTGTTTTTCCTGGATATATATATACATCGTATATATCGTATATATATATATATATATATATATATGCGCTGTAATCCTACACTAGTATTTTATTCTATACTCAAGCGTGATTTATTAATATAGGTTAAGTTTTTTATCTAATCTTTCATAGTGCACTTAAAACTGTGATTCAGGACTTCAAATGTACTATCTCACACAGAATGAGCTCAACCAAATAATTAAACTAAAATAGGGATTACATATGCTACTCTACTTGCTTAAATTGGATTCTGCGAGTGATACTTTGCTTAAGGGCGTGGTTTAAATGTTTTGATGGAGTACAAATTAGTTTGGTTGTTTTAGTAACTAATTAATATACCAAATTGATATAACGCTTTTGGATATGTACATTAAAAAGAGCATATTTAATAAATATCCCCTGATATTTTGTTAAACATAAGTTAGTAAATGTGCATGAATATTTGAATTGTTCTTTTGAGGCAATTTGTATGTGCAATATTTGTATAAATAGAATAATAGTACTTTTTCCATTATCCGTAAACCATTTAGATCTAAATAACTATCATGAAACTACGGCTGACTAATTCATTTACTTATCTTTAAATGTTTTTACTCTTAGTATCTGGAATCAAATCTGTCACAGCGTTAGACTTCAGACTGTGCAATAAGTGGAAAGTGAACTGGAGCTGAACTTAATATTCTTATTGAATCAATCCCTCCTACCATTTTTCTATGTTATGTTAGAAAACTCGGTTTTTCCACCGTGATTAGAGATCGTCTCAGAAACATCGTACAACACTCAATTGTGTACGTCATGATACTGTTATAAAACCACTTCAGCTTGATTACATTTCTTTTTAGTCCAGGTCTCTGATGTAGAAAAGATGTAGATACTCCGCTTTGAGTGTCTTTGTCACCGAAGGTTTTGCATCTCATAACATGGATATTGATTTCAGAATCCAGGAGTTACATCTGTCACATCCTTAGACTTCATACTCTGCAATAAGTGGAGTGTGAACGGTGTACCGAATGACGATAACACATGGGGGTGGTGACTTCTGAGGTCGTAGTAATAAATACTAGAAATGCAAAGTTTACTTATAAGTTCAGTTTAATTACGAAAACTTACAAGCACCACTTTTAGATGTTAAGGGAAAAGTATGTAATGCCACGTTGCTGCCAATTAGAATAAAAGAACTAAAAATGTATATCTGCTAGGTGGGCCTATCATATCCAATGTTCTCTGAAATTATGCTTACGATGTTTTACTTTATAAGACATTTAAGATTTTACTTCCCTTCGAACGTGTAGACTCACAACCCAAGTGTCGGCGTCTTGGCACGAGACAATGGCGCTGTAGTCTAAGAAGGGTTATGTCTAGTCGGTGGTTACTAGACGACCAGTAGAAGAACTGGTAGCCATCTACTCAAATAATATGTGCCCTGTGAGCCGTGAGACACGAACAATTCCTCATCACGAACAATTCCTGTATTTTTCTTGTTGTAAGATTAGCTAATTTTTATATGTAAGAAAATTTTCTTAAATTTACATGAAATGAATTGAAAAACTGGCATAAATAATTGCCTGGAACCATTAAAAACTATTAAAAAAATATTTTTCAAAAATCTTCTAATTATTTACTTGATTTGAAAGTTTTGAGAGAAAGGAATTGAATTTTAAGTGTTAATTTTTTTATATACTTTTAGCTCTGTATATTTAATTTGTCTGCTAAATTCTAATTGTGTATAATAAATTTGCAAAAAAAGGATCTAGGCGTGGTGTGAGTTATAAATCAGTAATTTTTTATGCTCTGTTATTGGATGGGCTGTATGCTAGACCATATGCCGGTATGTTTTTATTCTACGCTATAACCTGCAAAATAATCCTATACTTAAAGGAACGTATATTATTTTGAGTTGGACATACTTAGTCTAAATTTATATGAAATTGAATTAAAAAATATTTCGCAATAAAGGTATTGCATACCTTTATTCTTTCCCTAATGAAATTTATTAATATAAATAAACTATTTTATGATTGTTAATAAGAATAAAACTAGCACCAGAAACAGTAGAGCTCAGTAGTTTGAGCAAAACAATCCTTTTAGTAATGCAAGGGTTGTTCTTTGGTTACATCAACGATCCATCCTGGCTTAATTTTAAGACTGCTCGTGATTCACACCTTAAGATTTTGGCAATAAAACCTATAAATTAAAAATCTTAGCTATCAATTTCCACTAGCCTTGACGCGATTAAATAAGATGCATTATTTTTGAATCGCATAAAAATGTACAATCTTGGTACCACATTTGGGGTACAGTGAAAAATCTATATGTAAAAAGATATTGTTTACAGTTGTAATTATACTTTTATTCTTGTTTTATGTACATTTTATAAAGAATAAAATACAAAAACAATTATTATTTCTTAGTTCTACGTGATCAATACTTAATTATTATAGCAGTGCCCATAACTAAAACAATCTTATTCGTTGAGACGTTGTTTGTATTTCAAACGGTGAACTTTGCTTTTCCAAACAAGCTTAGGTAAACTATTCTAATAGAATTTAAATAAGATTATCAACGAGTAAGATTTATAAAGTAAGGGCTCATTCTGTCTATTAACGTTTTTATTACAGAGTAGTCGATGAACAGCCTAATGTGAACATACTGTATTTTCCCCCGATGTGGGAAACTGGGCCGAAAATAGCGATATTTCGCAGCCTGATAAGGCAGTGTCAGGCGATGATTTAAAACCTAAGATAAAGGCAAACAAGCAAATTGCTGAAGTCATATTATTTATCTACATTTTGTAACGTTTACATAACTTTTTATTTTATCGTTCTTTGAACAAGTTAACAGTTTTAAATTGAGTTCAAATGCAGACAATTTTAAGTTTAATCTCATAATTTAGGCAATACTGTTGTGTAGATACGTGAATATTAGTCATAATTTAGGTTTTATATTAGGAATTTTTAAGGAACCTAAATTTATTGTGTATCGTATTTTATGATTTACGTAATTGTCTTTGTTTTCCTATACTTAATCTGAGCCTTTTGCTGGTGGTGACTAATACACCTGACTTTGTTTTGTACATCCTCTTACAACAGGATCATAATGCGCAGGTCTTCTTCCACTAACCTTTTTAGAGTTAGATTCAATAGAGTTAGCTTTATAATTTCTGGTACCTGTAAATTAAATTCTCTCTACTTACTGGCTACATGGGAACATTATCAGTTTTATTTGAATAGGAGAATCTAGCCTCTAGCATACGTTTATAGCAGTGTAGCCTCTTGTCTCTCAAATACCACAAGCTGTCCTCACATTTGCTTTCGCCATTTAATTTATATTCTGTACACCCTAGTGACCAATGGCAATACCCCTATCCCAGATACGTTTTCTTCTTTACCTCTCTCTTGTTATTATACTAGGATTAATTAACTATTACACACCACATCAAGAGTCAATACTTGAAGAATACTACTTTTCTACTTGACTGCCTCTTTTGGCTGGTATAGATTATAACAGAACCTGCTCCACGTAGAAATATTCATTACTAAGAAATACAAACTTTTTTTTAATAAGTAGTTGCGATGAGCCTCAGGTTTCAAACTCGTCTACATGTATCCCCCCTGTTATCGGTACAATTAACGTTAAGTATTATTGAATTATATCGTTTATATAACAATATCATTCACTAATCTACCAGTATTACATGTAGCGAGCAATAACGTATAAAAATATTGGGATCTGAAGAAGTAAAAAATTCAATTTACAGAGAAAGTTCTTTGTTTAAAGTCAGGTATCTGCGATGGTAAGTTTAAAAGGATGACATAATTTTAGATATTACACCATAGCTACATTTAGCAAAACGTATACCACAACGTTTCGAGGATTAAAATCAATCCTCTTCGTAAATGAGATACTTTGCATTTATTAATACATATAGAAAAGAGCAGACATAAAAGGTAAAGAAAAGGCTTGGAACATTCACGAAAGGTGCTTGAAGTCTAGAACAGACGTTGGCATTGCACAGGTGCACGACCCGACTTCAAGTTACGTGTATGAGAAGTCAAGAACTCAATAATACGTCACACCTTCACAGGCGAAAGTGAGATACTAACAAGAACATCAATGTTGACACTTTCTAAAATTGGTTTGACCACAAAACACTCTTAAACAATATCTCGTAGAAACCAAAATAAAAATAGCACGTAGGAATAAAAAAAGTCTGTTTACAGCAAAATATGTTCTTGCCATAGGAAATACACAGGTGGTACATAAAGACCACTAAATTGTGAACATAAATAAAAAACAAAATAAAGTGCTAGAGGAAAGGTTAAAATTACTTCTAATTTCTAGTCTGAAAATCGAATGATGAACTAAGTCCACCTTCGATTGATTCTATGCCAGTTAAGGTATCAATAATAAAAAATAACTAATTATTAAACATAAAAAGATTCAAATAATTATTTTAAGCCTCGTACAATCACCTAAGGGTCTAGGATTAAAACATACGGGCGGAAGCAGCTTGCCTTCACCTCTTCCCTCTCATGACCATCGCCATCCTGTTTCAACTGACATGCCGCGTCGCCAAAGAAAGTGCTGACATTAGTTTTCTGGACAGTATCCGATGTTCACCTATGATAGTGTGACGTTTGATAGTGCTCTTACCTTTCGTGGGACGGAACTTTTTGTCGGGACGTGCATCCAATGCGGTGACAACGCATGAACTCCAAGCAGCTTTCGAGTGTGTGTCAACCTTTTTTACTTCTCTTCTTTTTCTCATCCTGTTTTTTACAACTTTATGACCAGTACCTCACTGACGAATCGGATACATTTCAGTCCTTTAAACGTTTTATTATATATTTTATAACTTATAACAGTTACAAGAGTCCGAAATCCTCTTTTATAGTAAATTTACTTTATATCTGAAACCTAATCTTTTTTATTAGTTTTGAATTAATGTTTTATAAGGGTATCAAGTAGTTGGTATCCATTATCCTAAGTCCAAACCCCGTTTCAAAATAGTTTATTCTTAATCTGACAATAGTCTGTACTTCAAATACATATATTAACACTTTTTTGTCAAGACTAAAAACTCATAAACAAACTGCTAAATGTTTAATTTATTATGGTTTTTTAGAAACACAGGGTACTTATTATCTTAGGAGGAACACAATACGATTCCATTTAATAGGTATATAATAAAATCGAATACATATTAAAACAATAACAATATCAACATTGCAGTCATATAAACTTGTGCAAGTATATAGTATTGGGAAGCAATAAGTTAAAATCCATCGGAATATCGTTTATCACTAACTTTTCAAAGAAGCATCAGAAAACGTTTACGTGAGAATGTTTCAAACAATGTCACACTCTCAGATGTTTATAATCCACCTAATCTATATTACATTTTATTATCAGTATCACAAAATTCTATATAACTATTCATTTAATTTGTTAATGATGGTATATTTTATAGTTAAGCTACTGCATGGAATGATTTGCCTTTCAAACATTAAGATCAATAAGTAGAGACATTTGGATAACATAAAGGTTATATGTAACACTCGTTTCATTAGTTTAGACGTTTTAGTGAAATGTATAATATTAGATCTACAAAATTAAATTATTGCACTACACATTGATCTTCAGATATCATTACAAAAACCTATGATACAGTTGTGAATATTCTTGAATTTTTATTAAAACAGAGTTTAGGAATATTAATACATATTTGGAACTATTGTCAAGGAGATATAATATATCATACAAATGGAAGTATATAAGATATATATTTTGCTAAACAGTTACTTGCAAGTTTACATTATAATTAATATAACATATAATAATATGTTTTGCACGGCCCTATATGTATGTGTGTTATAGAGAGAGAGAGAGAGAGAGAGAGAGGGGGAGAGAGAGAGAGAGAGAGAGAGAGAGAGAGAGAGAGAGAGAGAGGGGGAGAGAGAGAGAGAGAGAGAGGGGGAGAGAGAGAGAGAGAGAGAGAGAGAGGGAGAGAGAGAGAGAGAGAGAGAGAGAGAGAGAGAGAGAGAGAGAGAGAGGGAGAGAGAGAGAGGGGGGAGAGAGAGAGAGAGAGAGAGAGAGATTGTTTTTACATACTTCGGTGTTATTAGTCTTAATTATGTCAGTATAGAATTTTAATCAAATTTCAAACATAGTATGGAATTGTTTCGTAAGGTTTAGTTTATTGGTTTATATTTTATGCTGCAGCTAAATACAGTCTTAGAAATTAATTATTCATATTTTTTTCAGTGAACACAACAGGTGACAGGCAGTTGCCACTTTCAGGGTCCACCTTGTATTAATACTTGCAGATGTCTATTACATGATTTGTGTGTTATATGTATACGCGTTTGATTTGTGTCGGTCAATGAGCTAAAACTACTCAATTGGTTCACTGCATATAAATTGAATACAATTAGAAATACCTTCAAATTTCTTAATGTTTTTATTTCGTTAAAATAGAGGTTTTAAAACAGATATTAACCTCAATAAAAAAAACGTTGAATACAATGTTAGATTCTTTAACCTAAAAAGAAGATACTTAAGCTTTTACCTAATTACATATCTAGTTTCATATCAACCTGATGTTTACCTATTTACAGATTTTATCATAATTTATTAAATAAACATGATCCTAATAAATTCGTTTATTCCCATACAACCCTAAATATTAATATAACTCAACGTGAAGAATGATTTATTTGAAAGTGCTGAATTTGCGATGTTTCCCATACGAACATCAAATAATTTAAACTTACGGGTTTTGATTATATTTGTATTATTTCAACAGTGTCAAGTATCAGCGTTTCCATAAATATTGTTAGACAAAGTTATGACTGCTACATTACAATACTATACAACATTTTCGCAAGTGACAAACAGTTAACTCTCTAAATTAATGACAAGTTTGGAACAGTCTCTTTCTGCTATATAGTAAAAGATTTTAACAATAACATGCAGAATACAAACTATTTATTATTTGGATTGCGTTTGTTAATGGTTTTAAAGTTTATGTATACATAACTTAAAAATTTTTCAGGTTTATATTTTTAATAATTTTTCTAGTTTGATAACAAGCTTTCAATACACATACTGTTTCAACACATCACCAAAAACATTTTACACTGTGCAACTAAAATCGATTACTGTAAATCTCGGACTACTTAATGTTACAAATGTCTTAGTGTAGGATTTTAAAACCTTTTGTCATTGTTCTCGTATAAATATGTGTAAAACTAATATGAAAACCTTTTTCTTGCAACATTATTAGCTCAAATGTGCAGTTGGATTGTTTAAGAGTATAAGTTCTTTTTCATTATTGTAAATAAGGCATTTTAATGAAATTCCGACTTTAACTGGTTCTGTGGTTTTTACAATGATCATGCTAGTCACATAATCTTTTAATATTTTCAGCATCATTTAAAAATTATAATCGTAATTTTATTTGTAGCTCACTAGGTGTTTAAAAGGTCTTTTATATTAGTTAAAATCGAATACAAAATTAGTTTGTACTGTTGGAAAAATATAGCTTAAACCATAAATAAAATGTAAAATAAATACTATCAATCTAATTTACATATTTCCAATCTTTGATGAGTTGGTGATTACCTGTAACAAGGTCTAAGCTAACAGAGTACTTGATAATAGCTCTCAGAAAACAAGTGGGGCAATTAATGGAAGTGACGTAGTAGATGGTGTAGGAGGATGAGAGCACATACACCATACAATGAGAGGTTACCCAAACTCTGTAACACCAATGTGGTATACGTTTTGAGTACCAGTAGGACTTTACGTTAGCCATAAGTTAAATATAGTTTTAAATACAGCATAATATACAAATATAAAATATGTATGTCTCATATTTAGTTTACTCATAAATCATAGTTGTAAAATGGAGTCTCATAACACTGACTGTGAGGAAAAAGTGTTAATACATATTTTATTCAAATTCTAAATTCAGTTTAGTAACCTGAATTATTTTATTGAATGTATATATTCGGGTATGTATCATTATTTTAGCTGTATTTTAGTAACACCCTTTAAAAATTTTTTTACAACTTACTTTTTTATTATTCTATATGGTCAATTAATGTACAATAATTTATTTAGTGATTTTTCATGATTAAGTTCTTTAAAATTAAAATAACATGATTTTTTTATTCGTCTAAAAGAAAGTTACTCATTCAATACTTTTTCTTAGAAATTCATTAAGGATTTTATATCACAATTTTAAGGATAATGGTGTCAGCCATCATTGAAGAAGGAGTTCAAGGTAAATAACATTGCAGTATATTTTGCTAAGTAGCTTTGAAATATTTTACAGTTAAAACAGATGATTTAAGTAGTAATATTTTTACTAGCATCAATATAGTATTTAAAATGCAATGACTATCCGATAGCGTATACTCAATATGACGACGATATTACATTTACAACGTCAGTTGGGTGTATTTGTGTTTAGGTACAATATAATTTTGAAAGGTAATTTATAGAATATAAAAGTAATTATAGAATAACTTTAGGTTGTTTAATTTATTAGGTTTTTGATTAACATTAAATGTTTCCTCTAAGAGAAAGTCTTTGAAAGCTAATGGCATAAAGGCCTACCTCTATAATATATATCAACCTATATATAGGGCATATCACATTTCAAGAATTTACTTATAACTGGGGGTAAATGCAGGCTATAATGTGAATTCTTCGTAATATTGAATTGTGCAGAGGATTGGAACGACAGGATTCTGGGAAAGAAATATCTTCCTTTACGGAAAGAAATTTACCTTCAAAAGTATATAACATACTACCTTGACACATTCACGGAATTTAATGTATACACACGGGTATATATCATTATTTCAGCTATAATTTCAGTTCTAAGATCCTTTAGAAATATTAAAAAATTATTTTGTTTTAATATTCCCAGTAGTCCATGGCAATGGAGTAACTTTCTTAGTGTCATTGATTTTGTTCTTTAAAATAGTACAGTACTAGCAAAAATAAACAATATTGAAATGGTAATATCTTATTATAGTAAACACAGTAACATTGCATATACATTTAACCAATAAATACAAGTCAAAGGAAGAAAAATCAATTAAAAATGGCTATTAACATTTTAGATATGACCCCCGTTCAGTTTGAGGCAACACTCGTACCGTTCTTGTAGGTTTTGCATCATTTTTAGGAATAGGGGTTGTTCCATTCTCCTAATACTCATGTTTATTTTTTCTTTGAACGATGGTAGATGGTGGGTCCTCGCGGAAAATGTATTCTTTCGACATTTCCCAGACGTAGGCGTCCGGTGTTGTAAGATCGGAAGAGTGGGCTGGGTAAGGAAAGTTTGTGCTAAGGGAGACGAGACGGTTTCCAAAGGTTTGTTGTAGGAAAGCAATGTAGTTAACGACTGTGTGACTGGTTGCACCATCTTGTTGGAACCACTATGAATTTAACGGCAGGTTTCGTGCACGACAAAATGTCCTGTGGTCTCTCAGAAAACGATCCAGAATGGCCCTATATCAATGCTAATTTACAGTAAGAGTCTCTACATTGTTGCCTTCAAAAAAGTATGGTCCCACTATACCCCTCCCAGACACAGCGCACCAAATCGTTACACGCTTAATATTCTAACGCCTCTCTACAACAATGTCAAGACGTTTAGAGCAACGTTCGTTGTAGAAATGTTCCTGAAAACGTAAGGCAGTGTATGACAAGCTTGGCCCTCCCGCACGCGTGGTGGTTAGTAGACAGTCGTAGGTGGTTAGTAGACGAGTGAAGACGTATTGTGACCTGTATTCCGTAGTTTAGTTTTAATGATTAGTGTTTTGTATAGTTTTGTATTAAGTGCATGTCTTTAGTGTTAGTGAAGTTGACAACAACATGTAGGTTGTTATTCCTGACTTAGGCGTGCCACAACGCTATAGTAAGATTTGTTTATTTTAACCTAGTTTGTAATTATGTATTAGGTTAGTTATTTACCTGAAGAAGAGATCAGATTGCAGATCTCGAAACGTAGTGTTACTGTTTTCTTGTTTCACTGAACGATGGCAAATGTCCGGAAAAATCCTGTTTCCTTCACAATCCTTCCATCGTCAAAAATAACCTTTAAACAATGATCATAAATGCTACGTAATGCACATGTGAAAAATTGAAAAATTGGTTCAGGGTTAACTCATACTCTAGACCATTATAGCGTAAATAATATCAACCTAATGTATTGCTACTTACATTTACAATATGTTATGTCTTGTATATATTACATTATGTGCTTTTACTAGTTATTATTGGGACATCTTTTTAGAAATTTTCGTGCAAAGCAGCAATTAACAAACAGTCAGTATTTAAATATATTGTATTGTATTGTACCTGTGCTTTTATGTATAAATACTCTACAGATATAAATGTTTCAATTTGGTTCCTAATTTCACAAGATACTTTGAAACGGCACATCAACAATAATAGGTCCGGTTTAGTAGTGCGGTCAGGGTCAGAAACACCCTCAGTGTATTTCACATGAGAATATAAGAATTTGTGAAAATGTTAGCATAGGTTCAGATGTTAACGAGAGGATAGCTAAATACATCAATATGTAAATAGAATAAATACATGTCTACGAAATTTAACATATGACATATTGGCAGATGTTTTACTGGTGCAACACATTTTGGTAACTTAGGTGTAAAGACTTTCATTATTTTATTAACTACTATGAAACCTAACTTAATGTATGTACTCGTATCATGTAAAAGATACGCATTTAATGAACGAAATTAAACATGTAAATCTTTATATATAGACAAGGTGAGTTTTAGGACGGAGTATATGGTACAATAATAGTATAAGGCTGTACGATATTGAAGAATGTCACTCAGTATGCTGATATAGTTTTTTTGTGTGGGGATGTAAGACTTCTTTTAAGAGTAATTTTCTGTCAACAGGACATCACAAGAACAAAACAGTTTATTAATCCTAAATTTTGCATGTGTCCTCAACGAACATTTTTCATGCCACGTGGAGTGTAATTGTACCTTACTTATATCTTAAGTATAATTATGATTTTAATATAACAATTATTGTAAATTAAATAGATATGTGTAATATTATATATATATATATATATATATATATGACTTTGGCTACGAAATATTAAATTGACGGAGCATGAAATAGGGCAGGGGATCAGACGTATTGGAATCTGAGTTACAAAGCTATGCGTATTGTGGAGAAGGAAGCCGAGACTCCCGTAATATTGTAGCCATTATCACCATCCTTAAGATTGCATTTCCCGTTCACAGATATATGCATCGTGGTATACAATAGTCCTGTCAGAATTATTTTGGTTGGATTATTTTATAATATTTCAGTATTCATAATAAGGTAACTGTTGTATTTAAATTATTTGCGTTACTTTTTTAGCAATATAAAATGTTGTTTTTAATATTATTGAAAGTGATATAGCTTTTCCATGATTTATCTTCGTTCAAATAAAGATGAAAAATTGCTCCAAAAGTGTACTTGTATTTGATATGACAATATGGTTCTTAATGTACGAAAATTAACGGCAGGCATTTAATAGTTTTTGTACTTTGTATTGGACACTTTAAACTGTAGGCAAAAATCTTCACATTACTTTATGTATTACTAAAGATTTAGGTATCTCAAATGTGGTATATATTTTGAGCACCATTATGCTTTTCTGTTACCCATAAACAAATATTTCACTGTTAAAAAACATCAAGGCCCTAGAAATAGGTGGATTCTATTAAACATTTGTAAGTATGTTTTAAACCTAATATTTATTTATATGGGCTTTAACGAAAACTGCTGTAAAAACCCGACACAAAATAAATCTTTTTTTTTTGCGTTGGGGTATTGGGTTGGATTCACAGATGCTCACACGTCAACCTGAGCTTATTGTGTGCCCCTTTGATGTTAGAGGGGTAAGCCTATCTTTGTGCCCTTAATTAGGCTAAGAAGCTTTTCCCCGATACTAGCATCTGGTTCGTCGCCTGGTTGTTTATCACCGAAAAGAGCCTTTCTCCTTGCTCCCAGTCTCTCACAGTCCAGTATTATGTGTTTTGCAGTCTCTTCAGACTTATTGCAGAGTCTACACTCCGAGTGCTCATTTCGTAAACCTAGAGTGTTTAGGTGTTTCCTGAAGTGGCCGTATCCAGTGATCGAGGCAATCACTTGCTTAACCCGATCCCTGCCCAGCCCCATCAGCCATCTGGTGAAGCCGGAGCTAGAATCAGCAAGCAGTCTTTTGCCGAGTGCTTGTCCTTGGTGACTCTGCCACCGCAAGCGGTGTGTCTTCCTGGACCATTTGTTTATACTTTGGTAAGCGGCTGACTTGCTTATACCACAACTCGGTTCTGGACCGGTGTATGGCATGCTTGCTCCGCTTTTGGCAAGCCTGTCGGCGCATTCGTTGCCACCTATGCCCGTGTGGCCCGGTACCCAACCAAGACGCACAAAGTTGCGTGATCCAAGCTTGCAGAGAGTGTTAAAGCACTCCCCCACAAGTTTGGATGTAATGCTGTTGGAGTCAAGAGCTTGAAGAGCTGCCTGATTGTCTGACATTATACAGATGTTCTTTCCTTTGTACCCTCTGGTAAGGCCTAGGTTGGCACAGGCCAGGATACCATAGATTTCGGCTTGAAATATGGAGCAGTTTCGTCCCAAACTGCCGCAAAGGGCAGTTCTAGGGGATTGACTAAACACTCCATATCCAGTTCTGCCCTTAATAAGCGAGCCATCCGTGTACCAGACAAAGCTCTTCTTATTGTTGGGATGTTATCTTGCGATTTCCACTCATCTCTGGAGTAGAAGTCAACAGAGAATGGCTTATTGAATACGAACTCTGTTCTCATTATGTCGGAGACCATTTCGAGAATAGCGCTTGGGTTTACGGCTTCAGTGATGGTGCCATGGCCCGCGTTAGACGCGCCATTCCTCGACAAGACAGCAACCATCAGCCGATAGGCTGACTTACGCGCTTCAGCTTTTATATGGACATCAAGAGGTAGAAGTCCTAAAGCCACCTCGAGGGTCGCTGAGGGACTGCTCTTAAATGCTCCGGTTGCAAAGATTGTGCCAAGCCTTTGTACGCTTTCGAGCTTGGATTTAGCAGTTACCTGATTCACCTTTGTCCACCAGACTAATAAACCATAAGTGATTTGAGGCCTTACAACTGCTTTGTAAAGCCATAGTGCTATATGGGGTTTTACGCCCCATGAGATTCTTGCAAGTCTCCTGGACGTCATGAGCGCCCACTTTGCCTTATGCAGGATATTGTTAAGATGATCGTTCCACGTAAGCTTATGGTCTAGAGTCAGGCCTAAATATTTGACTGTCTTTGACCACTCAAGCTGTGTGGATGCGAGTTTCAGCCTAGAAAGAGACTCTAGGTTCTTTTTCCTAGTGAATGGTACAACTATTGTCTTAGAGGGATTTACTTTCAGTCCCTCTCCATGAAACCAGTTGTGTACATGTTGAAGGTTGGTATTCATGATATCAACAACAACATTTGTATATTCTCCCTGTACCATAAGGACTATGTCGTCTGCATATCCTTGGACATAGATTCCATTGTTAGTAAGGTCCTCAAGTAGACCATCTACTACTATATTCCACAGTAGAGGTGACAGGATGCCTCCTTGAGGACATCCCCTTGTGGGTGCGATCACAAGCGACTCTTCATTGAGATCGGCCCTGATCCGTCTGGACCACAGCATGGCCCTAAGCCACCGGCACAGAGCTGGCTCGAGGCAACGTCGCTGTGCTCCACTTACCATCGCAGTGAATTTAGCATTGTCAAAAGCTCCTTCAATGTCTATGAAGGTGCACAATGCCAATTCCTTGGCGGACAGGCTATCCTCAATCCTACTGACTAGTTGGTGCAGTGCTGATTCACAGGATTTGCCTTGCTGCTATGCATGTTGGTTACGATGAAGGGGAGTGTCTGAGAGAACTCCCTTTCTCAGGTGCCGCTCCACCAGTCTTTCTAATGTTTTCAGTAGAAACGAAGATAAACTGATAGGACGAAAAGATTTAGGGACAGAATAGTCCGGTCTCCCTTTTTTAGGGATAAAGACCACCCTGTTGAGACGCCAGACTTGTGGTATGTAACCATAAGCTAGGCTCGCCCTGAATAGTTTACATAGAAGGGTAAGGAGATTCTCCGGCCCTTGTTGAAGCAGAGCCGGAAAGATTCCATCCCCTCCTGCAGATTTGAAAGCTGCAAATTTAGAAATTCCCCATTTGGCTTTAGAGAGAGTGACAATCCTTCTGGCAATGGCCCAGCTAACACGATAAGCTCTTGGCCATGAGTCTGTCTCGTGGTTACCAGACGTTCCGGTGTCGTCATTCTCAAAGATACAATCAGGGAAGTGAGTCTCAAGGAGAATTTTGAGGCTATCACTACACCCGGAAGTGTGTAGAACTCCCTGGGACCTTAAAGATCCCAAGTGACCGGTTGGACCTGAGGCTAGTACACTTTGAAGTCTAGCTGCCGCGCTTAATTCATTTACCTTCTGTGTAAACTGCCTCCAGGAACTTTGTTTTTCCTTTTTAATTGCTAGGCTGTATTCTGTTAGAGCTCTATGATAGGACTCCCAGATACGTCTCCTTTTGCATTGATTGTGCAGCTTCCTAACCTTAGCCCTTTTGCGAGCGAGGTCCGCAGTCCACCACTTAGTCTTGGTTCGACTCTTCCCCCGTCGCAATGGGCAATTGTCGTGGAAGCTATTGATTATAGCATTCTGCAGGTCAGAAGCTATCTGATCTATGTCTGTGAAGCATCGCACCCTTCCGCCTACCGATCCCAACTGTGACTGAAGGTCAGACTTGTATCCCAACCAGTCAGTCCTCCTGGGATTGCGATAGAGGACCTCTGCAGCCTCACTTGCAAGTTGAAGCGGATATACCTTTGATCCGATAATGAGGCCTCTTCGCTTACGTACCACTTATCAACCATTCCAAGTATACCTTGTGTGCAGATTGTTATATCAATAACTTCTTGTCTAATTCGTGTTGCGAACGTAGGGCGGTTACCTTTATTACATATAAATAGGTCCCTACTTAGAAGAAATTGTAAAAGTGCCTCACCTCTGGGGTTAGTGTAAATCCTAATCGAGAATATTAGATATGGAGCAGAAGAGGTTCAATTCCCAGGTAAGAATATTTGTATAAACATTTAGTACATACCAAAATTAGTTATACTTTTTAAAACAAAATTATAAATAATGGGAATATTATAAATGATAAATATTAAATAGGTATGAATTTTTATTTATTTCTGGTAACTATGACAATAATTAATTAAAACTGTATGCAACCACCTCGAACAATTATTCGACAAACGACAGATTATTAATTATTGCATGATACAGGCATTTACGAACACAAATTATTTGTAACTTATGTTTACGCATTGTGGAGTCGGTTTAATATTAAACTGAGTTCGCATGGCAGCAAAGGAAACCTAGCTTTACAAACAGATATAATGTATTGTTAACATCATTGTGCCAGTAAGTGGAAAGAACATTTTATAAACGGAACAGTTTAAAGAAATTAAGTATAAAGTACACATCGCAGTGCACAGCAGACTTTACTACTCTCATGTAATGACCACTTGCTGAATTCTTTTACCATGAATAAGCATACTTTGCTTCATAATTATGAGGTTATAAATAGTAATAAGACACTCGTACATTTATTTTAGTGTAAAATGTGGTCTCTATGTTTCTTCCGTTGTTTTTTAAGCTCCACATTTCTAGTCCTTAATGGAGTAACGTATTTGTCTATTGCATACTTTTTAACGTAATAATTTCCCAGAATAAATAAAGGTTACATCCCCATCCTTAATTGCATTAGGTATATATTTAAGAAAAAGGCAATATAGTCATGTAAACAAATTTGACTAGATATGTAATTATTGAAAGTTTATCTTTATCCATATTTATTTCATTAGAGTGGTAAATTCTAATTTTGTGTAGTAAATCAAACAATCAATAACATAATATTTTATCTTGAAGTATATTTTTGGCTCTGTATATTTAATTTGTATGCAAACGTTTAATTATTACACATGTAAATTTAGTATTGCCGGGAAAGCGTGGGCTGTATAATAAATCCGTTGTTATCATGCTATATGGTAAATCGAAACTTAATCAATTTGTGTCGTACAGCACGAACCTATAAGTTAAACTAACACGTAGAGGGTTGTATATTTTTGTTACTTATATAATTAGTTGAAAATAATATGAAATTGAAATGTGAGATAGATGATAGTACATGTATGTAATGCATTATACCATTTATTGACTGTTAAATGTATGCATTTCAGAATAAAAATAGTACCAGGAGCAGTATTACTCACAAATTCTCTACCAAAAATCCTTTTAGGGGTGGAAGGACTGATCTTTGGATACATAAATGATCCAACACACTCATTTTCAAGATTGATCGTGATTTACACAGACATGTTTTGCAAACACCACACACATTTAAAACCATAGCTATCAACCTGAATTAGCCTTAACGCCCTAAAACCTTATGCATTCTCTCTAAATGTAGAAAAAACCTCATTCTTCTTAAAAATGTTTTGGATGAGGTGGAAATTTAAAAAGTTTTTGGTTGTCATCTCCCGTGTTTCCAATATTTTTTATAAACACAATTCACAATTCTGTTAATCAACTATTAGTATTTCTTGTATATTTTTTGTTTAATCGTACTGTATTTTAATATATGTTTCCATAAATATAAAAATATGATTTTTAGACATTCAAATTTATATTTGAAGGAGTGACTCTCCCCATTTTAATAATTTTTTAGCTATATTATGTTACGTATTATCTAAATTAAATATAGTCATAATAACGTCATAGTGATATATGTTTGTACTCCTTTGAAGATCTTACTATAACTGTTAATATTAGAATACATAAAATTTGTTTAAAAATTAAACATAAACATATGATAGCTAAGTACAGGTTAAGTGCGATACATTAGAATATGCAGCTAAATTACTGAGTATGTCTCAACACTTAGGATATGGAACTCCATTACCGAGTATGTCTCAACTCTTAGGATATGGAGCTCCATTACTGAGTATGACTCAACACTTAGGATATGGAGCTCCATTACCGAGTATGTCTTGTACAAATCAACCAACTCGGCTTTATAAGAGACATTTAGCAGTGTATATTTACATCTCTTGGCATTTTTGAATGTAATCAGTACATTCCTTATAGAAATACCTACAAGATTACTGACATCGCGAGGCAAGTGTAGAAAAGTATAAAATTACTAGTGGAAAAATTCACTACTGGGGTGTAAGCTAATTACATAACAAGTTGACCAGTTAATATTCAGCACAGGTATGTCAAGCTGATCATTTCAAACATGACCTGTTAATATACTTTCAGATACTTGTTTGACAGGTAACTAAATTTCTTATTGATATTAGTGTATTTCCTTGTTAATAAGGTTTAATGTTATAAATCACAATAGCACATTATTCAATAAAACCTTTATTTTATAAATATTGGTGAAATATATAACATTATATTTAAATCTCCGCTCTTTTGGAACATAATTAATACATGGTTTATAACTATTGGACTATGAGTAGTTGCTGAGATAATACCAGTTCGTTTTCATACGATGAGTTTCTGCGCCTTAAAACGGTAATGTAAATGTTTACTACTTACATTTGTATAGGATATTCTTCCAAAAAATTTGGGATTTTTGTTTTAAATTATCCGAAATAAAGAATTTGCGTAAATTGTAAATGTTACCGTTTAGTAAATTTGTATTAACTGAGACTACGGAATAAACTTTTAAATGCAATGTGCAGTATCTATCACAGTACACAATTTAGTTAAATTTCATTATATATATAACAGTGTGTGTGTGTGTGTGTGTGTGTGTGTGTGTGTGTGTAAATATATATGTATATTATATACATTTAATAAACTATATAAATGGCAATAGCCTTATTTAATATCAATTAAACATTTAATCACAAAAAGTACTTGCTCCGCCGGGACTCGAACTCGGATTTCTCACTTGCCGGTTGAATGCGCTACCATTACACCACAGAGCGCTTACTTTTTCCGATTCAATTATTTTGTATTTGGCAGTATATGTCACATATGCGTTTAAATAAACGTATCATATGTTAGTTTGCTTATTTAAACGCATATGTGACAGATACGGCCAAATACAAAATAATTGAATTGGAAAAAGTAAGCGCTCTGTGGTGTAATGGTAGCACATTCACCCGGCAAGTGAGAGATCCGGGTCGACTCCCGGCGGAGCAAGTACTTTTTGTGATTCAATGTTTATTGATATTAATATATATATATATATATATATATATATATATATATATATATATATATATATATATATATATAAAGTTCGGGTTTATAAATGCAGAATTGCTCAATTATAACAATTATTAGATTTCTCGGTATAAAATTTTCTTTAATATTTCGGCATTAGTCGTTTTCAAAATGATATAGCAAAAAATAACATAGTAAACAAACAAAATTAACATAAGTAAACAAATTAAAATTGTACATAAATAAATTTTGTAATAAAAAAATTTTTAACATATGATAAACAGCTAAGAGAAATATTATGAACATAGAATAATTAAAAAAAACATAATGAATACAAATTATCAATTCATCTTTTATGTAGCTTTTAGTTTTAATATTAACTGATGTACTAGATTTTCTAGGTAAATATTGTTTCCATCTTCGGGGACTTCGCAAATATTTGTTATGTAAATATCTATATATTTTAGGTATCCTACTGAATAAATTACAACACTGTCAAAACTCGCTATCTTAAAACATTACGTCACATTTTAGATAGAAAGTATCACTACATATTTTGAAAGACAGTGATTTGCAGACTGTTGAACTACTACTATTTAAAATATAATTTGATAATATCAGGAAGCCGTATCCTATGTAAGATATTGTGGAATATCATTGTGTAATCATTAACATGTCAATATTTTCTTAATGTGTTGAAATGTGTGTGCAAATATATCTGTACATTTCAATAAACTCAATTTTAATTATATATCTTAAATTTGTAATTACAGCGAAGTCGTGAAATGTGTAATAAATTCTAAGGTAATTATTTCCAAGCTAGGTTATCAGATGGGCTGTATGCTAAATGAAAATTCACATCACGATCTTACAAATTAAAGCAAAACGTAGAGGGTAGTTTATTATTCGTGTTAAATGGCCTTATTATAACCAGTAATAGAACTCAAACTTGTTTTAAATTGCAATTAATTAATGACATATTACTGTTAAAATTTGACATCTTAGTACTATAATAGTACTAGGAGTAGTGTTGCTCACAAAGTCTCTGCTACTTAATCATTTTATTGATGCAAGGCTTATTTTTTTGGTTATATCAAATACCTAAACTAGGAAAATATTTTTAATTCGTATGTATCACATAGAAGGGTTTACGAAGTAGGGCATATATATTTATAAAACATTTTGTTTAAACAACTAATAATATTTGATATTCAACTAATTATCCCATTTCTACGATACAGTAAAAAATTTACAACTTTTCTTAAAATCAATCACACCTTTATAATTATAACTGAAACAAACTGTCACAATTAAGGCAATTTAAATAAATAATATATTTAACTGTATTTGAACCGACAAATTCTGCTTTTCATAATAATGTTTAGCAAATTTATTTTAAACTATATAACTTTGACTAGTCACAACTAGTATTTTTTTTTGTCTGAGCGTTTGTTTTGCTATTTGAAGTGGTTAGGTCAGAGTAAGGTGTGGATGAAGTCTGTATGGGACCTGACTATTGCTACCCTCTGCATACTTACTATTCTGGTACATATTACTCTAGTATTGGATTATATATTAGCCAATCTATTGTGCAAATCAATTACAAATTTTTTCAGGTCTAGTCAAAAGCAAAAACTAAACTAACAAGTAAAGATAAATCAAGTACTTGAAAGGAACTTAGTAAAACTACAGATGGTCCAAAAATCAGAGGGAGGTGGTTTGAAGGTCCCTGGGACCAACACGCTATACAATGAGAAGCCACACAATGGCAGTAACAGCTGTTATCTATGCACTAAATTTGCTCTATTTTCCGAGGCTAGTGTTGTCCGAGCTATGGCTTCTCCAGAATAATATAAAATAGATGATACAGAAAACATATAAATTGAGTTAAATGAAACCCGTTGTTTATCAATAATTGATGTATTGAAAAATTATTAAAATATATTAACAACAAATATTTACAACAATTTAAAATATCATACACCGTTTTGTTGGAATACGATGAAGAAAATAAATGCCATAAATGTAATCCTATCATTTATACGAATAAAGTACAACGAAATTATTCGGTAAAGGTCTTACATCTACAAGTTCGTGTTTGTTATTGTCTAGAATTTTTTTTTTATCCACAAGGTTTTGTAACTTGCTACCCCTCTGATAAACTATTCAATATTTTAGTTGGATGTATGCTTATGTTGTTTTGGCGTTGTGTAAAATCTTCAGGAATATATAGGTCCGAATTCCACTGTGAAACAGCGTTAAATTTAAAATAATTTTATTGGTGAAATAGACCCTTATAATAATGACTGGGTTTAATATTGATTGATATGTTTAACATTCACCTTCGAAATTATCGTTAATAACTGATTAATTGCATATTTACGCTTATGTTGTTTTGGCGTTGTGTAAAATCTTCAGGAATATATAGGTCCGAATTCCACTGTGAAACAGCGTTAAATTTAAAATAATTTTATTGGTGAAATAGACCCTTATAATAATGACTGGGTTTAATATTGATTGATATGTTTAACATTCACCTTCGAAATTATCGTTAATAACTGATTAATTGCATATTTACGCTTATGTTGTTTTGGCGTTGTGTAAAATCTTCAGGAATATATAGGTCCGAATTCCACTGTGAAACAGCGTTAAATTTAAAATAATTTTATTGGTGAAATAGACCCTTATAATAATGACTGGGTTTAATATTGATTGATATGTTTAACATTCACCTTCGAAATTATCGTTAATAACTGATTAATTGCATATTTACGGATTCAGCCATCCTTAGAGTTAGAACTCAAGGTATAAACCTTGCATTTTTGGCATATTTTTCCTATAGCCTTATTTATTTTAGTAGCTTAGACGCTTTTTTACTATTTTTTTTAATATTTATTAAAACTTGAGAAAGAAATCATATTTTTATATAAACATACAGTGTGAAAAAGTAGCGTCTTTCCCGTAACAATTTCTGAAGATGGCATTAAGATTGCACTTAGTTGTCTGTTACGGATGTTATTATTAAAGAACTAAAATAATTTGAGAGGTTAGTGGTATAGGTAAAAATGTCTCAACTTTAGGTTGTTGTATAAAAGGAGCTACCGATTAACATTATTTGTTTCCTCTGTAAGTCTTTTTGATGGCGAGAATGTCAATGGTGGAAAACCCAACCTAAAAGTCACTTCATATTTCTAGCATCTGTTTTTCACACGAATTATGCACAGTAACACAGTAATCTAGTAGCAAATATGTAATTAACCAACGAAAGTACAGTTCCCTTCCACAAAATAATCTTGTCACCTTGATATAATTATTAAAGCGACTGAAATTCGACGCACGGCTATGTATTGTTATGTCAGTTATAATTTTGGTCTGACCAATAAAAGTATTAGAGTATTCACGTTATATTTGCGTTATATATATTCTGAATTAGCCGAACTACAATTGTATAGAGATTTAATGCACGGCAAATGTAATACAATATCATTTTGCTTCCGTATATTTTGTCGCAACATATTTCAATCGTACACTTCTTATGTGCAAAAATTTATTAAAAATATAATGTAACAATTCAATTACAAAATGTTTCGTTCCTACACATTAACTAATTTAATTAATGTGCAATTCAATATTTAATTACATTTAGTTACAGAATACTTACAAGGAAACCTCTTTTATGATATAAAAATCGGATATTATATATATTGTTACCCAATAATTTAGATTCAAACAAAATTATCGGCCTTGGACTTTAAATTATATAGTTTACACAGTTATTACTCAAACAGTTCTTTGTTTGATAGTTAGATTAACTAACAAACAAAATATTCTTAGTACTGCTTCCACTTTTTTAGACCTATTAAACAATCATCTGTTGTAGATTTTCAACACTCGACGTATAATATCATTTGGTTGGTTATCTAATAGTTATTTTGGAAATTTTATTTACTTAAATTTGATTTTAATATACGTATTTTTTGTAATTTTATATTACAATTGTAAATTGTAAATCATGTATAGTAATTATTTTACATTTAAAACCAATTTATCATTAACTAGTGGTTAATAATCCGTATTCCTGTTAGTATTTAATACATTGGCCGTTCAAAAAGTACAACAAAACGGAAGTTCTACTGTCCTAAAGATTGTGTAGTTTCCTTTACATGTATTTCTTTGTCGGCTACTTCATGAAATGGCTCATCCTAAGTTCTTTCTTTCTTAAACGCTTTTTTGGTGTACGTTATTTATCTAATGAAACCTCCTAAAACATTTTGCTTTCAAAGGTAACGTAAATACTATATATATAAAATTTTATATAGCAAGACTTTTTTGAAAAAAAAGAGAGCCTGATCCTATACTAAACCTTATATAGCAAGTCGTCATGGAGGATCAGTGGCTTGTACCAAAAGCAGATTAAATCGAAAAAGGAGGAGAATCAAAACAGCATTAGGTTGATGGTACTGACAAAATTGCAACGGTTACAGACAAAATCTTAACCGACGCAGTCTCTAACTCAGATTCAAAATCCAGGTCGTAGACTTTTTGGCCTTCGGCGCTTCCACAACGAACTATGTTGGGAACAACTTTTACTATTATATTATAACACAAAGTTTACAGATTTCAAAGATATGGTACACGAAGTAGTAAAGTTATTTGAGACATTTTGCTGCAAAATAAAGATTTATTTGCATCAATTAAGTGAGCAATAGCATTATGAAATCATCACATCAAGAGTTGAAATTTCGTGCTGTGTAGGTATTAATTGGCAGAAGAGACCAGGAATGTTGTACCCATTGTAAATCGCTTGGATGATTTAGCGCATACTAATTGGTCAACGGATAATCGTTACTAGGCTAATCTTCAAAGTAGAGTAGAAATTATTGTTCACATGGTGTTATAAAAACTTGTTACACTGCTGAATATACTTAACACAATTCAATACTGAATTATTTCGCTTTAATTTGGCGTTATTATCTGCAATGTAAGTTTTCATTGGATGATCGTATTTATTCAGTGAATGTAAGCAGTTGCCCATTGATACAAGAAATCGATGGTAGCACTGTGAACTAAAGGTTTGTCCAATATTAGCAAATATGTCTTCCCAAATTTTGAAAACTAACTTTCGTTCACACGATATAATTTTTTGTGGTAATAATTTAAGATAAACTCAGATTATGACGTAATTAAAAAAAAACATCTAAATTAATTCTTCAGTCATCTGCTTAGTGCATTCAATAAAAGAAACTGTACCAATGTAAATAGTAACCTACTCCGTACTTCACTGATTAAAGGCAATAAGGTACAGGAATTTATATTTTCTACATCTTACCTTTACAAATTAATATGAATAAATGGGAATTTTATATTCAGAAACCCGAAATTTATTTTGTATTTAGTCGTTTAACTATATCATTGTAAATTGTGGCCTTATTTAATACAAGCTACATAATTTTAGTAACATTTATTATTATATTATCGATTAAGACATGTGTGTGAGTACATCTGGGAAATTTTTGTTCGTTTTAGGGCTGATCATATGACGCTAAAATCCCACATTCCTCCTTAAACCTTTTAAAATCTCAGTGTAATTGCAATAACTTTGTCTTGACCCTCCTTAAGTGTAGATTGTGAATCTTCCCATTCTAATTGTCTATCCTCTCCTCGATGCCAAGTGACTGTCTTCTTTTAAGTACAGTATGTGTATTGACCCTGTGACAAAGGAGGGAATATTCCTTAATCGTACCGTACTGTGTGTGACAGATGAAGACAACTTTGGTGAGAGACATACTATCTAATAATGTCTGCGTATGTAAACAACCTCTTCTAGCTACAAAGGGTTTAATTCCTTTGTTGATCATGTTGTGTTCAATTCGAGTCGTATTAGTATAAATTAAAAATTAAAAAATATAAATGTTCCTGTACGAGCTACAGTTAGTTTTAGGCTATCCATTTAAACATAATTATTAAATGTTGTTTATTTCCTCCGAGCCTATTTAAAATATTTGTATCGTTCATTGGTTTATGTTCGAAATTTTAGTAATAAGGCCACGTTGAATTGTCTTGTAAAATTACATAACATTGTTTGTAAGATCGCCACACTCTGGCACAATCATTATCCACCGAGCATGTTTTAAATATCGATATTTTCAATATTAATTTAGATAAACAGATCATTGAACAGGTATAAATAATAAAAGCAGGTTAATGTCTCGTTATATGATACTACAGCCTACGATATTGGCTTCATATAAATAGATTGATGGAATAGAGTTTATTTGAAGGAAAGTGTAGCAAATGAGATATTGATTATTCATGACATAATAAAATGGAATTTTGTATATGTCTTGTCGAAAATAACTTTGGTAATTAACTAATTTAATTACTACTTACATTTACAAACAGATTTATTCAATCCTATAATATTTTAAGATTTCATAAAGTAACACAAAAAACCAAGTAAAATTATCTATACAGCTTATATTTTGCATGTAACCTCAGCAAAGGCTGTAATGCTATATGAATGAGGCATACTCATATCGTGTTTTGTTATTTTATTCATGTTTATGCTGTGTACACTTAGATTACTATGAATGTTTGATATTTGTTACAAATATGAGTATTAGTCATTCTAAATTTTAGAATGAAATGTTTAGGCAAATTTTTATAAAATTCAAATTTATATTTTATAAATACCTAAAGTAGGTAACGGTATAATAATTAAAACATATAGCATTGGCATGTAAATATGTTATTTAATCTAAGATACGAGGATATCCAGGATATCCTATAGATTTGTGTTGTATATAATTGCTTAAAAAGCGTGGGACTCTAGCTATGATATTCACTTACTTGTAATTGAATTAGTTTTAATAAATCTGAAATGCATTGGTTACAATCATAAATTTAGTATACTAAATAAATGCCAATAGAATTTTTAAATACCAATAAACAATGTAGGCGTTAAGTAAAAACACGTGGCCTTAATTCTAGATCTTACAACAAACACCCGCTTTACCAACGAGTGTTTGAAGTTAGCTAATTTATTTCATTATCTACTAAGTTACAAAACGGCATCAATTTTTTTGTTTATGTTTTATCTCATTTTCCAAATAATTTATTTTCCTATTAAAACTGTTATATTTTTCTTTCATAAGTGTAAATAATCAAATATTAAAATTAATTGTTCGTATTATAAACTATATGTAACTTCATCTACGTCAATTTTATAGACTGCACGTCATAACATCTATTAAAAAATTTATTTAATGTCGTAAGAAATTATTAGCAGTCGTAAAGAACATGTTTATGGTAACTTTATTTGATTCTATAACTGTGATATAAAACGTGATTACAGTACCTAGTGATTTATATGAACTAACGTTTCAGGTGTATTTTAAAATTGCCTAAGGAATATAGATCTTTATAGGTAGTAGCCTTTTATATTTGCAATTAAACTAACTATACGTTATATTATTAACGTGGGGCAGATGGTATATATCAAATTTATACTAATTACATGTAAAAAGTAATGATATATTCCATACAGCAATCCCTTTTATATTTATTGAAAATATTCTAAATACAATATTCCATGCCTATCATATTTAGTTTACATATAATTTATTAATGAATCTATAGATTATAAATTTCATGACTATTAAAAGAGTTGTATTTATAAATATGTTAAGCAATAAATGAAAAACCATCAGTCGGTTCTTAACCAATATAATCATCATTATACATTTTCCATTTAAACAGAATTTAAAGTAAAATATTATTGACTCACTACAACATACCACAACCTGCAAAAATAGATCGATTGATATCTTGTTCGTAAAACCTACAATATGCTTTAATTCACCAGCAGTGAAATTTAATATTGTATTTAATGTATTAAATTATTGTATAGTTTAAACTGTTTCTTTGTTGATATACAATATTTGAAAAGATATTCCATAATCATCATGAAGTGTTTAATACGATAATAAAAACGGATAGACATTGTTTTTTCGCTCATTGAATAAGAAAAAAATTATTAAAATTTTGTCAAAAGTTTGTAACAGAATTTAAATTTGGTATACTTTTAAATTATAAAATTGCAAGGCTTTTTTCGACACTAAATATAAATTATTTTCCAGAGTTCAATACCAGCCTAAATTAACTTTGTACAACGCAGTTGCTGTGTTCATGTAATATTCAGTATTGAATTTTGAACACAGAGAAAAATATTCTTATATGTTGTCATTGATATCAATATAATGAATCACTTTTTTTAAGTCACCAATCGCAATTGCTGTAATGATTACATTGCACTTCTAAGGAAAGATACAAATATACTTACAATAATTTTGAAATATTTTTAATTTAGTCCTGATTTTGTAAGCCTATATACTTACAACAGACTGCAACCCAGTTTATTTATCGCCAATAAGATTACACCGTTTTTACGAAAGGATTGTGGCGTGAAAGTAATTTCCATGTACATTATTTATACTCCTATACCACTACGAGTATATCTTGCTGAGAGCTAGAAGAAAAAATTGAGTTTTGCCAAAATCATGTAATCACTTTTAAACCTGTTATAAAAAAAACCTTTATAAAAAACGTAACGTTAAACTAGAAGTAAGTAGAACAACTTTACACTCGTAATTAGTAACTATCCACGTACAATAAATATTATGAATTCAAGTTTAATAATAGATTTTATTTTCTCTCTCAGAAGAGCAAAACAATTTTTATAATAATAAGTTTTATACTTCATATCGTTAAATATAATTCTGGTTTGCTTTATAAATTGAATATTACATAGTAATATTAAAAATTTGGTGTGTGCCTTATGCTTATTGTTGAAAGTTTTAAGGATTTCAAAAAGATAAAACCTAACTAATTGTTAAATTATTACATCAAATAAATTCTTTCATCTTAGATTTATTTTTCCTAAAATTTAAATTACGTTTTTATATAAAAACTGCTACCCAAGAGGATACCATATCCAGTATTAAAGAAATATAATATAGGAAGAGTGTCTACGAAACAGAATCGTTTTACACACGTCTGCCGTGGAAGCCTTTCGGTTGAACTTAATTAAGTTCACGTAGAGTGTAGGCCTCTGTGCAAAGAGGATCCTGTGTTTCAGTAAAATAATATAAAATTGTCTCAGTACATTTGTTGACAACGATGTATACAGTTAGGTTCTCTAATATTACAATAAATTTCTATATTTTATGTTTGGGTTTAACGGAATTAAATACAAATTAGCAATTAAAAAGATAATATTAAGCCATATTCGTATGTCAATTTAAATATTAAATAAATAGATTTGAGTATTAGTATTAAATATAACTGATTACCTTTAAACAATTAGTAATTGCAAGCAAGATGGTATTATTGTATTAGGTATAGTATATATCTCAACAAAATACTTTTTTGGGCCATAAAACAGATCCTTTACTCCTTTTAAAGGTTGCCAAGAGTTTAATATTTTTTCTACATTGTTAATTAATAATAAGAGATTGGAAAATATGTATTTTGAAGAATAGCGCGATAACAAACGGCAAAGATTAAACAGCACAGTACTGTTGGTTGTATGAACCAATGCCGTGTTCGCAAGCAATAAAGTAAAGCCGATTGCGTTGTTCTGTGATGTTAAGTACGATTAGTGATGATTATGCCAGATAGCGGCAATTTATTGAGTTTACATTACAAGAGCTGTATCAGCAGTTTTGAAAATCGTATTCATAATGTTGGGTTTTGTTTGATTGCCAGTTGATTTAGTGTATTATGAATGGAAATAAAATATAAGAAACAACCCACTACTAGTTAAAAAAGTAATATAAGTGGTTTTCCCTAATGCTATTTAGTTTATATAGAGGGATTTGTAAGGTTTCTATCAAATTCCATCGCACACATACGTTTAGAGGCAACTGGCTTATATCCATTATATCATGTGTGGCTCGTTCCTAAACTTATTATTTTATTCAGTATTTGTTCGATTACTAACATTTTCCGAAATATTTATTACAGTACGATGCTTAAGAAATAAATTGTTAATATTATCATTATCAGAAAATCTATCAACTTATTATTTAGGTAAAATTATATTCACTTTTCAACTAAAACACTTAAAAAATATCTATTGAAATTGTCTTGCATCCACAAAGGTATTAATCTTTTTTATCATCAGTAGAAAACTGCAGGCTGAAAGCCAAAGCACAGGCATAGTCACTAGAATGACACTGACGTGTCTAAAATTCAGTTATTATTTTTCTTGGAATGCTGGATTTGGAGAGTTTTGGGACTATATCGACTAGCAGAGCTGAGCATGCTGCTGACTAGTGGTATGTAAAATGCGCAAAAAGTAGTCGTGAGTTAAAAAGGTAAATGGATCTACACATTCTACGTAAATTTACCAATATTTATAAAACCTCGTATGGTGTGAATTTAGATAAACATTGCTGTTGCTTTTTAGCTATCCAAAGCGATGTTTTAATTTTTTTATAATATTAAATACTTATAAACTTCAAGTTAACCCTGAAGCTAAAGTTTTGCAATGGCACGCCATCCTAATATAGAAATATGTTACAGTTGAGAGGTATCGGCTATTGGTTGCTCCTGGCTTGTGCAAGAGTACCTATAAAGTTCTCGTGCCCGTTTATGCGTTTACATATAACGTCGAGAGAGGTATTGCTGAAATTCTTGTAAACATTTATAAATAGTAAACACCTTGTAATTTGTATACCTAATGCAAAACAGATACCTTTCAACCGATAAATGCTTTTGTTGTTTCCGTCATGTGAATACCTACAAAGTGAGCATGAAAACCTAGGAATTGACGAATTTAGTTCGAAAAAGGTACCGTTGTACTTTTAAGAACAATAATTAAATATCAGCATTCTAAATTGTAAATTATTTGTAACCATACGGGATTGTTGTTATTAAAATTAAAATTTTTACAACAAAGGCAATTTTGTTAACAATAAAGGAAAATCAAAATATTAAATTTTTAATCGTGCATTAATACTTATGTCTTCTTCAATCTTCATAGTTGTAACTTTACTAGTTCTATATATGGGAATTTGTTTATAAGAAAATACAAAATGGCGTTTCGTGGCTACACAAGATAACTCCTCGAACTATGTTGATTTGAAGTTTTTTATTTAAATGACATATACTATCACTTACATACGTATGTGACACCATTTTGTGATTAAACTGTATAGTTAATTAAGTATCATACTGTTTACCTAAAGTTAAATGTCGTAACTAAGTTCCAAAGACTTAAGGGGCGTGGGGAGGGTAAAATATAAATTTTCTGATATTTTCAGTTCTTAATTCAGTTTCACGGCATGAAAAATGCTCTTCAAGGATCTGGTCTTATGTGTGATGACACTAAATATACTTTTTTCACTATACAAAAATAGTATGTCTAAGTTTTTTGCTTTTATAATAACGACAAAGTAACACTCACTCTGTATAGTAACACTTTTAAATTTTGGTGTATGTGATTCTTTTATGTTGGTAGAACCATGTCTACTGTGAAAATCTGAGGTTGTTTGTTTGATTTGTTTGTATACTACTCCTTATATGCTCAATATAAAACAAAATTTGTGTTTCAGAATTTGTTTTGATGTGAGTTTAATTCGTAAGATTAGAGGCACACTGACCTAGGTATTGAAACGTTACAAGCGTATTATGGATCAGCTATAAGATAAGTTGTGTCAGATAGCAATGGAGTACAAGTAATAAGAAAGAATATATTGGCAATATATTTTTTTAAGTTACCAAGGGACGTAATTCCCTAACATGGCCCATGGTCAAAAAGACATAATTCTTTATGTGGCTACAATAAAGCAAAAGAACTGAAGCATCTCTATAGCCCTAAACACATCCTTCCTTGAGCTATATTACTTACCATAAAAAAATATATTTACTGACATCAAATACAGGACTTATTAAAAAGTGTCTTAATGGCCAGACAAAAAACCAAAATAAAGGTTTTAATGACATAGTTTGTTTTAAAGTAAACACAAACACATTAGCTAGTTTGGATACCTTGAAAGTTGATGCCAATGATGCAGTTCCAACATATTCTATTACCTTGAAGGTTTTTGATAAATTACGTCTAAATATTTCTTATAAGTCGGTCGAAATGCTTCTTAGATAGATCACAGAAGATATAAAATAAAGCAGAAAAGACAATATAATAAACGTTAAAAGCAGCTAGGTAAGTCAAAGAGCAAAGAAAAAGTTGCAAGAAGCCAAGGAAATAGATTCTGATTATCCAGATTATGGTGCAGGACTCTTTTTACTATAGTATTAATTAATTTTTTTGTCGCTCGTTTACCGATAGAAAATTATGTTGTACAAAAGTACTAATTTTAAAAACTATAAAAGATACAGTGTTGAAATTTTTTGTGCCTGTACACCTAAATATTACAAGGTACAATACCAGAACTATTGCATTAACATTTTTAGTTTTTGGAAAATAAATTTGCAGCATTAATACATAGAAGAGATTAATTCTGGTACTGTATCTTTTTACATATGTGTGTTCAGATATACAATTTCTACTCCATATCGCGTTTAGTTCGTGATAAAAGTGTAACTAAAGATCACAAATTGAACATTTCGAAGAGAGAGCCTTCCCAATCCCCTCAATATTAAACGTTCAAATACCATTAATGTAACATGATATTCAGCTTCATATCTCTGTGATGTGATGTAGTGAAGTAAACCGATACACGTTTATCTTCGTTTACTCAATGGTGTGAGTGTTTTATCGTTCACATCCTCTCGTGTGTGAAATGTTCTCGATCCGATACATTCCCTCTACAATACCGAATGATACATTTAGTAATAGAGCTTACTTAATTGATATAGATAAATTTCTATCTGTATGATTATATAAAAGTATAAAATATAATAATATAACATAATATTTAAAAATATTGGTTATTGTAATATCTAAAAATATTTTTACCTGAAGTCTTGAGGAAGTCTTCAATTCAAAGTTATTATTATGTATTACTATTAGTAATATTATAAATATAGCACAAAAAAGTTATTTTAAGATGAACAATCTTTCTTACAGTTTTATGTATACATTAGGCAATTATTATTCCAACCTAGCGTGTGTACAACGTTATAAATAGAATTGAACAAAAAAACTACATTGAGGCAATAATTGTGAACACGTTATCGCAAGATAACCAGATCAAACAACGTCAAGCGTGGCTGCTGCTTGGATGGGTGACCACTGAGCGATCCTGTCCTTGCAAACAGCATGCCTGCCTGACCTACGGTGGTGGTTCGAAAGTCACCTTTAAGCCGTTGGTTCCCAGGTTAACTATTAGTGAGGGCTTCTTAGCTCTAACTTCGCCTGGTAAAATAAGACACCTTTACTGTACTTTATTTAAAAAATATATAAGAATACATACAAACCGTTACAAGTCAATATGTTTGTAAAGTTTATATTAGATTACTACCATAAGGATTATTTCTACTTGTAAGTTTCTTGCTGACGTAAGTTTGAAATATTCAGGATTATTATTATATAAAAATACCAACATTAGGAGTTATTCTTCCATAAGTGTTGTGCAAATTAAATATCTAAATTAACAGTGCATTTTCAGTTTTTCCAGATGACGGCCACATGTAAAATCTACCTTTCTTCCAACTGATCCATAAGGTATATTTTAATTTAAAATCAATATTTCTTAACCATTACTGAATACTTAAGTTTGCCTCTATTGTTTTACAAAATGCTTTTAACGAAATACCCTACAATTTATATAAATATTAGCACTGTTAAATTGAATTATAAATCAGACCTTCCAGTTAACCCATGGCTTGAAAATGAAATATAATTAAACTATTTTATATTTAAAAGTATTTATTTGCACGTAGGGAGGTATATGGTCATATGACATTGTAGTCAAAGTCTAACCGTACTCTCGCTGTAATTCCACCTTAACAGGTTCAACTTATTAGTAAATGTTTATATTATAAGGTATTAAAACTTAAGTTTTAAAAACATTAATATATATTTTAAAGTAGGTTTATATTATTTAGATTTAATATTTTAAAACATAGCGTCATATAATGAAATAGCATTTGCAAACAGAAATCTCTTTCATGGGTTGAAGTAACGCTCTATAAACAGCTGTAAACTGTCGATATTATGGTACGTACGCGAGCAGGGTCTTCTACAGTATAACTAACAGTGTTTACTGTAAGCTGTCGTACTCAACTTTGTGTCTGATTACTTCTACCAACATTTATATATGAAGACTTATTCCAGTAACATTTATAAGGTATGAGAAATAGTAAAGTTGGTTTGCTTAAATAAAGGTTTATACAACACCTACAGTAAACCTACTTCAATACATGTATTAAAACTTGTATACTCTCTACACATACTTTTCATTATGTTTTTAACAATTTAGAATAAGCTTTATTTAATTGAAATTCAGCAAATATTTTTTATATAATGCACTTCTAAAAACCCAAAAAATATTTATTTACAGCACTCTTCAGATTTAAGTTTATAACCATCCATACACTTTTTCCGTACTAACTAACCATCTTGTCATAACCTTGTTAGTTAGGAGTAAGTGCAAACTTTGTACCTATAAGTTCAAAAGCAAAAATATATACAGGTTTCATTGATCTAGGTTTAGCCATGTTATGCAAATTAAAAGAGTTTATCAATAAAATTGAACTACATAAATGAATATATTTACTTATACCATCGCAGACTTATGTGATCGCCTGATAGTATTCAAGAATTTGATCTTGTACGAGTACATTAACACGTTTCATGTTAACATTATATTGAACTAACAGTAGGAGCTTCACACGTGTAAAATTTCGTCTGTTGTTGGAATAGACTAATATACTTTCAAACAATGTAAACAATTTAGTTACTTTACGCTTGTCCCTCCGCTTTCCTACACTCGATTGCATAGTACAGCTTTCAATTATTTTCCCCAGCTTGACTTACTTCATTTCAACTGCTAGGTGCTTTCAATCTGTTCTCCATTGTTTCAATTTGTATTCTCCATAGCTTCTTATTCTACACAACAGAGATCGTGCTTAAGAGAAAGCAAAGTTTTTAATCTTCAAATGAGTACCCTGATATGTTTTGTAATAGTCTATCTCTTAATTGTATTCGTGTCTCAGTAATTTGCTGCTAACAAGTTTTATGATAATTCGAAACCCATGGAATAACTATCCGTAAACAACCAGAGCCTATTCTTTATTTGGATGAGTTACTTCACTACTTGCATTGTGTGTCAATAAGTAATTAAAGCCCCACCTTTCTCAGAGTACGCAATAAATATTACATATAATCTACCCGGGGCGTACTGTTATGCTTTATGATTGTCTTTCTCAAAGTACTGTTTGAATATCAGGCAACCCCTGAAAACTGCAATACCTTCATCCAAGGACGAATACCTTTCCTCGGTTTTAAATTAAAAATATAAACAAAATTGGAATCGCCAATAAATAATCGGTTTCATTTCGATTGACCGGTAATTTTAGTCATTTTCATAATACATTTTTGCTAAAGTTAACTTAAAACTATAAGCAATGTATTACAGCTCACATACTCTCAAAGCTAACTAAAATCAACGTACCATGATTTACTCCAAAACATGTTTAAATGGTCTTATGGTCCCTTTTTATTTGAAATTTTAATCCTATGAAAGCTTTTAAACCTGTGACAGTTGTGTTTATATTTATATATTCCTTGTTTAATGTTCCTATTCGAAGAGGGAATGATAGTATCGGAACAGGATTTTCCACAAATTTGCCATCGTTTGGAGACCATAATCTATCACACTACGTTTTGAAATCTTAAATTTGACCTCTTCTTCAAGTGAATAAGTAACCTAACAAAATAAGTGCATTATAAGTTAAAACAACAAATTCATAACAAAGCGTTTCAATACGCATACACCTTGAATTAAATTAGCCAGGTTGTATGTCAACTACATGTAGAATACTTTTTACACATGCACTTAAAAATAACAAAACTCCAATTATAATAACTTATCTTTAGAATACAGGTTAAAATAAATTTCCAATCACCAACTTACACATAGAACTGGCAAAAGCTTAATATTTATTAGAAATATAATACATATTATAAAACATAGAGCTATTTGCAATAAATTTTAGCCTATATATGTTGTATGTCAATTTCATGTAGAATAATTTTTACACATGCACTTGGAAATAACAAAAGTAGTTCAAAATCGGGAATTATTTAAATAAAAAAAGACTAAAAATTAAACATTACTAACATATTACATTATGGAATGGATCTTAGGTAACCTGGTAATAAAGTTATAACTTTAAATTTTAATTTTTTTTGTCTTTTGAAATACATTGTTATAATCAAAATGTTTAATTATTTTGTGGTCAAATTTTTTACACAATTAACAAGGCTGCATTCTACTGCGTCCTTCATTGGGGTTTGGAAATTCAAGCATAATATATTTTTAAAATACTGTATTTGCATTATACTTCCTCATTTGAAACTGCTCATTTCTTCCATGTACATAAACCAGACAACGTAATTTGTCCCTTTTTTTTAAAAAGTAAGCAGCCTATTTTCCGACAAAAATGTGTTGTGATTTCTGATTCATACCTTTCACAACGCTCTGGTATGATTTATTATTTTAACATAGATTTTAGTTATATGATATTTTTATTCACCTAAAAAAGAGATCAAATTTTTTGATCTCGAATCTTACTGTTAATAGGTGGAGCGATACTCCATTAACGAATTTATACTTACAGTTTACTCAAAATAACATATTGGAATACACAAATCACAACACTCAGTTTGCAATGAAGAAACGCCAATTGAAACGGCAAATAATGTTCTCTGATTGAATAGCAAATAAAAATAAGCTGTCCATACACGCTAAACCTAAAACTGAGCTCTCAGACGCAGGGGGCGAGAAAACGAAACACCCATGATCTGCACTAACAAAAGTTGCCGAAAGGCAACGGTAGCTCTTCGAACCCTTGGCATTGCCCATGGTGAGAGAAAGGTATGTGCTATTGCGCATGTGGGCACAGGCTCTGGTGATACGGAGAATTCAGCCAGTAGGCAGAACTCAGGATTACTGCAGAGCACCCCGTCTGTTCCATAAGCCTACTTTTTATTCTATTTCAATGTTTCATCTTGTATGGCTGAAAACTTTTCATTTATATGTCATCAATCTTAGCCAAGACTACTTAAAATTTTGTCTCAGTGACTTCATCGCTTAGGTTACAACCTTCCTGCAGAAATTGATATCAATCTCCACAACATGAAAAAAGAAAAATAATATTTAACAGCGTCGTTAGATCGGCACTGAGGATTTCTCATATTTCTATCCTAGTCCAATCTATTACAGATGCCGACAGACAAGCAGGCAAATTGTTTAGCCATTGTAATGCATTTATATAATGATGCATGTAATGATCCATATTATTTGGCTAAACTTTATGAATAGTATAACTCAGTAAACCACCACATTTTACAATATTGTCTAGATGATGATAAAGACTCAGTTTAATGTTAACGCATATCTGCCCGAATAACACTTCAATAAGGAAAAGAGCAATAATTCTTAAATTTATCATGCACCCTCAATGAAGCTAAGTGGAGTGTGGTCTAGCTTACAATCAGGAATACCTGTTTTGTGAATTTAAAATCAAGACACCAGACTGTTTGAAATGTGGAGTATATTTTCCAAAATGTGACATTCTAAACAGGACTGCGGTGTATGAGTTATGGCTGCAGCTCTGGTCGGCATCCGAAATACATTAGCACAGAGATATGTAGATGTTTACATCCGCCGCCGCAGTTGTGGATTTATTACTCTTTGCTGTCTGATACTTTTACTGCATCTGGCCCTATTGTTCACGTTGCAAATGAATAAAAGAACAATGAACATGTAAGTTGCTATTGACAGAAACATAATTAGGAACAGTAGGTTTATACAGATTGAAAAATTATATTCGTTTTGGATATTTTTGAAATTATTTGTAACGGTTTGCATACAAAAAGACTCGTAAATATGTGACTAAACATTATGAAAAATTGTATGAATATTTATCTTTCTACGGAGAAGGTTTATATGCTATCCACATTGATCTAACTCGCCACCATGCGGCGCTGCAAATTATATATGTTTAAAACCCCTGCACATTATACACTGGAACTACGAGATGGTTACGTATTTGGAACAGCCAAACACTATTTGAAGGCGCTAAGTTATTTTTAATACTTGTCTTTAAAATAAATTTATGGTTGAACTTAAACGTTGAGTGTTAGACTACTTTATAATAAAGTACATGTACGTGTAACATGGCTCTAAAAATACACTTTTTATACATTTTTTTATTCATGAAATTAAGATGAACTCTTCTTTGGCGTTTTAAAAATAACATACTTGAAACCGAAGTGCTCATACAGAGCGAAAGAAGTTCGAGGCCTTGGGAAACACCTAGCATCCTACAAAATTTATAAAATATAGGTAATTTAGCTGCACAAAGAAGTGGTTTGTTAAACTGGCAAGACATGCTTAAAGTGCAAATAACCTGGGTATAGACGATAAACAGCTTTATTCTAGATAAACATTTAACACAGCAATACAGTATTAGTAACTACTAGTGATTGCGGTTGAAGGGATAAGTTGCTTTCCGTACGCACGCACGCCGAAACTCACAAGGCCAGAGGGGTTGTGCTAGACCATCACATGCCATTTTCCGGCCTGGGTTTTAAACATTAATACGCAATACCTTGATACAGTTTCACTGTATTATATCCTGTCTGATGATTTTTTTGTTTTTATTGAAGTTAAAATATATTTATAGTAATCAATTTAGTATAAAATTACATAATAAAATATGTGGGTTTAATTGGGGAGGTGAGCTATATGCTAATAACTAATAGGGAGAATGAGGAGGATCCTAATCAATTGCACAAACTGTGTGAGGTGATTATACAAGGAAAAATAACATATCATAACACATAAAATAAAGAAAAAATATTTAGTAAAAACAAACTTTTGGGGTTACAACTAATTTGATATTCCACTAAAAAAAGATAGCAATTATGAATAAACTTGTGAAAAATTTCAATTTGAACAAAACATTGTAAGTAACGTTCACAGATTTTACAGACGTTTCATTACATTAATGTTTATTTGCAATATTCGCAAAGACACATTTCCCATTTGACTTCCAATACATCTTTAATTACCCATTAATCAAAATTAATTTTTTAATTGAAGTAAATAAATGAAAAAATATTTTACATGCAATTTTAAATTTATTTAAGCAGTGTATTCAGGTGCTGCTGACCTACTCTGCGGATTGATTTATAATTTCAGAATTATTTTTTGCGGGAAATTATTGTTTCATAAGTTTGCATTACAATAAGCAGGTCTTCAAAAATGATATGATTTAAATTATTGTAGAATTAGGATTATTTAAAGAGCTGCAAGCGAGTTTGGGTGCAAGTACACATTTTTATGTTTGTGTAAGTATTGTTTTGTCCATATTATTTTAATCTTAATGGAGTAGTCTATTTATAGTTCATTTGAAAGTATTGCTACGGCCGTTGTTGAAGAATATAGACAAATTTATTCTAAACGCAGAATCCTAATTAATTAGAGTGGTCGGAAACAGGATCACTTCCTAGCGCACAGATCATGTATGTCATTCCCTGCCAAAATGATGTTATTTTAGAGTAAAACATCGATGATGCTGTTGATAATTAGTCCAGGTATTAGTGCAAGACATATTTATAAGTGGCTCAGGGCTACGGAAAATAAAGTGTGGAGAACACTCAATAATTACAAGGCCCGTCCCTACCATAAAATGTAGAAATTACATCCAGGAAACAATGCCCGTTGTCTGGATTTATGTACTTGTTTAAACACTCATCGGTTGTCTCTTTTACAATATTTCATTTGCTTTATGTTAACTTCATGGAAAAAATCTTTAAAAGAAGCGTCGTGGGTGGTAAATATTTTTAACTTCTGTAAGACATACAGTATGGTCGTGGTAGGTGAAAGCCTCAACAGCTGGGGAACTTCCATATTCCGATAGCATTCATACGGAAGAAATTAAATGTACTGCATCTTCCATACAAAAGTCCTTTTTAGAGCTGTGGACAATTTTGAAAAACGACGAACATTGTAGAGGCCCTTAAGTACTTAAAGGAAGCTAACATGTGCATGCGACACATTTCCAAAATGATGAAAATGTTTGTCTGGGATATAAGAGATACAGTACAGATAGTACAAATCGGATATTACTAACCCAGAGCCATGGAACACTTTAATCATCTGGATATTGGAAGCTGAAACCCAGCAGTCTGGTGTTTACAAATATAAAGTGCTTGCACAACACTAACACCACCAGAGATCGGAATCTTATCTTCGTTTCCTTGAGCTCATTATCACTAGAACACTCATAATCAGTTGTTCAAGAATTTGGAAATCGAAGTGATGTGACGCCTTCCACTCATCAGTATTTACGTAATATCTGAATCGTTGTAAACTATATAAATTTTAGGCCTTATTATTTTATCAGTTAATAAAACAATAAAAAGATAGATAAAATAATTTATCTATTAATTATTAATTATTAATGTATTAGTGTTATTTTATTTCGTAAAGCCATGTAACTTTAAAGTACAATGTAACTTACTCGTAATCTTACACGAAGTTTTATAACATTCAAATTTCATTCGAATCTATAAATTGCTTTTTGTAACAAATTATAATATTTATAATTATAAATAAGGGATTTGTTGTGTAAATTGAAGAATGGCCTAAATTTATTGTAACCATATCATATAAAGCTACAAAACTTCATTCGTATTTATTGTCTACATATACTGTACTTTCTTTAAGGTTTATTCAGTGTCTCTAGAAGAATAGCAGGAACTTGTTTGTTTTTGACGATGGATGGATTGTGAAGGAAACAGGATTTTTTCGGAAGAAGAGATCAAGTTCCAAACTCAAACCATAGTGTTAAACCTGATGTAAAAAATTAACTCCAATAAATCACGTAAATATAGTTTTAAAAATAAGCTTATCCAGACTATATATTGTTATATGATGACTTTAGGGTTGGGGGATATGAGCAACAAAGCTAAACAATGAGCGGTTACACAATAGCAGTAACTGCTGTTATCTGTGCACCAATTTTGCTCTATTGTCTGACTCTACTGTCATTATACTATCTCGAAGGATCATATCACATTTCTGGAACATAAATCTACGGTGAGAACATGTAGTTGTGTGTAAAATGACAGAATACTCGTCGAAAATTGTAGGTTTTATGTATGTAGGCCTATAGAGTTTTATGTTATGTTAAACAGTGAAAGTTTACATTATTCAGAAATTATAGATCAAAATATTAGATTTTAAGTAAATGATGAAGACAATTGTGTTAAATCTGCTGTGCTATTGGATTAATTTCCTTTTTATTTTATATTGTAAGATATTTGTCAAATGTTTTCAGTTATTTTATTACCAAACTATATACCTCGGTTCCCCTCCCCCCAATTTCTATGCAAAGTTCCATTTATTTGCTTGAAAAAATCCCACAATTTCAGTTCAATTGGACTATTTTAAATCAATGCAGAGGAACTGCAAAGCCGAAGCTCATAGTTTCCTTATTTAAAGCACTAGTGATGTTATATTGTATGGTCCTATGATATTTTAAAAGTGGAATTACTTATGTATCGTATAACAGATTTTACAGTTTTCATGATGAAGAATACTAAAAGAAGTAAATTTATTTTCTGCTTTAAAACCAGTGGGGCGTAGCCCGGAAGGATATACGAAATAAGAATAGATCTATGTTCGTCATAGAAATCTTTAGAATGAACAAGTAACATTTTAGTACAATCAGGTGAATAGTTTATACGTAAAATCTAAACAAACAAACGAAGGCACTTAAGAATTTATAATATTATTAAGATAACTGAATCAGTTCATTTTTAAAGTTGCTCTTTTCGTGATTTTTGAATTTAAAATTTGTATTGTACACTTACGATACATAAAGTAATTATACATTCGTCAGTGTCTAGCAACAAAAACAATATCGAAAATGTACTTATTCGTTTAAATATCCATTTCACTATCCTCAAAAAGACGGTGGAAATAGGAATTATTTGCTTCCTAATAAAAAACAGTTTTTTAAATCTCAAGGTCTATATAATTGAAATACTGATATCATCGATAATTTGTCAGTGCAACAGTGACCTAGCGGAATTTGAAGCAATTTAAATGGCAAACCCAATATACTCATACACAAATACTGTATGAATCTTTAATATAATGGCTTGGTAATATCTATTGGTTATTAAATACTATCTGGCTACACGGAAAAGTGGCTGTTGGTACATTCCAGTAATTTTTATGACGAATTTACAATTTTACTTTGTAGTACGAGCAATTACTAGAAATTTACAGAACTAAATGAAACAATATACTGCCTCCGTGGCTACTACATCACACTCAGGTTTAGGCAGAAGGATATCTTGAGTTGTCTAAAATCACTACTTTAGAATTCATTCTTCACATAAAATTTTTCACTCAAGTCGCTTATTATTCTATTTTGTTTTTCTGTGTGTCCGCAAAGACGCCTCCTGAAATCTAGTCATGCTCGTAAAAAGAGATACAAAGAAATGTGTCAAAAAAGAAGCATAAAATGAACCTTTACATTTTTTTTACATATGAGACACCTAGACTACATGATACAATATATAGTGTAGTCTAGGTGAATTTGCAGTCTCATTGTCTCATCTAGTGCACAAATCAGTGAACTACTACAATTCTGACACAATTTCTAAGCACTACGGAGTAATCTAAATATACAGTAAACGTTTTATTAAGGTTTTATTTAAATTCAATTTGGAATTTAGCTCCAGTTCATTTGCCTTTAATTGCAGCGTCTGGTATCTAAGTTAAGTCTGAGGCAGCGGGTGGCCTTATTAGTTTTTAATCGTATTATCTCCTGGAATCAATTTGCATGTGTAGACAGAAATCCCTTGGGTGGGTAGAATTATGCTCTAAAATAGTTGTATGCCGTCGATTTTACAGAACTTAGTCGAGTAGAGCTTACTGCAACTAATCGTGTTTACTGTAAGCTGAGTTAGTCAACTTTGTGTCTGATTACTTCTTCAACCATTTATGTATAAAGACTTATCCCAGTAACGTTTCATGACATAGGCTAAGGTTTATGTTTTTATTTAATTTATTATCTGTATAGTATATTCTTAGCCTACAGTAAGACGTGTACGGTACTTAATTAGACATACCACACATTCAAACCAAAAGTGTATTATTTCATTAAAGTAACATCCATAACTTTTTAAAGGATTAAATAATGTATTAAATTGACAATGTATTACATTATAATATAAGTATCAGTATTATTACAAATATTGTTATTTTTATTTAAGTTCAAAGCAAAGATTAAATTTACAATCGAATGTAGAACCACCACATTCATTATCCAGTCAGCTTTCATTGTTAGTTTTTACTACTTTCACAAAGTAATATTATAGTATAAAGTAAAAATTGGTTTTATAAATAAAATATTCTGCTTATTATCTATCCTCCCCATTTAGATATTAAAAAAGGTATCAAATATATTTATTTGTAATAAGTATTATTAATAATACATCGACTTAAGTAGGTACCAGTAAGAAAACTATTAATTATTGCAATTTCTTAGAGTGGGAAACCGTTCTTTATGAAATAGTAAAACTGTACATGTACATCCACAATTTTTAGTGGTACACTAATGAACTACAGATAAAAAGATCTTTTTATACCTGAGCGATAGGAATGCCTACGAATCGAATGTCATAATTCTAATCTGCTAGTTTATCCACATTATATTTCGAGATCGAATTGACCTATACTCATTTTATCATAAACCTTTTTTCTATTCAATATATAGATAGTATAACTCACTTTATGGGATTTATGTGAACGTTGGCGAACAATTACATAGACCTTACTGTTAATAATGATAAAAACAAGAAAGTCGCAAAATAATAAAGTTGTTAAAACCTGTGTAAACTTTTCCTTGTATGTAAAAATTGTAATAGACAAATTCTATTAAGAGTGGATATGTGTAAGATTTGTGATTTAAGGCTGACTTTAGCAACAAAATATGAAATTAAAGAGTCAGGAAATTGAGCACGGTATAAGGTCCAACAGGAATCTGAGGTACAAAGATGTTTGTATTGTGAGGAAAGATAGAATAGACTCTAGCAATATTTTAAAACTTACCAATATCCTTCATCCTTGGGATTGAATTTACGTTTACAGATATATATATATATATATATATATATATATATATATATATATATATATATATATATATATACATATGTATTCTCTTCATGCAAGAATAAAAACCAAATATTGGTAATCACTTTATATAAATTTTCGTGTGTCAGCATACTTCTTCAGATAACAAATAGTGTATAAATATTTACAAAATTAAATAATTAAACTAACTAAATAGAAACAAGAAAAAGAACAAAAATAGAATAATAAACAGGGGAAAGTACCTCACAGCTGATGTTTCATCATAAATACCAAAGAGTAAGAAATATAGAAATTAACGAATGTTTAAAGCCTAAAGGAAATTTTGCTCTTAAAACAAGTTGATGAGCAGTTTCGCTCCTTCTCAAATTAAACCTATTTATATTTTCGTTGGCATGCAATGGAACATTATTGATGCCTTTTAATTTGTAACAGTTTTCAAATTTGTCCTGATTATGTTCCCTGGAATGTACAGCGAGTGGTTTGTCATCTCCATGAACAATAGTGTAACGGTGACCTGTCATTCTGATACGAATCGGGTTAGAGGTTTGGTCAATATATTGTTTATTACAAAAATTACAATTTAGCTGATGTATTACATTACTTGAATTACAATCAATCGTTCCTTTAATTGGATAGGTTTTATTGGTTATGTTACTACTAAAATTTTGACTAGAGGACATCATTTTGCACGTACCACAACGTGGTTTTTGACAGGGTTTACAACCGTAAAAAATTTTGTCTCGATTTTTGTGTTTAATATTGGTTTGGACTAGCATATTTTTAAGATTTGACGGTCTTCTAAAGATGACCCTAGGTGGTTTTGAAAATATATCTTTAGTTTCCAGATGGTGAACAGATGAGATCCATTGTTTGGAAGGTTGCTGGTCTCGTGAGGGAGTCCGTTGAATTGGAAACGATATTCACGCCATACATATAATTCCTGTAAAAAACCACCAGACGACCAAGGCCTATCATTGTGCAGTTCTATAACCACGAAAGAAGAGATGCAATTTTGAAAACTACATAGCACTAAATATTAAGCAGATATTTAATATTTTATTAACCGGCTGAGTTACACTAAAATCAGTTTTTCCACTCCTTATCTTTGGGAATAAGGCATAATATGTACCGTGAAAGTAACATATCAAAAGGTGTATTTCTAAAGTTTTAGACAGCAAGCAATAAAATCTACAAACTATAATATACGTAAAATAAAACTTATGGGATTAAAATGAAGTATGTGTACATGAGTGCAGATATAAGCGAATTACATAATTCAGTGACACCTAATAGCTTTTTTGCTTACATCAGACTAGATAATTGCTTTAATGTCACCTATGAGAACGTAAACAGTGTTTAAAAGTTTTTTATGATATTTTATTAAAAGAAACTAGATCGTAATTGATAATTATTTTTCAATATTCAGTTATTATCAGGGATCATTAGAACACTTTACATATTTTGTTCTCATTCTCGTATTCTGAATGATATCAATACAATATGAAATGGCTGGATAGTACACACTATAGTAGTATATGTGCTGCAATATATGGATGATCAATAAAATCATCATATGTCATGGCGTTGCAATCTATTTACAAATATATTTGTAATCACATACATATACAACTAGTTTTAACTTTTAACAGTCCACCGGAGATTTAAAACATTTAAGGCATGAAGGAAGTTTAGGCAGTTTCGAAATCAGAACCAAAGATAAAAAGCTAAATAAACAAGTTTTAATGTTTATAATGTGTACTGTTTCCTTGAGTAACAGTTCCTATAACGATTGTGACTTTAGGATATTACAGTATTAACTTGAATAAAATAACATATTTTAAAATAATTTGTCTTAAGTGTTGTTATAAGAAAACATGTATCTTCCAACAGTTACAATTCATCTACCTATAAATGTCAGAATCTATAATACTGTTTTCAATATCGGTAAAATATAAATTTTAATAATTTATCTAATAGTAGCCTAAATGGAAATAAACCGTAATTACAGTTTATAGCAATTCAATTTTTTTTATAATAAATACATAAATCAGTAGTTAAAGATATTTATCTACTCTATAAAAGACTGTTCTTTAATATAAATAAATTTAGTAATTGCAATGTGTTTGTATAAGTAATGAACTTAGAGTAAGCAATATATTAGTCGCAAAGTTTACATACGATAATTAGATCTAGAGCTATAAGTTAATTCCAATTCCTACTCATTTATATGTGTGGTATTATAAACACATGTCAGTGGATATGGAAATGTTAATAATCATTTCCAGGTAATATGTTAAACATCGATTTACCTCCACCGGCATGATTATAGATATATATGCAGGTTATATGCAGATATATATTATCAAGGGAACGAAATGTAATACACGTATTGAAAATTGTATATATCAATGGGTTACAATAATGTTCATAATATTATATATGACTACTACAATATTAGTACAATATACAAGTACTTCCCCCTTGTTTTAATATAGAAGTAATCAATTATTATTAATTTTTTAACTAAATAGAATTTTTAGACAATTTATCATAGGACTTTAAGAGAAAAAAATTACTCTTATATAATACTATACACCAGTGTAAGAATAAAAATAGAAAGCACAACAACAAAGAACATTGCTGTTCTTTTTATTAAATGTATATTGACCTTTGTCATGCAATGTATTTTATTGTTGATTGACAAATAAACACTTTGACTTTGACTTGAAAACAACATTAAACAAGTATAAGACAATTCAGAAAACGTAAGATTAAAATACTTTTAAATGGCAATTATTTATTTATTTTACAATTTCACCATCATCATGGTTTTATTATTTAAGTTTTAGTTCCCACTTTAACTTTTTTATACATGAGTTCCTTTTTATATGAGCTTTCAAAATGTTAATTAAAAATTAATTTTAAAAAAACCTTACCTACTGGAGTTCTTAAAAAGTGGATTGTGATTTAACGCTTTGGATTCTGTTTTGACAAGATGTTTCAATAGAAAATATTTCTAATATATTAATAGTTTTATTAAAAAGCAATAACTCTAAATAATAATCACTATTAAAATTGTTATTTTTTAATTAGTTTAATTTTATGATCTCATAGATATTTTAATTAAATAGCTTTTGTGAACTTTAATTTAAAACCCGTAAATAGCAACCACGCTAGATTTACTAAAGTCACTACCAATTTAAAGATCTATTAAATTTTGCGTTTACGAATATTAGAATTTTATTGTAACAAATTACTTTTATATCTGTTATGTTTATGGGTCTCTAAGCTATCAAAAATTACACTTATTAGAGCTGAAATAAACCATAACAAGACCGGCCAAAGATAACAGGAAATATCCTTCTAAATTGCAGTATATCTGTCGTTTATTAATGTCAATGCTTAATTCTTCTTTACTCCTGAGAGTCCATTACTTATTAAAGATTAGTTTACAATTTAGGTGGATGTGTAGTCCAAACCAAGGCTTATTTGGGTTACATCTCTGAGGTCAGTTACACATATATTTAACTGCGACCTCAAACTTGCATTTAATGCTGATCAGGGATACTTAATTTACATCGTACCAATATAATTCTAGGATCATGTGGTATATACGTAGTATAATATAAATTTTCTTTAGATATTATACTTTATTATTTAGTGCTCTGGGACACTGGAAGGCACATGGATCTTGGAAATTCAGATATATAAAATTACATAGTGTTACTGTAAGTTTCCTTTAAACAATAAGGGAATTGGGTAAACGATCCTAAATGTTATCATATGAAAATTTACAAAGAAATAGTTCAAGACGTCACCAGAGAATGAAAAATTAATTCAGGACAATAATAGACAACTATTTCCAACCATACGTTGTCCATTATACATTATGTAGTCATTTTTGTGGTATTTCCTCTAGGAACTTACAAACAGTGCGGTTATTATATAATGCAAAGGAACCCCTTTGGTTTGGGACACTTTTTCCTGTGAAGAAGGAATGAAGTTCCAAAATCTGTTATTTATCGTTTACTCTGATTATTTGTTGGAATAAAAATTTTACTTGCATTGACCAGTTATCAAATTAAATCCCTTTTTAAAGTATACTCAACTTAAATTAATTAACGTTAAAAATTGCGCTTAATAATTCAGTTATTTAGGATTTGCAATTTATTGGTAGTAGAACAATTTTATATAAAAAACTATATATATATATATATATATATATATTATATATATACATAAAATTTATATAATTTTATATAAAAAACTATATATATATATAGTTTTTTATATAAAATTGTTTGAAAGTATTGAAAAGCACTGTAAAATTAAATTTCTATATAACAGTGGCAAATTAATAACGAAGAAAAGTTTGTAGAGTATACAGCTTAGAGTTTATTATAATAGGGGGTTTAATTTATTTTATGCTCTAGAACTTGGAAATGTTACAAATTTCTCTTCCTTAAAAATTGTATTCTATCTAAATGAAGCTTAGTTATGCTTACGTTTTCACTGGTAATAATGCTAGATATTTGTAGTGTTTACAATATCATTAATAGAACATGATTTAATTCAAGCAAAATTCCACGTAAGAAAAATATATCCTTCGTAATGAATTATGGAATTACTACCACATTGGCCGTAAACATGTTTGCGTAAATCAGGCAAACCCGAATACTAGTTCTATAAATGAAAAGAAGAAAATTTTTATAACTAATACATAACTGTTTATGTAAACATCCCAACAGTAAGTTATACTTATAGTGAGCCTAAGAGCGACTCGGCCTTCTCGGGACCGAACGGTGACCCCCAGAATCCAGGCGGGTAGTGAAATATTTTTAAGAGAAAAATGATACCAGCAAGACTCGTATATCTGCTGTGATGTATCTGTATACTATATTACGAAAAAATATGAATATATTCTTTCGTAGCCTGATTCCTAGTCCATTAAAGTATGATAATTTAAAAATAGTTGGGTAAATAATTAACATTAGTGCATATTCCTATACTAAAGTAATTAAAATATTTAAGCACGTAATCAAAAGTTATTAAAGGGCTTAAATTGTTTTGCTAAGGATTCACCCTATATTAAACTACAATGAATGAGACGAAGGCATTAATATTTAAATGCTTCTAAAATGTATCCTTTCTTCGAATTATGTAATTAGGTACAAATAAGCCACACAAAGTGTCACCTTACAGTCATAGTTCATTCCAGTCGGATAGTGAGGCTACAATGCTTTACTATATGTTTAAAATACCGCATTACTGCAGTCGGTTTATTTACATGTAAACATTTTCTACGAACTTTTCGTTGTCATTACTCATAAATATTAGAATAATGTAAATATTTTTACTAACGCCCAGCAAAATACTATGGACCATAATCAAACTTTTTAACTTGTACAAGATAAAGTACGCTTTACTCAAAACTTGAATTCTATGAGATAGTTTGTTAGGAGAGATCAATATAATTGAAATATTTTGAACCCCTTGAGGGAAGTAAGTTGAAGTAGAAAGAGTTTTTGTTTCTCATAAAAAATAATACAGTAAAAACGGCTAAGTACTCACCACTTTTACGGAATTCAATACATACAGCAAAGAAAACCATTGCATTTTGCTGGAGAATTCACTATACCCTTGCAGGAATTACATTCTCTTCTGAGATTAAAGATCTTGAAATGAATATCTTTCAGTGATTTTACTTAACTGTTATCTATTAAGATTTACTATTGTAATCTTATAGAGACTCATTTTGCGACCTTATACTGTGTGGAATTACCATAGAGACTAGTAGTTCTACTGTATGGATAAAATAAGTATATGAATAAGCACTTTAATAAATTTGTTAGTTTAAGTAGTTTTAAAAAGCAGTATTATTTCATTGATCCAAATGGTGATTTTAAAAAATTTATTACATATTAAAGATTATTTACCGTGAAAGTAAACATGTATCATATAGTAAATAATTCGTAATAAATCATACTCTACATGACCCGTTTGAACAGATGTGTGGTTAAATCTCATTTCCTGTCTAGACCTCAATTCGTGAATTTATGTTATAGATGTCCTCTATTCCGAGTCTTGCATCTTGGGATTTCATTTAACTAAATTTATCGTCTTTGTTGGTTTTAACTGTGTCTTTAGTTTTTGTTCAATTAAATATTCAATTTTAAATTTGTATAACATGATACTTCATACTTTTATTCCTAATAATATTTATTTGGTAGGAAATAAAAATGTCTATATAATACAACAGTGGATATAATAGGTTATTGTTAATTTAAAACATTTAAAAGCTAAACTAAAGTACAAAATGAAATGAAATAGTAATTACGTATTATAATAGACAGATAATAACTTGTCTGAATCCACCAATACCCACATTTTAATTTAGTTACGGTTTTGAGAGCCTTACTAACAATGCTAAAATGTTGTATGACCGACATAATCCATTTAGGTTGGAGTAGTTGTAATGTTCATATTAAACTTTAATGGAGTTTCAGTAGCAGCTCATATTAGTAGTTCTGCTTCACAAACAGGTAATCCTTTGTGAACTTTATTTTTCACTTATAAAATAACTTTATAATATTGTGTATGACCAAAATCAAATTATCAGTATTGTTGTTTTATATAAATCGCGCTATATAGAATAATTTAATATGACATTTTGAAACATAAACAATTTACGTAACAAAAACAGACCATTGAAATTCCGTCCCTTTCATGAAGTTTGGACTTAAATTATTAGAAAAGTTTACTCTGAATATTACTTAAAATAAATACGTTTTTAAGCTATAAATTGAACCAATCGAGATTAGATAAGTTTTTCAAACAATTTTGTATACTCATTTTAATCGTCAGCATACTTGAAGTTTACAAAGATAGAACGCTTTTTTATGAATTAAAATAGTTAATTTAGTGCAGCTCAGACTAAATAAAAAAATATCTAAAATAAATGTTTTAAAATTAGTGTTTGATTTTCTTCTTGTCATGCGCGTTTTACTTAACATTTTGTTTTAATTTGCCATTCTGATTTTGAAAATAATAATTAATTACGACATATTTCTACTGTTGTCAAATAAGCGACTAATTTACTGCATAACCAATTAAGTATATTCCATATCACTCTCAATTGTTTTAGAAAAAATTAAAATTATGCAATAGAAATTTTGGTGAAATAAATGTATTTATAAATTGAAATAATTTTATTCAAATTGATTAATTTCAGTATTACTTTAAAGTTCCTACATTTTATAGATTTGCATTTTAAGTTTAGGTACATCAAAGTTTTAAGATCGAAAAACAATTCCTTGGCTGCTGTTTTCTTTCACTGAATTGATAGTTCTAAAGAGTTTAAGTATTAATCGTTAAGTTTAGAAGGTTTTAATTCAATAAAAAAGATACTAACAATTAAATTTCAATAAGTTCGTTATGAACTGTAGTCATGTAAGCAAAGAGGCATTATCAGTATTCATACTAGCTCTGGACATGCACTGATATCTACTGAAGAAATTTATACTGTATAAAAAGATATTATTCGACTACTTACTCAAGTAGCTTAGAGATTAGTGACAAAACCGTGATGATTAATTGTAAGATTATACTACTATATTTTTCCAAAGCCGAGAAATATTGCACAACCACTTGCCTAATTATCACTTACAAATAGAACGTCCCGCCTCAATAGGTCCATCTGACAGGAGCACTGGCTGTTATTATTCCATAAATTACTGAAAGTTTAGAAGCTTTTATACACTACCGAAATAACAATGATTAATTTTAGTGTCAAAAAATGTATAAGCATCTTCCGACTAGGTAGAGCCTCACGCTCATGAAGCTAGAGTATGTTTGTTCATAGCAAGACTGTCGCAGTGAGTCGTTTAACATGAGTACTCACAGGCTGGTGTACTCTGATGTGTGCTTTAGATTTAACCTACTGTATTTGCTGCGTCCCATTTAGAAATTATGTTCTCAAACTAGTAGCTTATTAAAGTAAAGAGCAACTTTTACAAATAAATAATCTTTATGTATAAGTATAGAGAGTAGGAAACATAGCTGTATATACGCCACGTGCACTTAACTTGAAATAATATTAGATTTTTATTTTATATTTTGCATCTGTGGTAATTTCTTAACAGATATTTTCTCTAAATTTTATTTGATATTTTTAGTATTATTTAACTATATATATATATATATATATATATATATATATATATATATATATATATATATATATACCTAAGGTTTACATATCTATAATTGAATTCGCAGTAGTTGTGCCCTACGTATACACGTAGATGGGTTACCTCTTACAGTGATCGTATACAATGAGATTTTTGGTCATCGAGAACCACCTTTATTTGCGATTATCTTTTGTTCCAGTTGGCTATTGTCCTACACATAATGCAGTCAATTAGTTTACTTGACATTGCAAACAGGTGGATTTTTTGTATTAGAATTTCACCCAAATTATTTTCCTTCAATAGTATTAGGCATATTAAAACTTTTATAATGTTTAATAGATAAAGTACTCTGTATTAAATCCTAATATTTAATAAAGCATTGCTTATTTAATCATCACTGTTCCTGAAAATAAGTACAATATGGCTTCCTTGCCCAGAAAAGAGAAGAAAATGTACAATAGAGTTTTTATTTGTGGATAACGTTGTTAATTTAATGAATTAAGTAACTTTGTAACATTTATTACAAAACAATTAAATTTTCCTGTTTTAGTTTTGCAAATGTTTATATAAAGATGAGGGGATGCACGGATGAACGGTTTGTAAGGTAAACGATTGTATTTAAATGTTCAAAAGTTTTCCAAAAATAGGATAATGTTTTAAGTTTTCCTTTCAAACAATATATCTTTATGATATAGTTTGAAAACTTCTGGTTATTTATTGGATAAAAAAATATTTTAATATAAAAATTATCCATTTAAAACAATTTATTTCAACACTAAATGGTATCACAAACATTTTCCCGTACATAAAACAATATATTACAGTATAATAAAAGCCATACAAGTCTTTAGTGTTTTGTGCAATATACATGCCCAAAAAGGCTAGTTCGTTTATAACACATTTTCACTATTAGAGCACATTTATAAACGCAGTAAATAACCTACGCAAATATATGTAACATAATAATTTAACTATGTATATTGTTTAATGATTTTATTAGATTTGCAAATTCATTGGGTTTTCAAAGGTTTTATTTTCAAACTTTTGTTTTACTTTTTTTCCCTGTATGATATTTCATTAGTGACAACAGTTTGGCTAGCTGTATTTTTATTTATTTAATATTATGAGAATAGGTGTTTAGTTTGAAAAATGTGCTGTATTATTAATAGATGGAACTATGATGAAATCTTAATCATAATACTAAATAGAACTACTTTAACTAAATAGTATTCCAGCCAATTATAAAGAATAGCCATGATATTTTTAAGTTATTTTTCGCATATATTTAATATTATATACTGATTTTTAAACTACTTAGTAATATTTCTATGATTTTTAGTTGGAATCTTTTTATCCCGATCTTTATGAGACGTAACGTTGGAGTAGATTGTTACTTCGGTGCGTATAAAATGTTTTTGCATTTCTTAACGTTTTTATCGTTTCTATATAAAAATCTTAATTATTAATCTATTTTATTAATGTAACTAATATGGATATTGTGGTTAAAGACATTATTGCATTTTGAGATAATACATGCTTTTGAAATGCAGGCCATTATCTATCTTTTCCTATTATAGTAAAATAAGTTTATTTTAAATTATTTGCTAAGATTCAGCAATCGAAAACTTTTACTACTTAATTTTGAATTATATAAAAATTTTAGGAGCTCTAGTCAAAATAACACAACTAAGCAAAAAGTCAACTGTGTCCAATATTTGATCCAGACACAGTTACAAGTATCTAAAATACAATTCAGTTATGCTATATAAATCAAAAAGAGGATTAAAATATTCGTACTAGAGGGTTATCAAAGTCACAGTTCAGAGAACGGCACAAAAAATTCTTGAAATGCAAAAATAGGCAGATATATTCCGAGTATGGAGCAATTAAGTTAGATCTAACACAAATACATTTGTTTAAGAGAAATGTTTACTGACGAAGTGGAGCAAAAGATAGCAAGACCTTAACCCACTATGCTATTTACATATAAGAAAATACGCTTATTTATTTGGAAATGTATAAATTTTTACATAATATAGCTGCTGCAACGCCATTTTAACTGTAATTAAAATATACTCGTACATACAGGCCCATACAGTTTGATACGAGAAATAACCCAGGTGGTAGTTACTACTGGAAAACAGATAATTTAAGATATTTTTCTTTAAGTATACCTGAACATCGTCTATGGTTCCAAAACTGGGTAGATACTTGCACTAATGTCTAATTCGATATCAAAAGAAAACCATGTATAAAAAAATTTAAAGAACTTAAAAGATTTTGTTCCTTCCTTTGGAATTATGTTATAGTATTGGGATGTTGGATAGTAAATTGAATGAAAAAAATCAGTCATTTCCTATTCACGTTCTAAGAAGGGACTTACACATATTTTCATACCGAGGGAGAGAATACTATGAGTTACTACCAGTCCATTGTTTCTAATCTGTGACAACACTCGCCTCAGAGAGACAGCAGTGATTGACAAGTGAGAAGAGCAAATATGAATACATATTTCCTTAGGGAATATGAGGGAACAGTATCGGTATATCAGCGGTTGTCACTTTATATTACACAATGGAATCAACTATTCTATTTCAAAAGCAAATTTTTGTTATTGATTTAGGGTTGATAGGGTATTACTTTAATTCTTTGTTTCTAAACATTTTCGGTTGAATCCATTCATTTAAATAAATAAATAAAATTTGGATGAATCGTAATGCAAATACAGTGGAATAAAGATTCAGGAACTTTAAAGGCCCAAAATTTACTATTCAAATACATAATTGTTTGACATAAAAAAGACATTATAAAGGGCTTCTGTTATACAGGTATACAAAATATAAATAAATATTTTACCAATCGAAAGCCGATTTTAACAATTCAGACGTTGAATTACATGGATTTGTCCAGAGCAGTTTCTTCTGTGTCTAGTTTGTAAATAGTGTTTATTATTATTTACGGTTTATTTTGTGCAGTGCAAATAAAGCAATACTTAAAGTAATGTTTTGCTATTATAAATTAAATTATAAAAATTTTTCGTAAATTTTGTTTAATTTTTTTATACAGTAATGACAGTTAGAAATTATTTACTTGTTAATTAATCATTAACACTTTTAAAAATTATAAATTTTTAAATATTTTATAGCACGCACATATTTCTTATATCATGAACATGTCGCCAAGTGACAGAAGTATTAAAAATATAAGTTAACTGTTATAGTACCGTTTAGTTATCAATTTTTTACGAAATATTTCAACTGTTAGTAAAGTATTTTGTCATATATAAGTGCTAGTGCCAGTGTTCTCTCTACTTTGCACGCAAATTGAAAACTATTGTTTCTATATTCAAATATAAAAGCCGAGTTTTTTTTACTTAAAAGAATATTTTATTTAATTCATTCTATCTGCTTTTACCTAATACAAAAACTCTGCACTTTTTAAACAAAACAATTTATTTTTGTTACATTTTTAAACAAATCAATTAAAACATAAAATTCATTATAAAAATACGTTTTTAATAAGTTATAGAAATTACACGAATAAAAAGGGAAATTTTCCATATTTGATGTAAATTTTTTTATATTTCAGTGCCGTATTAACAGTTAATAAACCATAATTTTTATTCTTACATTTTAAAGTTTCTTCATAAAATATAAGTAAATTATAGTTATTAATTATTTAAAAGAGATTAAAAGGAAGTTGAAAACATAGATAGAATAATTATTCACAATATAAAAACATAATATCATGGATTTAACAAGCAAGTGATTTTTTTTACAAACCTTACTTTAAAAAAAACTGTGATTTATTAATGAATTGATTGAATACTTGAATTAATGATGGATCAAAATAATTTCATATGTCTGTATACTGAATTGTTTAAATGTTCTTGTTTTATAAGTATAAATGTTTATTAAAAAGCCGATTTCAAGGTTTTTAACAACATTCTTACAATGAAAAAAGAATGTTGACAGAGATGACTATGATTATCATAACATATAAACCATGCTATAGACCTAAAGATAATTTCATTATTTAAAGCGTTTTTTTTTGTTCAATACTTATCCCCGAGAAGCATAGCGAAGTTTATTACAAAACTTAATATAATATAAGTTAGTAACAATATAAATTTTGGGCAAAATATGACACTACAAAGTAAACCTGGGGAAATATTGGTTTACATTTTATTTCATTACTACAAAACTAAGATTCGTGTCTATTCGCATAACAAGTTCATGATGTTTATTACATGCTAGAGCGTATTACAGGAGTGAGTGACAAAGTAACACAATGGTCTACGGTATCAATCAGTACCCTTAAATAGAGCCTTTGTTCCCAACCACAAGTTTTCACTGTGTTGCATCACAGGTTTGCGATTGTGCATTAAAAACAAATATATTTTAACAAAATCAAATACAAACTGTTACCTATAAGTGTTCCTGTCATCAGTTTCTTATAAATGTATTACTATTAATTTATATAGTTCAATTATATTCCATATCTTAACATAAATTATACATTTTAAAATATAAAACAATTTATCTATATTTTAATAGGTTTTGAGCAATAAGAGAGTATTTCAAGTTTACTTGTACGTACACTATTTGAGATGACTCAACTTCTTATTGAATAGCTGGAACCTCATGTAGGTATACCCTTTGGAAATGGAATATTAAACAGTCCTGAATATAAGATATAATCACTGGAAAATATTCCAATCTCATGATATAATTCATAGTATTACATAAAAAAACTACGTACTATTAAACCACAAAAATATGGGGGTCAGGTTAACCGTTAGCCATACTGAACTGTAAACACACCTTTGGTAAATTATAACACTGTATTTTGCCTACGAAATTCAATCTTTTTCCCATTGACTATATCTATATTATTTAGCAAACAGTATAAATCAGTAGTTCATGGGTACATAATTAATTAGTGATCTGTGAGAAAATAGGTATTCCCTTGTGTTTGCTCTACACAGCTGCCAATCATAGCAGTCCCTCTGAAGCGAGAGCTGTAAATTATTCTAAACAATATCTGTAAGGAATTTATATCTCTGCTATCAGAATACTCAGCGATAAAATTTAAATATACAAGTCGATTAGTAGTAAATATTAAATAGATATAAAATAGAACTAAGGAAAGCCGTTCTCCCGCACATCTATTTTTATCACCTAACAGTTACAGAATATGTAATAAAATTGGATTCTGTATAAACAATACCATTCTATCTATCACTGGTTTTAAAGTAAATTTTTCCTTTGTTTGAAGTTTGTTATTGACGATGGAAGGTTTGAAAGGACATAACGATAGCAAATGTCCGAAATCCGACTATCCTTTCTATAACTTTTCTTTATAATATTTAAATGTTTCAAAAATATTACCTACGTACTATATCTAAAAACTAATCAGCTTTGTCTTAGTGATATCTTAAGACTTAAAAAACTTATTACCAATAACGCATCGTTATAATATACTGTATCTTCGTTATGAACCTTAGAAGTGCTATCGTAAACATTAAGTATTTTTAAACTAATACTAAAGTTGAGTACATTGTGCCAAAAAGAAAACATTGAAGTTTTACCCTGCATATAAATACAACGTTACATATAAATGGTGTTTTTATAGCTTTGTCAGAGTTTATTATTGAGTTAAACGCTATGATAAAAACTATAAGGAACCGATAATACAAGAACAGATAAAAATATATTTATTTAGAAATTTATAAAAATTTGTGAATGCCTGCTGCTATTAACGCTAAACACAATGCCTTTATGTTTTTGATGAATGTGTTTAGTGTTTCGTTATTGTATTTGAAAATACACAATATTAAATGCGGTAATCGCTGTTTTTATGAGTAAGCCAGGAAACATATCAAGTCATAAGGATGTGTTAGTGTAAAAGAGAACATTTTGTAATCGTTTAGTATTAAAAACTAAAGAAGTTGATTTTTTCGATCACAAAGCAAGTTAAGATACTTTTTAAATTAACTGGTTTTAGAATGTCCAATGTCAATTTTAACAAGAAGGCTTGGTAAAATTTAATACCTTGTTATACAAAGGTAAGCAACCCATGCTTAAATTTTATCTTGTAAAATATATATTGGTTTCAAACTTTGTACTTATCATCTATGCGAATATTTTATGTAACATGTGATATAACAAAATCAGAAGTAGATGCCGTACCGTTACTTTACACGGTAACTTATGAGGCCCTTAATCTTCGCCTGAGGAGCTAATATCACAGTGTCGGTGTCGGTGTGATTGTGTGTGAATAATAGAAGTGATGAAGCCCCTTGGAGCGGCATAAACATGTCTACAGTGTCTTTACAGATTATTGGTGTTTTATTTCCAAAAAACAAATGTTCAAGAAGGAACGTTGCCAATCTTTAAATGAGTGATTTTATAAATTAAATGTGGTTTTATCAATATTGATTGATATGAATGCCATTTAGAAAGTTGAGTGTATTTAATACCTAAAATAGAATAACAAAATTTTTAACTGTAATATTTTAACTCCTTATTCTTTTAAACAAATAAGTGAAATATATGTTTCTTTTGAATATGCCAAATTGCTTTTATCTATGTGTTTACTCTAACTAATCATAGTATACAATTTACCCATACAAACTTTTAAATATGATTATATATGCTATAACTTATTTAAAGACGAGATGTATTTACAATTTATTTACTACACAATAATCTGACCGTACGGTGCCACAAATAATTGATACTTATGGTAATTGTTTTAATGCATTAAACTAAAACTTTTTAGTCTGGATAAAGTATGAAGCTTTAGTAAAGTACTGTCCGCTATAATAACGTAAACTAGTAAGCGAAAAGGTCACTTCGCAAAATAAAGCCAGTCGTAATAGTAAAATGAGTTGGCATACCTATATATTTTATTTAAATATTAATATAAAATGGTAAAAAATTTTTCTAGTAGTAAATATGTATTATATGAGTTTATATCATATTAAAATACAATAAAAACACACAATGTTACGATGAATTCCATACACTAGTTCTTCATATATGGCAAATTTTTACGAATCAATTTAAATGGAAGAATTGTCTCTACAAACAATTGTATTGATCTTTGATGCATATATGTGTATTCCAACAAAGCTTTGCAATAATATATAGCATAGTCTCTAATAATAGAGCTAAATTTGGTGCATAGATAACAGATGTTACTGCCATTGTGTAACCTCTAATTGTTCGGTTTAGGTGATCTCATCCCCTCCACACTATCTTCACTTGTATACACATATGACTTCTGAGAATATGTATTGATACAGCTTGATATAGCTAATATTGTAAGATTTTTGCAATATATACCACAAACAAGACAAATGTTTATTACATGCCCGACTATAAGCTGTGTTGTGGTCTAAATCAAAAGTATGTGAATCGCTATTACACTAAAACTTTTGGTGGTAACATATTATTTTATAATATACGTATTTAGTTGTAGCTTCTATAGAAATGAAAATTATTATATCACATGTATTATAATTATGTTGTTATATGTGATATTATATGTACAATCTGTTAAAAAAATAATGAACTAAGAGTTTATTTATAAGTATATACATACATATGTATATATATATATATATATATATATATATATATATATATATATATATATATAATATAATTTCAATAACATTGAATCACAAAAAGTACTTGCTCCTCCGGGACTCGAACCCGGAACTCTCACTTGCTGGGTAAATGTGCTACCATTACACCACAGAGCGCTTACTTTTTCCGATTCAATTATTTTGTATTTGGCCGTACCTGTCACATATGCGTTTAAATAACCAAAATAAACATATGATCGGAAGTCCAAATACGTTTCAAACGATTTATATTGACATAAATAACATTTTTATAAATGGCAATATCCGAATTTAATTTCGATAAAATAATAAACGTTTATTCAAATGTTTTAAAATGTTATTGAGTTATTATCTTCAACTGCTATTGAAATTATATATATACATAAATAATATTATATATATTTAATATTAGAAAATTATAACTATTATTATAGTTCCATATATATTTAAAATATCATTCTATAAAAAACAGCTAAAAAAGGAGTAATATGATGTTGGCAGCCGTAATAAATATTAAAACGGTTTCATTTCCTTGTTTACTAAAACCCTTACGGGTTTATTAGTGGCGGTGTTGAATACCGTATCACTTTTACTATAGTAATAATTGTCAATACATACAAACTTAATTAAGTGTAATTTAAGTTTATGTACTATAGACAACAACCTTTATACAATTGTAAATTGTTGTATTTTCTTTTTTAAATTACATTCCACCATTTGCTTGTAACTGGTATTATTACTCCTCATGCATAAATAAATATTTGACATTGTGGCTTTAAAAATAGTTCCAAACAACTATTGCCTTTAACTTGTTTGTACTGTTGATTTAAAAGACCATTCTTCACTTGATATTTGTAAGTATATGACATTATTTACGCCTGTAGTTGCAAGGCGATGTAGTTGTTCTCTATAGCTCCACAAAAACGATTTTAAAAGGCTTTTAAAGTATTTGTAACACAATATAGGATTCGATTTCAATAGAATCTTAAATTTTAATAACAATGTTTTAATATTTGTACTGGCCGTTACCCACGGGTTAAAATATGATGCATTGTATAAAATATACGTAATAAACAAAACCTTTTAAATTTTCGTGTCAACTACCAAATGATGTGGATGTGTGAGAATTTTTATGGATTATAAATATGTAACAAATTTGGAGTCCCTGTTACAACGCACTAAAAGTTATCTGAGTACACTTTAATTCACAGAATAACGTGGCTTATTGAAACGATAACTGTCCTAAAAAAATCCCAAAGAAATAGAAAAATGGGACAAAAAATTCGTAAATTTATCTTGTAACTTTACGAAAGGCCGATTCCAGCTTTATATAACATTTGTTTTCAATATGTACCCGTTCTAATTTTAAAATATACAAGTCCGCTGGACGTAAAGAAATTTTAAATTATTTTAACAGTGGGAAATGTTTTTAATAATTACTGCTAATTATTTAATAAACAAAATGGTACGCTTGAAACCGCTATGATTTTGAATACGCAATAACTCCTAAAGAAGTGTATAATTAAAAAGAATCAATCTTGAAATAATAATTTAACCTATGATTATCTTAACCTCGTTCAATGTCTAGTCTGGGTACTTTGTTTCAACACGAAACCCGTTAATTTTCTTTTTAATTCACTGATCAGATATTTATAGACCTTAAAAAATTTTTAAATGTTCTAGAATGTATGTAATACATATCTTGTAAATAAATTTCTGTTGCAAAATGTGTTCTAATCATTAAACTCAAGAATAGCTGTACTGAATCCACTAAAATATTTGGCCTAATATTAAAAAATCTAATACATGTTTGTGAGAAGATACAAAAAAAGGTAGGGTTATTTTGTAATTATAAAGAATTCGCAGTATTTTATGTTTAATATTACATGTTTAACTAGTACAAGACTGTTGTGGAAACCTTCAGATGTATTTCTACAAATAGGCTGAAACGTCGGTTTTTTTATTTTGTTTGTTTTTTTTAAGAGGGTCTAATCTCCTCTCTCATGCCTTATTCAGCTCGTCCTTATGGGCTTACTGACTGTGCGAGAAACGTATCAAACAGATAAATGAGGAAAGTCTCGATTCAGTACAAGGTCAATGCTACTGAAAAACATACAACGATCACAGGCAGGATTTTTACCTGCCCTATTTGTAACTCAGATCCAAAATTCAACGTCTTTTGACCACTCGGCTATTATTGTACGAAATGAAATAAAAAAAATTAAAATTAATATTTTATAAAGTCCCGAAAAATACCCTAATTTAATATCGGAAAATTTTGACGTAAATTATAACCATTGACACTTATCTTGAAGCCGGAACCATTCTCAATTATTGCCTAACATAGTAGAAGTTCACCACATTAGGTTTCACGTAACAGGATTCCTTGGGGTTCAGCAAGAAATTTGATTATTACTTTTTTTTAATTTGGCTACAGGACATACCGTTTCATATTTAAAAATGCCATATGGACGTTTAAACATTTATTTAACCTGAAAATATGACTTTGTCATCGTGGTTATCCATAAGATCAAAATCAAATTTGGTAACGCTCAGCCAAATCTAATAGAATGTACCAACCATTATCGATGTTAATAATATAAAAATGGTTAATACAATTTTTTTAAATTTATACTTTGGTTTGTTTTCGGTATTTTCTGTGACGTCTACAGACAGAAATGAAATTTTCAATGAAAAGCATTACTAATGTGGAGTCAGTACGTTGCTATAGTTTACTGAACCATCTACCTGTGCACTCCCTATTACTTATTTCTTAGAATCAACCAACCCGTTGAACTTCTACAAATTACTTCAATAAGTTTGTATACAATAGAACCTCTGGAAAGGAAAATTTCATTTCAAAGTCGCTCTACAAAGATCTTCGCCTTCCACTGACATCTGGTTTGGCTCTCACACAATAAGCTACTTATCAGATGTTTTGTTACACTGACACTGAGTTTTGTCGACTTTCACTCTGAATCATCTATTTCCAGAATTTTGAACCACGACTTATGGTGTAATGATTACCTTAAATGCAATTAAAGAAATCTACTTATCATTTATTTAAATGATTTTCAACATATTAATACTACATTACTGTAACGGTTAATACATTTAACCTAATATAAGCAAAAGCATTTTTCACTGGGCGAATACCTGTGGATTAATCATCACCATTATTTTCCAGTAACCATTTTCACATTTACTAGTACTTAATTTTAAACATATTGTTAAGGTTTTACTCATTAATAGTAGAGAGTAAAATAGTTGTATACAAATGTTTTGGGTAATTATCCCAATAAGGCCACAATTATAATGCTAAATTGAAATACATAAAATAGTTACCTATTATATAATACATTTTTAATTCCAGCGGAAAATAAAACAATTATATTGTGTATAATTTCCGAAAATCGAAAGGCCAGCCCGGAATATAGAGTTGAAACTTGGAAAAAAGGAGGTAAAATAAAGTAATAAGTAATTGACTTTGCAAGGCGGACTAGCTCCGATATTCGCATGACTGCTTAAAGCTGATGTTACCTTCGCATATTTTCCTGATAAGTAGGGGATATGCTCCCAAAATTAGACATTGGTATTCAAATACACACCAATTTAGTAAAAAATATAATAATAAAATCAATTTGTATCAATTTGCAAACGCTTGCCTTTACAGTAACCAAGCGAACAGATAAGGGCTCTCAAGCATGTCTTTATCTAATGACAACCACTAAAATGGCAAACACCTCTCCTTGGATCTGCCTGGAAAATGTGTTTCCCATACTTCGGGCTAGGCCTTTTGTTTTATCCCTACTTCTAATCTTATCTGGTTCCTCTTTTTACCTTTAATTGTTGTTTACATTTTAGAGTCATGTTTTTCACCCTTAGTATTCTCTCCGCGGATTTAGTCACCATTTTTGAGTATTTGACTCTTCGAAGTATAACTCTAATTATAGTCTGCAGTTGAATATCCTCTTCCTGCAATTTTAAAATCAGTTGTTTTTTCTACTATCCATCGTCTGCACCTAAAGAAGGTACGTTCCACATCATCCCGAAGTGAATCTCCAAAAAACTCCCGTTTTCTTATCCTATGCGAGTACGAAACAAAATAACCATTGCCTGACCAGAACTAAATGAGAAAAAAGCCTACTTCGTCGCGATGTATTTTCATCACTATGTAAAATTACCGATTACCTTTTTCGATAAATTTCTGCGGTTCTCCACATTCCATCTCACTCTGTTTTCTCTTTTCCGAGTCCTTCTTTGCTGTCAATCAAGCTTCTTCCGCCTTTCAATCGATGGACATAACACTTGCAATGTACAGAATCGCTGACTCAGAGATCGTCCGTAACAAGCTAGCGACACTCAAACTGGCTTTTCTCTGAATATAAGCCATTCTCTTTTGATAATTTTTTCCTTTATTATGTCAGTCTAAATCTCTCATCTAAATTGACATCAAGAACCACCTTCGCACTCCGATTTTTGCGTAAATCTGCTCAACACTACGTGTTACCTTGGTAAATGTTTCTGATAAGTAGTGGATACGATCTAAAATGAGAGCTTAGTATCCAGGTGCATAACAATGTACTTTACAATTAATTTTGTAAGTACTTCTACTCTTCCATCTTGGAGTTAGACAGCTGTAGGAATATTTTTTTCCGCGTGACCAGAACAACCTCAATCTGTCTAGTCGCCAGTTTAACCTACGTAATCGGAGCCATGACCACACGTGCCGCATTATTACCATTTTCAGCACTAGATGTGCATCTTCTGTGCTATGAGGTCAGCGCCAGAATATATGTAACTGGTTACAGAAGAGAAAGCATACTACTGTAACAGGATTCATTTACGTTTCATTATTTTTATTTTATCACTATGATACTTTATATGGCGAATGTTTAATCACCTACGCTTTATTGACATATTGACCATATGCAGTTGGGATTACAAGCAAATACTAATACAGTTTTTAAGACATAAATATATTTTCTTCATTCAATGCTTGTTATATTTTTAGACATCATCCAATATTTGATTAGAAATCTAAAATAATGAATTCATAGTTACTTTGTTCATTAAATTTACTTTATAAAGCTGGTTACTCATATTATATCAGAAAATCATTATAATTTAGAAAAACTTCGTAGAAATACACTTTTAAAATGACTCTCGTTACGGAATTTACGGAATAATGTCTGCCATACCTAGGACTATGAGACCCAAATCAAGTTATCCTAAATATTGTATATATACAAGGGCTAACGTTCTAATAATTTGTTACAAAATAGGTACTAGTTTCTTGTATAAGTTCTAAATCAAAACTCTTAAATCAAAATGTTCCGTGACAGTGACATACACCTGTACCCAAATATATCTTAAGAGTTTATGACGCACTGAAAGACTATAATGTGACAAGTAAGTAATAATTAGTAAATGAAGGCATTTTCGTAGCTAAAAACTCTGTTAGAGATTGATAACTCTCTTAGTATCAAAATTAAGCAAATATAAATATAGATATTGAGGTAGCCATGATCATATATTACTAGTATATTATCGAGTACAACCTAGTCTTGTAAATTAATTATTCCTATTTTAGCAGTTTCTGAGTAGGCAATACCATTCAAGCTTTATATTAAAAATAGCTCATATATAAAACATGCAGTAGGGTTTTCTACAAGAGTTTTACAGTTATTGCTTATACCGCTAAAATTAAATAATCACAGTTCGCACTTTATTTTAATATAATTAGTTCTCTGATAAATAACTAAGTAACAGATTTATTTAAAATAGTAATAGTATCGTAAAATTATATTCTAAAATAATTAAAAATTCAGATGTTTACCATATTAATAATTTCTTTTACAAAACCTACAGTAGATATCTACAGTGATATTTAAAAATAGATTTTCGACTCTATATGTATGCAGGAGTTCATAATAAAGTAATTACAGGTATTCCTATTACGCAGAAACACCCCTGTAATACATAAAATGCCATCTCTCCTAAGAGTATTTTATAGCAAATTTTCCCAGACACGAACTCTTAGAAAGGGAAATCCTGTATTGTCTAGCTCCTGATTTCGACGTTACGTTATTTGTGAGATTAATATCTGGGAATCAGGCAGCTGTGAACAAGGATGCTTGCTATTAGTACCAATAAGAACAAGCATAAATACTATTACCAATTTCAGCCAACGCACAATGCGTTGCAAATTCGATATGCTGAGTCGCAACCTGTGATAATCACCCTCAACCCTATTACTGTCATAGATTCATCTTATTTTTCTTTCTTTAGCTTATGATTGATTTTATTCTCTTAGATTAATAATACTGCATATTTGTACAGTACCATTACTACATATAAATTGCCATATATTGCAACACTAATATGTCTTAAGGGGGTTCGGTAGGTTAAAAATTAAAAAAATTATACTTTTTTTTATTTCAATTTATTTTTATGTGTTGTTTTCTGAACATTTTGACATAAAAATTATTTAATTCTGACAATGGGAAGTATTTTTAAAAAAAATACAACATATTGTCTGCACAGCTGCAATTTTTACCAGAATTGTATCTATGGTAACGACAATACTATTATTTATTTGTTATAATAACTAGCATCCAGAAACAGTTGTTTTTCTTTCAATGGTTGGCTAACCTGAAGTATTGTGCCAATAAACAGCAGACAAGAGAAGTAAGAAAAACATTGTTTGTTTACATTCATGAGTTTATTCTTTATTGTGAAAACTCAAAAGTAAATACACATTACAATTATTTTTCTAAAGTGTTGTGTCTAGTGTTTTAGAAGAATATATTATTCAAAATGCCTAGGAGTACTAGTGTTTTCAAGAAAAGGAAACGAGTATTTTGTAAGAAGACAGTAGAAACTGAAATTAGGCATAGTCCTAATGCTGACGTTTTGGAAGATATGACTAGTCTAGATGAACCAGTTAGTACTTCAAAAGCAAAAATAGGAAATATTTCCAATAACTACCAATCTATTGTTGATTGGTGAGCCTAGTCTAGCCTATGAAATAGTTGATTTGAATAGTTTGTTGAAAATAATATCTAATATAGCAGTTTGTAAACATTGCCATGAAGCAATTGATTTCAATGTCGGTAGGCGTGTTGGACTTTTCTTTTCAGGTGATTTTACATGTTCAGGTTGTAGTACAAAGACATTAGCTTCATATGAAAATTGCTGTACTTTACCTGATAACCCATCACACAATAAAATGTATGACCTAAATGTTAGGTTAGTGTACGGTATGCGTACTATTGGAAGGGGCCAGGTCGCTTGTGAAACTCATTGCGGCGTGCTAAAACTAGCCTAAACCTCCTACAAAGTTTAGTGAATACATTAGAGCTCAGCGCATGATCTCGGAAGTTGCAAAAAGAAGCAGACAATCCCGTGAAAGTGCTAAAAGGAAGTTGGAAGATGAATGGGAAAGATTTGGAGGATCCTGATGATCCCAGTTATGGAGTAGGATGCCATTAACTTCAGTTACATATTACCAAGTAAGACCAAATGTATATTTTAACTTTAACGTTGATTTCCCGGAATTTAATTTTTTTCTTACTTATGTACCTTTATCTCAGGAAGTATTAGATGGATCATTATGAAAAAAAAAACCACTTGTACATGCCACCAATATACACATTTTAAGCGCGTAACATTGTAAAAAAGTCTTTAATAATTACGCAAAAAAATAAATAACATAAAAAAAAACATGTATTTTAAAAAAAAATCTTTTTTAATTAAATTTTCTTAAAAACCGAAATGTTTTGCGCTCTATTTCATGATAAGGACCTAAAAAATAACACATAAAAATTTTACTGTACTCGAACCAGTTGTTCCTGAGAAGAAGGTACATAAAATATAGGAATATAGCATTGTAAGGATAGGGCCTACCGAACTCCCTTAAATATTTACTGCACACGTTTTCTGGCAGAAAATGTCCTATTTTAATTAGACGTATAATCATGCAATAAGACTAAATTTGCCACATACTTCTTACCACAGATTGTTAACGTTGTTCTAAATTATTGGACTTGTCAATTCTAAAAGGGTTTATTTATAATATTATTTATCAACATAAATAATAATATGAACCTTTAAATTATTCCTATGATCATAATTTTACATAATTTTCATAACTTTATCAAACAAGCCATATTTTTCATTAAAATTCACACAAAGTATCAAACATATTTACTCTATACAGAAAAACTCTTCAGAATAGGTCTCTGTACCCATAAATCTCATAAAGCGCATCCTCCTGTATATTTTTAATACTGGTAAAAACATTATCCAAAGAAACAATACACTTCTTTTTATAATGTTTAGAGTGGGAGTGAAAGAAAATTATTCATTTATCTGTTCCTACTTATGTATTTTTTATATTTCGTTATATTTTAATTATATTCCTTTTCAAGAGTTTAATATCATTCAATATGCTAGTTCTAGTTACACAGTATTGATAAGGATAAATAGAAGTATACTGTCAATATATAATTGAAAAATACTTACTGTACGACACGTAACTTGCCATTGTGTAACAGCACTAACTTATTGTATTCTTAAAAGGACCCCTTGGAAATAAAAGAAATAGAGTAAACGTATACTCAAGAGTCAGTGGAGTAGTCGTATTGTTTGAACAGCAAATACATTCCGACATCTTGTCTCTACTTGCACTCAAGCATATTGTTATTCCGGTATGTAACGTTCTCTTTAAATATATATTTCTTTTATTTACCCAATGTAAGTTTCGTGTGTAGAAAAAGGTCCTCTATGTCTAATCTTCAAGAGTATTCTGTGTGTTTCTCTACTTAAAACTCAGTAAGTACTCAAGATATATTGCTCTTGTTAATTACTTTGCTTTGTATTTCTGAGACTATTTTCTTACAAATAAACAAAATAAAGGCTAGTTCCTCAATTAATTTCTCTTTTTTACGAAATTTTATATCTTATTAGCATTCAAATCAAAATCAATGAACCAAAAAAAATTAACTTTTTCACTAAATATGACGAGGATATGAGTATTATTTAACATTCGGGTATCTATTTGCATATTAAATAAGTGAGTACCAAGTAAAAAATTACATTTTATTGTTACTTAGCTTTGAGCTATGTGACTATATCAAATGATAATAGGCTTTGCTACGACTCAACTTATACATTGCAATGTCATATTTATATTATTGAAAATTAAATGAAAGAAGGAAAATGTAGAAATGCCTTTGTTAAAGAGGCGGAGTTAGGGCTATTAAGCCCTCTCTACCACTCAACCTCATAATTTATACAGAAATTTTACAATATTTTAATACAATTTTGGTACATTATTAACTTATACATTACATATAAAAAAATGCTTAACCTATACAAAATTAAATTGACCTTAAAGTAGAAAATCTATATAATGAAATGAATACTTAAAGTGCAAAAGAAAAAAATTATATATTTTATGATAAATTAAGAGCAAGAAGCAAGAAAGATTAAAATCACTCAAAACACACCGATTGACCACTTGACCTCCACAAGCAGCAGCACCCGTCACACCCACAGCCCCCCCAGCAGCAAGCCCCTAACCCTCGCCCCGGAGCGCGCGCGGTCCTCAATACATCTGATATCATAGGAGAGACAGTTGCGAAGGCGACAAGCTTGAACTCGAAGTAATGTTGCTCCCCTTCTTGTATGTCGTTCACTAATATCAGTGATGAAGTGGAAATGATAGGACAGATAAAGATTATTGTTTTCCATGTAGTTTTTTATACAACTCTCAATGAGATGCAGCTGGATAAATAAAGTTAGACGATGTGGCATAGCTGATTTTGTCTTTGCATAAAGCCATACCTCCATAAACATTATTTAGATGGCCTGATCATCACGTTGGTCGACGCCGCAATTCTATCTGCCCGCTTTGTTTATGAGACGTGCTAGGGCTCATATCGGAGGCAGAGCAGTTCGTTTTTGGGCGGAGTACATGGTGTTATTTCCCTCCTCTTTTTAATAATTGAACGTGTTTTCCCCAGGTGCGATAGACTTACGCTTCCTAAGCGATAACATTAATAAGTTTTTGGATTTAGTTTTACTCAACCCTTGTTATATATAATTTGGGAATTTTCGTATTGTATTTCATCTTAGGCCTTGATACGAAATGATTTAGTATGAAACTATCTGTCATCTTGTTTATTTATGTTAATTTTAAATACATAGATAGTGTTATGACACTGTGATATTCCTATTCCTGTGAGGTGTGTGAGACACGAAAATATCTTCTTTTAGTCTGTCATCTCTCTCATTACTTATTATAAATTCTTTAAAACCCTCTATCCGTTAAAATACTCTCCCACACCCACCCATATGATGTTTTATTTAGATTTTGATATTACGTTTTTCAATTCATTTTGGTATCACTACGAGTGGTATTGGTTAAGTTTCTAAAATGATATTTGTTGTCTTCCATCTGGTTATTGAGTTTTTTTTATCAAACGCTAAAGTAAATTAATTTAAATATAACTCAACAAATTGTTTATTATGTGTAATATATGATACGATCAAATAAACATTGCGGTTTTTCCATTTAATACGCAGTACTAATGGTACTAGCTTGATCGTTAAAATCGCTGAGTATGTGGCCTGTACTATAATATGTAATTGTATCAACAGGTTTGATATTACAAGTGGTTTAGTTAATGTTATTATTATTTTAGTACATTTATTTTATTTAAAAATAGCCGTTATCAGGGGCGTCGTACGTAATGTCCTAACGTCAAGCAGGAAGATCGTAGGCATATTCCTTTTTAGTTACACTCCTAACACATTTGAGTTAGATGATAAACACTGGGAAATATTGCAATCGCCTTATACAGTTTAGACATAAATTGACAGAGCAGTATCTACAGACTCATAAGCTAGAGAGTGAACAACGTTTCCGTGATATAAATGGAATTTCCCTCCATTACATCATAGCGACACAGTATTTATAATGAATAAAGTAGGCCTGTGTGATTTTTAAATGGAATTTGATATGTTGTTGATGCCCCTCCTAAGAATATATAAATGTACTCAGATGTGAGAAGCCTATTTCTTTAAAAAAGCTTATACCTAAGGCCATTGTTGTTAATTCTGTTGTTTACAAAGTATATCTGGTGCCATATTTCGGTTTTTCAAAATGCCTACCATCTTTATAAAGAACAATTAAGATGAATTGTGTAGCATTATTTATATCTATTGCAAAAAGTGATGTAGCACTTTTATTTTTATTTCTGCATTACACTAAAGATAACCTTTGCTCAAATGTTCAGTAAAGGTGTTTTGGTAAATAATATTTTTCATACAAAATCAGCGCTAAAATTAAAACTTTTCATTTAAACTTAATTATTTAAAAAAATAAAAGTTTGATCGGAAGCTTACTAGTGTTGTGGGAACATATTTTCAAACGGTGGAAAACATGTTAGGTCAGAGTGCAACCATCGAATTTCTGTATCAATGAACAACTGTTTACGTTCACTGATTAAATCTGATCCAATCAAAACTTACATTGCTGGAGCTTATACTGAACTAATTCAGTATCGAATTGGGTAAAGTTATTTATTAATCCAGGAATGTAGAAAAGTTTATTTAACACCACAGAATTATGACTTAATAGAACCAAATATATCTTAATTATAAGCATAAATAATAACTATTAACATAATGTACGTCGTACTATCCGCTACAAAGTCATTTTTTACAAATTCAAAATTGCGTAACGAAGTGACTTTTAATTGGTATACAGGTATTTTTAATCCTTTAAGGAAAGGTTTTCAAAACTTTACTTTACGGTTAAGTTTATCAAGTAAATGTTCATTTTTCAATCCAATTTCCCATCCTGTTACCTTAAAAATCTCATGTAACATATCTTTGAGTTCAGTATAATTACGTAAACACAGTAAGCCGGATATGAAATACTTTCATTGCGAATAAAGTAATAAAAGGTTTAGTAATATAAGAATAGTTATACAAATATTTATTTATCCCTAATAATTAGTTACAGTACTTCTATGAAAGAGAGCATATTTTTCTGTATGCATAAAAGATTTGTTGTGTTAAAACTACCATACGTTACACCTGTGTTTCGTTCATTGACAAGAAGAAGATGCTAAAACCTTTATTATACGCCAATGCCCAGTGATCCAGTACATTTGTATTTGACTTATATATCCCATTCAAATCCAGTCTGTTACCGTTGCACTTTTTATCAGTACCATCAACCGTACATTGTACCGATTCTCCCCTTTATTCTGTTTATATTGTTCTGTTGCACAGGCGAGGGAACGGGCTTAATGCATAGACATAAAAGAAAGTCGGGTTAATTACACCATTGATAACTTGAGAATAGCTATATATTATAATCGTGTCTGATCGATTGGGCTCGTATCCGCTCTGAATCTGCTGAATATCATAATAACTATTGAAATATAAGTTCAAGTATAAATTCAGGTAAATAGAAAAAGAAAATATGATTGGGTAATAGAATAGATTAAAATTAAATGTAAACTCTTAAATTTAAACAACTATTCTGTGTAAACATTGATTTATACACCAAAGCCACATGTTTAATTATTTAACGACTCTTTTAAATTGTATACATTTGCAGTATTAAAAGCGTTAATTATGTTCAATAACAACAACACTTCGTATTTTAACCTATTCTGAAACTGGGTTTGAACACAGTGTAAGAAAATAGGATAAGAAAATAAAAACTTTTTAAAGATATAATGTTAACTGTACTTTTAATCAGACATTAAATATGCAGTGCTTTGACAGAACTATAATTCAGTCATTACATTTAGAGATAATGCCATCTAACATATACTATAAATGATAAGACTATGATATATCTTTATGATTTGTCTTTTGAGAAAAGGAGGATTATAAGATCTATGAAAGAATAAATTTTACTTTGTAATAATTATTACCACCAATTTATGTATTATGTTACAACGCACACAATAATTTTTGTGATTTTCATTACTAAATCCTTTTGCACATTCATTCGACTAAAACAACTTCCGATTTCTAAATCCCAGTCCCAGATCCGGTGTCGGTCTGCCAAATGGATAGTCTCACAGTTATATGTCAGAAGCTAGGAAAAACATAGGAAAGTGCTAAACAGAGTTTAGGTGAGCTTATATCGCTTTAATTGTAGGAAAGTTTTTTTAAGAATCTGACAATCTGTTGATGAAGTGAACACCCACTTGGAGAAGCAATTGTTCAAAAACTTCGGTTCTGTGTCTCCCATTTCGGTAGTTTACTCTGCCCGTGGTCTCATAGCTATTATTGCCTTGACCTCTTGTCAAAGCGAATTAAGACATACAAAGCAATGTGGATTCCACGATATATAAACTGGTCAGCGTTCAGAATTGCAGAATTTTGAAAGCAATTAGCACTTATTTTCGGCTTTTAATTTTGCAATAACTCAAACACATTTTTGTGAAGTCGGAATTTCCTCATGTTATAAAGTGTTTGTTTGCACATGTTTCCCAAAACACTACTCTGTCAGAGAGATGTGGGTACACGAGGCCATAATACACTTTCATCAGCTCCTGAAACGGCTTGGCATAGATGACATTGATTCCATGTTAACCTTTGATCCAAGTGTATTCTAATAAATCATGTTAAATATATCTTTTTCATCATAGTGTGTTCGAACATTGCGACAGAATGACACTGAGTCTGTAAGGCGCAAAGAAAAATACAAAACATTTTATTTCGTGTAATAAAGTTGAAATTTTTGACGCAATTGTTGAGATTGACAGAGGATTGGAGTTCCACATTTTATTGTATATCGGAGCTGAAATAGAGAGTCGTATCATCAGCATACTGCAAGATTTGACAGTGCAGTAATGAATATCTTAAATTAGTTACAGATGTATACATATATACAGATATATATATATATATATCTGTATATATATATATATATATATATATATATATATATATATATACAGGGTGTCCAAAAAGTCCGGGGTCCGTTTAAATATTTTTCAAAATATTTAAAATAGAGCTACAAAACCTTACACAAAGTTACTGGACATTAAAATCTATTTTATCACATATTCAGTGATCCGCTACTTCCTCAGGAGGGCGGCCCGCTAGGAGTCAGAAGAAAATCTTAAATGTAAGCATAGGCTGATATGCATATCAAACAAAAGGTCTTTAGTAGTAGAGTACAGAGCCGCAAACCCAACCTCTAATGGATAACCGAGTAAAAAATGTAAGCCGTTCAAAGATGGCTAGAGTTTGGGTCCAAAAAGTCCCGGGTCGGTTAAATATTTTTCAAAATATTTACAATAAAGCTACAAAACCTTACACAAAGTTACTGGACATAAAAATCTATTTTATTGACATAAAAATTATTATATCAACTCTCTAGGAGTTAAAAAAACACTATCTTTTCAATCCTTACTGAAGTGAAAAGAAAAATTGAATTTGAAATCAAGTTAAAACTTTCAAACCGTTTGAGGTAAACGTAAACACTTTTACATTGTGTGTAATTTCTTAGAGAAGTGAGAAATATGCTATGTGAATTACATTGAAATACTAAATTTCTAATAATAACAACCAATTTTTTACTTTTCAAAGAATCCAATTACATACTCTAGTAGATAATGTAGATATGTAAATATTGTATCATAATGTTTTTCACATCTTTGTGATAAAACACTACAAATTTTTAAAGTCATGCTTACTGTGGTTAATCTATACATACAGTTCAACATGTATATCAACTTTAGACTAACAATAACAGTAAGTACGTAGGAGTCCGGAAATAAAACTTAAAAAATGTATTAAACATTATGAGGTTGGAAAAGTTCACAATGATAAAGAGATTTAAAACCATTCAACGACGAAATATAAATAATAAACGGTTTATATCCTGAAGTTCTTGTATTCCGGTTTTATTTTGTATTATAACAGAAAGTGCACTTTTTAAAGAACTTTTGAGATGATTTGTTGGAGGAAACTGTTACATTGTATTGTAATTTAACATTCTTCAAATTTAAACTATATATAATTTTTTTTAAAGATATATAATTTTTAATACCCATTGATCGAGATCTACCTAAGGCAAATTATTCCTAAAAGTTAGCTGAAATAATCCTAAACAATAAAGTGTGTCAAAATTGTTTTTTTAAATGTATGAACCTTAAAAATAATGTTTATTTTGTTTTTGTAAGTTTCTTTATAGTTACATGAAGGAATATCTAGATCAACATTGTGGCCACTAAGGTACATGGACTTAGTTAGTTTTAACAAATAGACACTACGAATAAAATAAACTCGAAGTTATTGGCTAAAATAATTTTACGTAATTGAGGATGGATGAACTAATGTAGATGTTTAAAATAAGATTCGCCCCTTTTATCTACAAAATTTATAATTTCCTAACGTTAAATATAACTTTATTGACGTTTTTTAGAATATTGCTTTGTTCTATAAAAATATATTCAACGTTTATAAATATATGGTGGTTACTATAGATAGAGAAGTTGGCTTTCAGCCAATTGCTTGCTTGTCTTTATCGTGGGTGTTAAATCATCGCCCGCCTCTCCCTTATCAGGATGTGAAATATCGCTATTGTTCGGCCTGCTTGTGGACAAAACACTTGCAAAAGACATAAAGCGCTTAACTGATCTATACAAAAGCCTCTGTTTAAAAAATCCACTTTTAAAAAATGTTTAAGTTACTTCATTTTAGTACTATAACTGATAAGACTTAAATAGTTATTAAGTACGTAATCAGACTAAGAGTACTTATACAACCTGACATGTAAATAAAGCTGTGTATTATAAAAAAACTTAAATTGTATTACTTAAACAATTTACATTTATATATAATATATTTTTGTGCATATTACTGTTTAAATAATGGCTTTTAATTTATGGTAGAAATTCTGAAAAAATGTGACATTTATTGACATATATAGTGATCTGAATACTTGAGATTTATAATTTAATTTTCTTTAATACATTTAGAGAAGATGCCTTCCAATCTAAATTCTTAATATCCCAATGAGAAAAAGCTCTGTGCTCACCTCAAAGTGTATTAGGGAATATCCCAACAAAGTACTGGGGTTTCCTCAATGTTTAGCTATATATATTCCTACTATAGCTCCTATAGCTATATATATTAGCTATATATATACATACATACATCCAAAACCAACAGTTATGACCAATTAGAATTCAAACTAATTTTTGTGGGTATGTTCTAAGCACTGATAAGAATAAATAATTTATTTTATTTTATTATTTAATGGTTATTTTTAGCTAATACCACGTAGAAAGTCTTAATATGCTCGGAGAGTCATTATATACGATTTCAAATTAACATACCTCACACTACGCCTCATAATTAACATTTTTGTAAATATATACATTGAATGAAAATAAATTCAAGTACTTTTTAAAGAATATATAAATAATTGTTATTGTAATTAAAGAAAAGTTATAACATTCAAAACCCAAAGTAGACGTACGTATTTAAGTGTGAGGGTTTAATTCAATGAACATTCAATTATTCATTAAACACCTTCAAACGAGAGGCTGTTTCAATTCCTTAAAATGCTACTTTACTTGTTATACATGCCTTGCCTTATGATGGGTTCAAATTTTTTCATTCACTTGAAAGGTTACATAGCATTGATGAAGATAGTAAAGTTCTGCATACTAAATCACCATAATGAAAAGCACGTGCTAAGAAATTATGGCACTATCTGGCAATATCTCATGACATAAATCTCTTACAATTGAATTAAATTTGTTTAAAAAATTATTTAATTAACAATTTTATCATTATAATTAAGACAAAAGGAAATATATCCGCTACAACTCAGCCAATTCTGTGGTTTTATAAGACCGTCGAACTAGGTAACTTCACCTACAAGTAACTTTTAAAGACTGTATCGATCTCACAGGTTATATACCAGTTATATTTAGAAGCATTTAAGATGGTACTGTGACAAAAGCTACTGACAATAGAGCAAAATTGAAATTGGTGAAAAGGTATCAGCTGTTACTGCTATTGTGTAACCTCTCATTGTTTAGCCTAAGGTACTTCTACCTTCCCACCTCACACCACTCCTATACCACCTGTCATCTGAGGAGATTATAATAACTTATTGATTTAGCCAATTGTTTTGTATGATCATTTTTTTACGTTTTACCACTATTTTCAATTTGTACTCGATTATAATGTTTAAATTCTATAAGGAATCACCATTAGTATTCCCGTAATTTTTAGATTTCAACGATTAGTTAAGTACCCATATACCTTAAAAAATGTCCTATATCACAATAGAATTAGGCTTTGACTTCGATGACCCCCTTTTAAAAAGTCGCCAAGAGCTGTACAAGATAAGGTTCACTGGACTGTGCTTTTGAACTAATGTACCGCTTCCAGATTTAAATGCTATAAAATATTTAAAAAATGCGTCAGTAGAGTCTTTTTTAATGTAATTTTATCTGTACATTGTTAGCAAATATTAATTTTGTGATTTAAAAAAAAAATCGTTCATCTAACTTTTACTAAAAATGTAAAAACTACTATAAATCCCATTATAAATGACCACGGCTGGAGGTGATTCTTTTACTTGTGTCTTTGGTATGTATTGATTTTGTAATATAAATTCATTTTTAACATTTTATATCAAAACATATACAACGTGATACAATACATAGAAATACAAACACTTTTACATATTTTACTTAGAACGGCTAACACTCATCGAGGGATGGAATTGTAAAGCGATAGGTTATTAAATTCCGATAAATTTGTGTACGAATGTACTTAATACTGTACCAAAATGAGTTGAAAGCAATTAGGTCCACGTCTATCACTCGAATTTTATAAAACCATTGACAACGCTTCCCTAGGGAGGCTTCAAATAATATCTACACGCTCTGTGTGTGTAATCGACTTAATCAATTTTACATATAACCATATCTTTCATAATAGAATATATACATATTAGATATTATAATATATGTATACTACAAAATGTTACAATAATATATAACTATTATAATAATACATTACATATTACGTTAATGTAATTCTTGAAATCTATACGTTTAATTAAGCTAATGAAAAGGTATTCAGAGGATAACTTCAGCCTCATACAAACAGGCAAACCTTCATAACCGCTCATATCCTTATAATTAACTACAATTAAGAAAACTATTACAAAATAGAAAACAAACTTAACCAGAAAACTGTATCTACCAATAATTATTTAAAACAACTTACAAATTTAATTTAATGTTAGTTAAAGTTATTTACTCACATTAATTTTGTGCTATACGATTCCGGCATTGTTCTGAAAGACATTTTGTTATCTAGACTATGAAAGATGAAGTAACCTTATGACCTATTGAGAATTGTAGCATGCTCTGGAATAGACTAAATCAACGTTGTACTAAGCTTATATATTTCGTCAAGTGAGCACACCTCTCACTGGTGTCTATCTTTTAGATTAATCTATAATTATAAATGTGAATAACGACGTGTCTTACATCTGGAAAACCGTACGGAAGTCCAGGATTGGCTCACTACTCACCGTATACGTTTTGATTATGGGGTTGAAAGTATAGATAGGTGTCATAATATATTGAGGAGGATGATTGTTTGAGTTGTTTAATCTCCTATAGTGGTAAAGACGGTTGCTAACCGGGACTTAAGTTTTAACTAGACGAGGCTGAAACTTGGCTAACTCTTTGTTTTCTTCCTAAACGAGTAGTATTTGATATCCCTCCACATAGGATCTTGCCATGAGCAGTTCCCAACCCCTAACCTACCCTATCCTAGATAGCACTCCAGATTAAAATGAAAGCCATTTTTAACATTGTATATGGGTGCTTAATTTCCAACATATTCAAACCTTCGAATTTATTATTTGTGGTCAAAAAGTAAAAAGACACTCCTTAAATTTTCTGTTCTTATTTGAGATACCTTTCTTTATGGGATATATATGTAATTGAAATACATAAAACCATTCTATATATATATATATATATATATATATATATATATATATATATATATAATGTATTGCATTATGTATGGAGTATATAAATTAATGTATTTTTTTTATTTTTCCTTAGCTCCATAAATATCGGAGCTATGAATTATCAAAACTAGCAACTTTCATACTGAATCGAAATTTCCAAGCTAGTCTCATAACACGTTCATGATAGTTATAAAAATAGATTTTTATTCTATCATTGATTCTTTGTGATCAAGAAAGTCTTTGAGATAGACGTGTAATCTGTTTAATAAGTCATGTTTAGGAAGTATTACTAACATTTATATAATAACACACCTTAGTGTTTTCTTTAAGTTCAGCAACCACTAAATTTCTTTAACTACACCAACTCTATATTGGCATGTAATAGCAAACCCTAGCTGAAAAAATTTCATTTATCGTACATTTGTAATTAAGTTTAATTTCTTTGAGATTTTTTTCGGACGATTGTTGTATACCAAGCTGCGTTGTGGAGGTTGTATACAGATCCATAAAAGTCCAAATACATGATATAACTTGAAATTTTGGATAGCGATACACCTAATTCGTAATGTATTTATAAGACTTTAAGGGGTTGAGTGTCCAAAAACATTATGATTAATACAGAATTTATAAAAATTATCAGTTTTTGACATTTCTCTTATTAAACTGCAAATTTTGTTCGAAAGTGCGTATTTAAACCAGGCCTTAATGATCTCATAAAACGAAAAGTGTCTGTTGAAGGAAATTATTAGTTTAAAACATTAAACTCTAATTAAACAATTTATGGGAGGTAATTTATTTAAAATATTTAATGTCACAATTCAAAATATTTGTTTTTATAAATCTGTATGGTCTCTAGAGATGCAAGTTATTACTGAGTTATAGTTTAACGGTAAAATATTAAATCATGAAAGCAATAAAAACCATTAACTGTTTAATAAAGACGTTTGTTCTATTAAGTAGGTTAGAGTACACTCTATTAAATTTGTATAGATTTAAAATTTACCCTATTGTCAATGCAATACGAGACTCAACAACGTGACTAATAAACCAGTGAAGCACTTAATTAACAAAAAAGTGAAGCAGTTTTATTATTCGACTGACAACAATCAGTTTACCACATAATATAGCTGATGTTTATAGAGTTACGATCTACATATAACCTTCTGTTTATAGACTAATGTTGCCTAAAAGTTGAAACAAAACAGTGGTGAAAGTTTACATTAAATATATTTAAAAATAAAAAATATTAATTACTATTACAGAATTGACTCACCATAATTGTAAACCAATGAAAATAATGGATAAATTTATTAAACATATGGTTGCGCTCACATAAAACAATGTTTATACAAAACAGTTTGTTAAATCAGGTGGTTATTATAATCTTCTCAGATGACAGACTGTATAAAAGTGGTGTGAGGGTGAGGTAAAGGAACATTAGGCTGAACAATAAGTGGTAGCACAATAGCAGTCACGGATATTCTCACCAATCTGTTTTATTGTCAAAAGCTATTGTCTCTTTACTATCTAAAAGGTTTCTAAATATAATTGGAATATAAATAACCTGGTATATCGATTCCATAGTCCGTAAAATTTACTATATGGTGAAATCTAGTTTGAAAAGCTCATAAAAACACAGAATTGGATGAGTTTTAGCGAAAATATGTCCATTTGTCCTAATTATATTGATAAAATGGTTAAATAAGCCATATTTAAACAACAAAATAAATTCAGTTATACGGGATTTAGCACAATGACATATTGCAGGATTGAGGCTTACTGTCCCAACTCTTTAATAGTATTTTGGTAATTTTTTGTGCAGAATTTAACTAGCTTATTCACTGTTACGAAACGCAGCTTAAAAATATAAATATTTCATAAGGCAAGATATTTAATTCATATGTAGGATTTGAATTATTCTACATTGACATACGTAAGCTTTAGAATAGTGTATTTCTCCACAGTGACATTTACTGTGTGGTATTAAATACAATCATCTTTTAGAATGCTGATGCAGTTTGTTTTGTCTGTCAGAGGGTTTTAACAACTAATCTTCTGGTGTTTTTCTGTTTAAAAAAAATCAAGAATATTGACCTAACGATTGGTCATTTAACACGCATGCGCAAAGAAGTCTGTTGAAAGACACATGGTGTGGCTTATTCTTGTCCTAATGTAAATTTTTTATGATTATTTACTCATATACTGGAAAAAAGATGTAATTAGTATATATGTGAGATAGTTTATTCACTTTTTGACTTCGGTAACAAAGTATAACACTGAGCAGAGGATAACACGAATGGAAATGTGAGGTACAAAGATATATGTATTGTGAGGAAGGGAAGCAAAGGCTTCCGCAATAAAGTAAAACTTACCACCTTGTTATATCACTGAAATTGAATTTCCGCTCACAGATGTATATCATCTTATACAATGTTATTCCTTACACATTTGTTGCAGACATCTTGATACTCACGTTTAGATTAATATTTTTATTTTATATTTTGCATCGATACAGAGACATATTAAAACTGAGATATGGCTTTTTTAGTAATGAAAAGGAATATAATTTGTTATATATATCAAAGGTATTTAAAAATTGTAAATGTATTTAGTAAGAAAATTAGCAATGTAATTTATTTAAGCTAACTATACAAAAGGAAAGAGTTTGTTGTATGTAAAACAAGTACTTCGTACTTAAAACTGAAAAAAGTTTATTTATAGAATTTTATGTATTACAAGCAATTATAATAACTAGACTCTAAGAAATATTTTGATCACCAGTAGGCCTAAACGTTAGTCATAAGGCGATATTCACTTTAAGCTGTATATAAGGAAGGCAAAATAAGGATTATAATATATTTATTCCTAGTGCTGAGCTAGCTTATCTAATACTACAATTTTAAATAATTTTTTGGTTTATGAAAGAATTAACACGTGTGAAACTCAGTATTTTATATTTTAAATAAAACTTAACGTTTAATAAACTTTTAAAACAATAATAAAAATATATTATTAAAGTTGTACATACTTATATATTCATGAATTATTAAAAGTTACCTCATTGACGAAGAAAGTCCAATTTAAGTGATACAATTTTGTATGTTTCTATTTTCAACTATTATATATATATATATATGTATGTATATATATATATATATATATATATATATATATATATATATATATATATATATACACGATGTTTTAGATTAATTTTGTAAGTATTCTAAGGAAAAGTAAACTCTTGTGAGGCCACGGACTTTAATTAAAGACTAGAAAACAAAATAAAAAGTAGCAATATTATACATCATTATCGCAAGATGTTTGTACAAACTTGATTTAGTTAATATCTAAACGTATTCCATATATGTTAAAACACATATGGCAAAAATAATCCTAGTGTTTAGAATGGTTTGTATATTAAATATTTTTAGGTGGAGAAATGATGAATTTATAGAAGTTCACTTAATAAAAACACAGGCTAAAAAAACTACATACAAATACAGTTAGTAATTATTATTTAGAATAAAATACATGGCCTGCTACTATAACTTCTAAGGAACGTAACTTTTTTCTAAGAATGTTTGAAGTTGCCTAAATGTAATTGTTAGAACTGTCATTATATAGCTCTTCAGTGCGTTTGTTCTTCGTTTGTAATTTTTTTATACTACTTTTGGTGGTAAAACTCGTAAAGGATTTATGTTGAAAAAAGCTTGGGCACACAAATTTCTGGCTATAAAAATTATATATATATATATATATATATATATATACAGTATATATATATATATATATATATATATATATATATATATATATGCATGATGTTTTACAGACAGTAATTAAATTTTAGTTTATATATATATATATATATATATATATATATATATATATGCACAAATTTTACACCTCAGTATACTTGAAATATATTGTGGTACAATCAAAATATTGAAGAAAATTACCAGAATGAACGTGTCTCGATTGAAAACATTTCCATTTGAGCGTTAGCTTTTTGCCACGTAGATATAACAGTTTACATTTACCACAGGTACTTCAGATCTACTGAAGTGACAATGGTAAACAGTGCTAACTTAACTTACCTGCTTTTTGATATTTGTGTAAAATTATGATTTAAAACATTCCATTTTTTATTTCGTAACCTATGAGAACATGTGTTAAATTACATCTCCAGGAATACATTTAGTTACTGATATAATACAATTTTGTCTTATTTTTTTATCGGCTACATCTTGAAACCGTGATGAAAACATTTACTGATGCTTTAGCTTCTACACGGTGATTCAAACATCGCATGTAGAAGTTTGTTATAAAGTGATCGAAGTAAAGTTTTTACATAGATTATAATGTATGCAATGGTTGCCTTTTTGTTCATTAGTTATAAAAATTAGACTTAATAATAAACGGATAGGGCCTATTAGCAAATTCTATCATTATAGTCTTTATTTTGAGACCATTACAGATCACATTTATGGCGTTCACAAATATTTACGTAATCTTATTTAATAACTCTCAACACATTTTATACTTGCCATTTTTCCTTCACCGACTATCTTAAATGTTAAGAAAAGAATTTTAACTACAAATTATGTTAGAATGTCAAAAATACTTTCCAATTTTTACTCTGATTTCCTACTAAAGCGGAATAGATATTCTGGTTTTTAATTACCCTCATATTAAATACTAATGTAATGTTTAAATACGTAAAAATTATACTTGCTTTCAAATGTTTATAATTAAAATTTTACACTAATTATAACAGCTATTTAATAGTCTAAAATTGTTTTATGAGTCAATGAAGCCATCCGAACGTGTCTATTCAACATCTAAGTTTTTCAGGTTTACACGTCTTCGAGTAAGTCTTTTATTGTTAAATTGTTTGATATACCAGCCTTGCTATAATACCTCATTTTAATCAACTTCCATTGTTATTGTATATTTTTCAACCATTTTTAAATTTTACAATTCAAAACATGATAACATTATTTTTTTTTCATTTGTTCCTCATTTATTTAAGGAAACATTTATTTAATGCTATCCTATTACTGAAAAGTTTAAAATAAAACTGTCTACATTGGTGATTCTCGAACGTATTTGTAAATTTTTGCTTGGTTACTGATGCCTAGAATTTACTTAATAATAATTTATTGAGATGTAACGGAATATGAGTTTATAAAGTAAGTAAATTAAAAATATAATAACAGTTTAATGTTATCAGCGTAGCTACACGTTAGCTATTACAAATACACTTCCTGATAAAAAATTATTTGTTACTTTTATACGTATAGTATGTTTCAGATAAGCACAAGAAATCCAGTTTTATCAGTTAATAAAATGTAAGCTTATCGTCGTCGTGCCACCCAGCGGAGAGCACATTTTATAAACGGGACACCGTAATGAGGTTAAGTATACAGTACACATCACAGTACACAAAAGACTTCACAACTCACATGTAATGACCACTTAGTGAAACTATCTTGGCATAAATAACTATACTTTTCTTCATTAATATATATAGTTGTAACAGGTAGAAACACTCCTACATGTATTTAAATGTAAAAGACTGGTTGCCATGTTTTTTTACAACTTGTTTGTTAAAGATCGACGTTTTTAGTCCTTTATTTATCAATCTATTTGCACATTATAAATTCCTCAACGTAATGGGCTTTCATAACTATTGCAGCGTTGCAAGGTAAAATAAATTATTTACTTTTCTAAAATAAAGCTATATTTAAATGCTCAAGTTATGTTATGTATAAGATTAAACTAAAGGAAATGTATAAATGTAAATAAACGTTACTAAATGCATGGTGGTTATGGTAGTATATTTTCAGCTCTCTATAGTTAATTTGAATGTGAAATTCTAATTGCGCATAACTTAGTTAATAACAGAGTAGGCGTGGAGTGTGTAATAAATCCGACCAAGTTAATTGTTTTCATGTTCGCTTATCAGTTTGCGTACATGCTAAATCTGAAGTCGGTTGGTTTTTCTTGTACGTCACCAACCAACTGATTAAACCAACAAGCAAATGGTTGTATATTATTTCAGGATTATTGGACTTAGTTTAAAATGATAAGGTATTAAAATTTAAAATATGTTTATTTAAATGTACATTACAAATCTCATTATGCAATAGAAATTTTATCCTGTGTAAATTTACAAATTTAATCATTCACTAACCGCAAACGACGTGATTATGGGGTTGACGATATCGATAGGTATGGTATATTGAGAAAAATGACTAATGGAGTGATTTGACCTCCTATAGTGATACATTACAAATCTCATTATACAATTGAAATGTTATCTTGGCTAAATTTACAAATTTAAACATTCAATAACCACAAACGTCGTGATTATGGGTTTGACGACATCGGTAAGTATTGTATATTGAAGAGAATGACTGATGGAGTGGTTTGACCTCCTATAGTGATACTGTTACTAACTGGGTTATAGATGTCGTTCCCTGAGAGTTTTAACAAGAGGTGGCTAAAACTAGCTAACCCATTGCTTTTTTCTAAACCGAAACGTGTTTGCTATCCATCCTCATGGGATCCAGATAGGAGGGGTTCCCATCCCCCCAACCTTAAAATCCTGAATACCATTTTATTCTGAAAGAAAAGCCAAAGGCATTTTTAACCCTGTATGTCCGTGCCTCTTGTCCAAGGTAGACTAACCTTTTGACTCTATTTATTTTATGGTATGAAAGTAAAATGAACACTCTTAGAATCTCTCTGTCTTTATGTGTGTTACCATTTTCTTACGAGATTTACATGTATCTCAGATTTTTCAATTTGAGTTTTTCCTCAGGTCCAAAATTATATAATCTGGGAATTATAACATTTGGCGGATGTCATATTGGATTAAAATAGCCAATAAACCTAGTCACTGAAATGAGTCACGATTATTATAAATTTAATTTTTATACTGGTGTTTGAAATTGAATTTAAATTATATATTTTTCTGACGTCTATGCTTTTTAATTTGAGATTTTTATAAATTGTTCTTATAACTATTAGTACTAATGCGGAAACAATGTTTTCTTAAATTATGATATTCCATGAATCAAATATTTTAGGTTTAATTCTTAAATTTTTTAAATAAGTTTGTATCATGTTATATATATATATTTCTAAGGCATTGGATTTTTTTGAGTTTTAAGTGTGACAACGTCTTAAAACTAGACCACATTACTTAAGTAAAAGTAAAAGTGTCAATTGACGGAAATTTAATGTTTAAAACATTAAAATAAACAAGTTTAAATTAGGAAGTATTTCAAAATTTGTAATGCAACGATTTAAAATTTTGATACAAAAATTTAGTCCTCTATAGTGATGACGGTTAATACAGAGTTACAGGAGAATGATATAATATTAAATTATAAAATCAACAAATATAATTTACTATTTGATAGAGAATTTTTTCTATAGAACAGTAGGTTAGAGTGTAATGAATGAAGATTGTATACCTTTACAATTACCAATATTGCTAACGTACTACCAGACTCGACACCGCCACTAATAAACCCCTGAAGCGCTTAGTAAACAAAGAAGTGACGCAGTTTTAATACTCCTCTGACAACCATCAGTGTACACATACTGTAGCTGCTGTTTATAGAATTATAATCTAAATCTATTGTTTTGCTTATAGACTAATGTAGCCCAACATTTCCATAAACACATTTTTAATGATTTATACTAATACTATTTGAAAGTTAAAAGTATAAATTTTCTATACTCACTATAGTTATAATAAGGTATTTTACAGCCAATTTTAAAATAACAATATTTTAATAAACGATATTTATACTAAGCGTGGAATTTTATGTAAACATCTCTTAATTAATTAATTATACGCCTTTTTTCGGTTCCAACATCAAAGAAATCAACCCGAAAAATGTATTGTGGAGTTGTGAGAACGTGGTCAGAGACATCTTAATGGCGTTTAGTATAATTTACTTTGTTTTTATTATTTTTTTGTTCCATGTTTTATTTATTGTTTCCCCGATAAGAGTATATGTAACAGATTAGAGAATACTACTACGGTCAAAAGACAATTAATGTGGGTTTTATAGCAGTCATTACATTTTTTAGTAAAAGTTAGATGAACGATTTTTCTTTCATATCCCAAAATTAATATTTGCTAACAATTTACAGATAAAATTAAAATAAAAAGACTCTACTGACGCACTTTTAAAATATTTTTTAGCATTTAAAGGTGGAAGCGGTACATTAGTTCAAAAGCACAGTCCAGTGAACCTTATCTTGTATAGCTCTTGCCGGCTTTTTAAAAGGGGGTCGTCGAAGTCAAAGCCTAATTCTATTGTGGTTTAGGATTTTTTTAAGGTATATGGGTACTTACCAAATCTTTGAAATCTAAAACTTACGGGAATACTAATGTTTATTCCTTATAGAATTTACACATAATAATCGAGTACAAATTGAAAATAGTGGTAAAACATAAAAAAACGTTCCTACAAAACAATTTGCTAAATCAATTATTTATTATAATCTCCTCAGATGACAGATGGTATAGGAGTGGTGTGAGGTGGGAAGGTAGAAGTACCTAAACAATGAAAGGTTACACAATAGCAGTAACAGCTGTTACCTTTTCACCAATTTTGCTCTATTGTCAGAAGTTTTTGTCACAGTACCATCTCAAAAGCTTCTAAATATAACTGGTATATAACCTGTGAGATCGATACAGTCTTTAAAAGTTACTTGTAGGTGATATCACCTAGTTCGACGGTCTTATAAAACCACAGAATTGGCTGAGTTGTAGCAAAAATATTTCCTTTTGTCTTAATTATAATGATAAAACTGTTAATTAAATAATTTTTTAAGCAAATTTAATTCAATTGTAAGAGATTTTGGTCATAAGATATTCCCAGATAGTGCCATAATTTCTTAGCACGTGCTTTTCATTTTGGTGATTTAGTACGGTATGCAGAACTTAATTATCTTAATCAATGCTATGTACCCTTTGAAGTTAACGAAACAAATTGAACCCATCATAAGGCACGACATGTATAACAAGTAAAGTAGCATTTTAAGGAATTGAAACAGCCTCTCCTTTGAAGGTGTTTATTGAATTATTGAATGTTCATTGAATTAAACTCTCACACTTAAATACGTACGTCTACTTTGCGTTTTGAATGTTGTAACTTTTCTTTAATTACAAAAACAATTATTTATATATTCTTTATAAAAAAAAGTACTTGATTTTTTTTTCATTTAGTTTATATATTTACAAAAATTTTAATTATGAGGCTCAGTGTGAGGTATGTTAATTTGCAATCGTATTTATGTCTCTCCGAGCATATTAAGACTTTCTACGTGCTATTAGATAAAAATAACCATTAAATAATAACATAAAATAAATTATTTATCCTTATCAGTGCTTAGAGCATACTCACAAGAATTCATTTGAATTCTAATTCTTCATAACTCTTAGTTTAGTATATATATATATATATATATATATATATATATATATATATATATATATATATATACTAGTTTTATTACAAAAAGTTTAACAGTAAGCCCTAGGTATTAAACATAGTTAAACACTGAGGAAACACCAGCCCTTTGTTGCGATATTCCCTAATACACTTTGAGGTGAGCACAGAGCTTTTTCTCATTGGGATATTAAGAATTAGATTGGAAGGCATCTTCTTTAAATGTATTAAAGAAAATTAAATTATAAATCTCAAGTATTCAGATCACTATATATGTCAATAAATGTCACATTTTTTCAGAATTTCTACCATAAATTAAAAGCCATTATTTAAACAGTAATATGCACAAAAATATATTATATATAAATGTAAATTGTTTAAGTAATACAAATTAAGTTTTTTTATAATACACAGCTTTATTTACATGTCAGGTTGTATAAGTACTCTTAGTCTGATTACGTACTTAATAACTATTTAAGTCTTATCAGTTATAGTACTAAAATGAAGTAACTTAAACATTTTTTAAAAGTGGATTTTTTAAACAGAGGCTTTTGTATAGATCAGTTAAGCGCTTTATGTCTTTTGCAAGTGTTTTGTCCACAAACAGGCCGAACAATAGCGATATTTCACACCCTGATAAGGGAGAGGCGGGCGATGATTTAACACCTACGATAAAGACAAGCAAGCAATTGGCTGAAAGCCATCTTCTCTATCTATAGTAACCACCATATATTTATAAACGTTGAATATATTTTTATAGAACAAAGCAATATTCTAAAAAACGTCGATAAAGTTATATTTAACGTTAGGAAATTATTAATTTTGTAGATTAAAGGAGGAAATCTTATTTTAAACATCTACATTAGTTCATCCATCCTCAATTACGTAAAACTATTTTAGCCAATAACTTCGAGTTTATTTTATTCGTAGTGTCTATTTGTTAAAACTAACTAAGTCCATGTATCTTAGTGGCCATAATGTTGATCTAGATATTCCTTCATGTAACTATAAAGAAACTTATAAAAAGAAAAAAAACATTATTTTTAAGGTTCATACATTTAAAGACACAATTTTGACACACTTTATTGTTCAGAATTATTTCAGCTAACTTTTAGGAATAATTTGCCTTAGGTAGATCTCGATCAATGGGTATTAAAAATTATATATCTTTAAAAAAAATTATATATAGTTTAAATTTGAAGAATGTGAAATTACAATACAATGAAACAGTTTCCTCCAACAAATCATCTCAAAAGTTCTTTAAAAAGTGCACTTTCTGTTATAATACAAAATAAAACCGGAATACAAGAACTTCAGGATATAAACCGTTTATTATTTATATTTCGTCGTTGAATGGTTTTAAATCTCTTTATCATTGTGAACTTTTCCAACCTCATAATGTTTCATTGATTTTTTAAGTATTATTTCCGGACTCCTACGTACTTACTGTTATTTTTAGTCTAAAGTTGATATACATGTTGAACTGTATGTATAGATTAACCACAGTAAGCATGACTTTAAAAATTTGTAGTGTTTTATCACAAAGATGTGAAAACATTACGATACAATATTTACATATCTACATTATCTACTAGAGTGTGTAATTGGATTCTTTGAAAAGTAAAAAATTGGTTGTTATTATTAGAAATTTAGTATTTCAATGTAATTCACATAGCATATTTCTCACTTCTCTAAGTAATTACACACAATATAAAAATGTTTACGTTTACCTCAAACGGTTTGAAAGTTTTTAACTTGATTTCAAATTCGATTTTTCTCTTCACTTCAGTAAGGATTGAAAAGATAGTGTTTTTTGAACTCCTAGAGAGTTTATAAAATAATTTTTATGTCAATAAAATGGATTTTTATGTCCAGTAACTTTGTGTAAGGTTTTGTAGCTTTATTTTCAATATTTTGAAAAATATTTAACCGACCCGGGACTTTTTGGACCCAAACTCTAGCCATCTTTGAACGGCTTACATTTTTTACTCGGTTATCCATTAGAGGTTGGGTTTGCGGCTCTGTACTCTACTACTAAAGACCTTTTGTTTGATATGCATATCAGCCTATGCTTACACTTAAGATTTTCTTCTGACTCCTAGCGGGCCGCCCTCCTGAGGAAGTAGCGGATCACTGAATATGTGATAAAATAGATTTTAATGTCCAGTAACTTTGTGTAAGGTTTTGTAGCTCTATTTTAAATATTTTGAAAAATATTTAACGGACCCCGGACTTTTTGGACACCCTGTATATATATATATATATATGTATATATGTATACATCTGTAACTAATTTAAGATATTCATTACTGCACTGTCAAATCTTGCAGTATGCTGATGATACGACTCTCTATTTCAGCTCCGATATACAATAAAATGTGGAACTCCAATCCTCTGTCAATCTCAACAATTGCGTCAAAAATTTAAACTTCATTACACGAAATAAAATGTTTTGTATTTTTCCTTGCGCCTTACAGACTCAGTCGCAGACTCATCCTGTCGCAATGTTTAAACACACTATGATGAAAAGATATATTTAACATGATTTATTAGAATACACTTGGATCAAAGGTTAACATGGAATCAATGACATCTATGCCAAGCCGTTTCAGGAGCTGATGAAGGTGTATTATGGCCTCATGTACCCACATCTCTCTGACAGAGTAGTGTTTTGGGAAACATGTGCAAACAAACACTTTATAACATGAGGAAATTCCGACTTCACAAAAATGTGTTTGAGTTATTGAAAAATTAAAAGCCAAAAATAAGTTCTAAGTGCTCTCAAAATCCTGCAATTCTTAACGCTGACCAGTTTATATATCCTGGAATCCACATTGCTTTGTATGTCTTAATTCGCTTTGACAAGAGGTCAGGACATTAATAGCTATGAGACCACGGGCAGAATAAACTACCGAAATGGGAGACACAGAACCGAAGTTTTTGAACAATTGCTTCTCCAAGTGGGTGTTCACTTCATCAACAGATTGTCAGATTCTTTAAAAAACTTTCCTACAAATAAAGTGATATAAGCTCACGTAAAACGCTGTTTAGCACTTTCCTATGTTTTTCCTAGCTTCTGGCATATAACTGTGAGACCATCCATTTGGCAGACTGACACCGGATCTGGGACTGGGATTTAGAAATCGGAAGTTGTTTTAGTCGAATGAATGTGCAAAAGGATTTAGTAATGAAAATCACAAAAATTATTGTGTGCGTGGCAACATAATATATAAATTGGTGGTAATAATTATTACAAAGTAAGATTTATTCTTTCATAGATCTTATAATCCTCCTTTTCTCAAAAGACAAATCATAAAGATATATCATAGTCTTATCATTTATAGTAAATGTTAGATGGCATTATCTCTATAACTGTAATGACTGAATTATATTCAAAGTCAAAGCACTGCATATTTAATGTCTGATTAAAAGTACAGTTAAAATTATAACTTTAAAAAAGTTTTAATTTTCTTATCCTATTGTCTTACACTGTCTTCAAAACCAGTTGCAGAATAGGTTAAAAATACGAAGTGTTGTTATTATCGAACATAATTATTGCTTTTAATACTGTAAATTTATACAATTTAAAAGAGTCGTTAAATAATTAAACATGTGGCTTTGGTGTATAAATCAATGTTTACACAGAAGAGTTGATTAAATTTAAGAGTTTACATTTAATTTTAATCTATTCTATTACCCAATCATATTTTCTTTTTCTATTTACCTGAATTTATACTTGAACTTATATTTCAATAGTTATTATGATATTCAGCAGATTCAGAGCGGATACGAGCCCAATCGATCAGACACGATTATAATATATAGCTATTCTCAAGTTATCAATGGTGTAATTAACCCGACTTTCTTTTATGTCTATGCATTAAGCCCGTTCCCCGGCCTGTGCAACAGAACAATATAAAGAGAATAAAGGGAAGAGTCGGTACAATGTACGGTTGATGGTACTGATAAAAAGTGCAACGGTAACAGACTGGATTTGAATGGGATATATAAGTCAAATATAAATGTACTGGATCACTGGGCATTGGCATGTAATAAAGGTTTTAGCATCTTCTTCTTGTCAATGAACGAAACACAGGTGTAATGTATGGTAGTTTTAACACAACAAATCTTTTATGCATACAGAAAAATATGCTCTCTTTCATAGAAGTACTGTAACTAATTATTAGGGATAAATAAATATTTGTATAACTAAAATTCTTATACTATTAAACCTTTTATTACTTTATTCGCAATGAAAGTATTTCATATCCGGCTTACTGTGTTTACATAATTATACTGAACTCAAAGATATGTTACATGAGGATTTTTTTCTGACGATTGTTGTTTACCAAGCTGCGTTGTGTAGCTTGTATACAGAGTGCCAAAGAAGGTCAAATAAGTCATGTAACTTTAAATTTTGGATAGCGATACACCTAATTCGTAATGTATTTAAAATACTTTAAGGGGTTGAGTGTCCAAAAACACTATGTTTCATACAGAATTAAGAAAAATATCAGTTTTTGTAATTGTTCTTATTAAACTTCAAATTTTGTTCGAAGGTGCTTATTTAAACCAGACCTTAATGGTCTCATAAAACGAAAAGTGTCTGTTATAGGAAATTATTAGTTTAAGACATTAAACTCGGGTTAAACAATTTAGGGGAGGTAATTTATTTAAAATATTTATATTTATACATCTGTATGGTTTCTAGTGATGCAAGTTATTACTGAGTTATAGTTTAACGGTAAAATATTAAATCATGAGAGCAATAAAAACCATTAACTGTTTCATAAACACGTTATTTATATTAAGTATGTTAGAGTACACTCTATTAAATTTGTATAAATTTACAATTACCTCTACTGTCAAAGCAATACGAGACCTAAAAATATGACTAATAAAACAGTGAAGTGCTTAAAAAACAAAGAAGTGAAGCAGGTTTATTATTCTTCTGACAACAATCAGTTTACCCCATAATATAGCTGCTGTTTATAGAGTTACAATCTATATATAACCTGCAGTTTATAGACTAATGTTACCTAAAAGTATAAACAAAACAGTGGTGAAAGTTTACATTAAATCTATTTAAAAATTAAAAAAATTAATTACTATTATAGAATTGACACACCATAATTGTAAACTAATAAAAATAATGGATAAATTTATAAAACATATGGTTGCGCTCACATAAAGCAATGTTTATACAAAACAGTTTGGCAAATCATGTGGTTATTATAATTTTCTCAGATGACAGATGGTATAAAAGCGGTGTGAGGGTGAGGTAAAGGAACATTAGGCTGAACAATAAGAGGTAGCACAATAGCAGTCACAGATATTCTCACCAATCTTTTTCTACTGTCAGAAGCTATCGTCTTTTTACTATCTAAAAGGTTTCTAAATATAATTGGAATATAAATAACCTGGTATATCGATTCCATAGTCCGTAAAATTTACTATATGGTGAAATCTAGTTTGCAAAGCTCATAAAAACACAGAATTGGATGAGTCTTAGCGAAAATATGTCCATTTGTCCTAATTATAATGATAAAATGGCTAAATAAGCCATATTTAAATAACAAAATACATTCAGTTATACTGGATTTAGCACATTGACATACCCGTATAGCAGGATTGAGGATTACTGTCCCAACTCTTTAATAGTATTTTGGTAATTTTTTTTGCAGAACTTAACTAACTTATTCACTGTTACGAAACGCAGCTTAAAAATATAAATATTTCTTAAGGCAAGATATTTATTTCTTATGTAGGATTTGAATTATTCTACATTGACATACGTAGGCTTTAGAACAGTATAGTTCTCCACAGTGACCTTTACTGTGTGTTATTAAATACAATCATCTTTTAGAATGCTTTTAACGATTGTTCATTTAAAACGCATGCGCAACGAAGTCTGTTGAAAGAAACGTGGTGTGGATTATTCTTGTCCTAATGTATAGATGTAATGAGTATATATGTGAGATAGTTTTATTTAATGTCTGACTTCGGTAACAAAGTATAACACTGAGCAGAGGATAACACGAATGGGATGTGAGGTACAAAGATATATGTATTGTGAGGAAGGGAAGCAAAGGCTTCCGCAATAAAGTAAAACTTACCACCTTGTTATAGCGCCGAAATTGAATTTACGCTCACAGATGTATATCGTCTTATACAATGTTATTCCTTACATATTTGTTGCAGACATCTTGATACTCACGTTTAGATTAATATTTTTATTTTATATATCGCATCGATAGAGACATATTAAAACTAAGTTATGGCTTTTTATCATAATGAAAAGTAATATAATTTTTGATATACATCAAAAGTATTTTTAAATTAATTGTAAATATATTTAGTAAGAATATTTTCAATGTAATTTATTTAAGCTAACTATAGAAAAAGAAAGAGTTTTATGTTCTACTTCGTACTTAAAATTGGAAGATATGTATTTATTGAATTTTATGTTACACAAGCAATTATAATAACTAGACTCGCCTTCGGCTCGCTGGGGGCTACGCCCCCAGGCCCCCATGATGTACGCTTTCAAATTCGGGGATGAGCGGTTAAATTCACGCTTGCAAATTCGGGGATAAGAAAGATTTGGTGATTGTTAAAATTCGGACATGAGGTCATGCCAGGAAATTCCCTGGGGGGGGGGTTTAATGTTACTGGGGGTTAAGACATCAGGGGGTTATCTGGTTATACCAGGAACTTCCCAAGGGGGGTTAAGAGATTTGGTGATTGTTAGAATTCGGACATGAGGTCATGCCAGGAAATTCCCTAGGGGGGGGTTAATGTTACCAGGGTGGTTAACACATCGGGGGGTTTAATTTACTCAGGAGATTATATGGTCATACAAGGAAATTCCAGGGGTGTTTAATGTAACCTTCGCTAACACTCAGCGACGTATACTAGTCAGTCGTTTTACTAATTTTAACCAAAGTTTTGATTTAAAGAGCATTTTACGGCTTAACCGTTAGAGATACGACAAAAAGTGACTGGACCTTTCTTGTCGGAAATTTAATTTTGTTTTACGATTGTGACCTCAGATTTGATCTACGACCTATGGTTTAGTAGGTACAAGGCTTGGGATAAAAGTCTGCACCGGTCAGCTGTTGTGTAAACAGATTTAGTGTAAATAAATTTAAAACTGCCTTTATTAGATTATTAAGTTGATCAGGAGGTTTGTTTTAATCAGGAGTGCATCAACCAGGAAATTCCCGGGAGGGGGGTTAATGTTATCGGGAGTTATTAGAACGCGTGGTATACTTTTCTGGAAAATGTGTGTCTGTGCTACGAGAATATGTGTACAGTAATTTTTTATCAAAATAAAACGTTGATGAGGGGGTTTATATTACTTCGGAAATTTTCATTCCATACCAGAATGTTGATAAGGAATCACTATTTCATTTTAAAAAGCACTCTGTCCCTATCTACTATTGAAGCTTCACTAACGCTCAGCCAACTCCCGATGTGGAGGGGGGGGGTTATAGTCACTCGTTAACGGAGTAATACAAGTCCAATCTGGAACCAGCATGAATCGTACTAATTATAGTTGCAAAATTTAAAACACCTAAAATTGACGACAAAGAATTAGCCATTTATAGCATTTATCAGGCTTACGGAAAGATAAACGACAGAAAGATACTGGACCTTTTTTTTAGATCCTATGAATAGCTACTTACAAAAAGTTTTACATTTAAGCTAGGACCAACAGTTCGGCCACTATCGAGCACGAAAAGTAAGTTTTTAAGTGAAATTTACAATATAATTACGTTTTACGGCTAAATCATGGAAGATAGAGTAAAAGGTCACTGGACCTTTTGTGTAGATCGCATTATTTTGTATTAAAATCAAATTTTTACTCTGGGCTAGAACTAAGGTTTTGTCTGAAATAGAGCCCAGAAAACAAAATCTCACGTAATACTCAAAAAATCAAAACTTTAAAACGCGTTATGCGGCCAAACCGTTGAGGATAGGGCAAAATGTTACTGAACGTTTTATGTAGATCACGTGATTTTCTAAATCCAAATGAAAATCTGATTTGAGCTACGACCAACCGTTTAGCCGCTATCAAGCCCGGAATGTAAATTTGTAGGCGAAAATTTCCAAATATTTTCACTTAATCGCGTTTTGCGGTCAAACTAATGGAGATATAGTAAAAAGTCATTTGACCTTTTTTGTAGATCATATTATTTCCTAAATCTAACCTTTGTTTTATTTTGACCTCCGACCAATTGTTTCGCCGCTATCGACCCCAAAAACAAAGTTTTCACGTGAAAATTACAAAAAAATTGCACATAATCACGTTTTTCGACCAAACTAATGGAGATAGAGCAAAAAGTTACTTGACCTTTTCTGTAGATCGCAAAATTTGCTAATTTGATGGGTCAATCAAATTTGAGCTACAACCTACTGTTCGGCCGCTATCGAGCTCGAAACTTTATTTTAAGCAAAAAAAATCTCTGGAATGTCAAATGGTCAAGCGTTTTGTCGCTTAACCATGGAAGATAGAGCAAAAAGTCACTGGACCTTTTTTGTAGTTCACTTCATTCCTGACCATGAATTTTTCGTCAGATCCGAGCTAGCTCGAACGGTTCGCCCGCTATCGGGCTTACAAAAAATGCCTGCAGGGGTGAAGAATGCGCGATTTTTTGGGAATTTTTTTGAGGGGTTTAAAAGTAAAAAAGTCCGGTTTTCAGACTTTTCCTCCGGGTCATATTGCAAAAGGTACCTGCATGCCAAATTTCAAGTTTCCAGCACTTCTAGAACTATGTTAGAATTTGTATCTATATATCAGTCAGTGAGTCAGTTACACATGCGGCTGTATAGTATATTAGACTCTAATATATATTTTGAGCACCAGTAAGCCTAAACGTTAGTCTTAAGGAAATATTCACTTTTAGCTGTATAGAAGTCAAGATATGGATTATAATATATTTGTGCCTCGTGGTGAACTAGCTTATCTAATACTATAATTATAATTCATTTTTCAGTTTATGAAAGGATTGACATGTGTTAAACTCAGTAATTTATAATTTAAATGAAACTTAACTTTTAATAAACTTTTAAAACAATAATAAAAATATATTATTAAAGTTTTACAAACAATTATGATTTAATTAAAGTTACTTCATTAACGAAGAAAGTACAATTTAACTTATATGATTTTATATGTTTCTATTTTCAACTATAACATTTATACGATGTTTTATGTTAGTTTTTTAAGTACTCTAAGGAAAAGTAAACTCTTGTGAGGCCACGGACTTTAATTAAAGACTATAAAACAAAATAAAAAGTTGCAATACTATACAAAAGTATCGCATTGTGTTGTACAAAATGTACTCAACTAATATCTAAACCTATTCCATATATGTTAAAACACATATGGTAAAAAATCCTAATGATGAGAATGGTTTAAATAATATTTATAGGTGGAGAAATGATAAATCCATACTAGTTCACCTAATAAAAACACAGGCTAACAAAAATTACGTACAATTACAGTTATTTATTATTATTTAGAATAAAATACATGACCTGCTACCAGATCTTCTAAGGAACGTCCGATTTTCTAAAGAATGTTTAAAGTTGCCTAGCTGTGATTGTCAGACTTAACTGTCATCATATAGCTGTTCAATGCGTTTGTTCTTCGTATGGTATTTTTTCTTAAAAAACAAATTTTGCTGGTAAAACTCGTAAAATAATTATATTTGAAAAAGCACACAAATATCTAAAACAAATGTCTGGCTGTAAAAATTATATAAATCCATGATGCTTTACAGAGAGTAATTATATTTTAGTTTATATATACGCACAAATGTTACAGCTCAGTATACTTGAAATATATTGTAGTACAATCAAAATATTGAAGAAAATTACCAGAATGAATGTGTCTCGATTGAAAACATTTCCATTTGAGCGTTAGCTTCTTGCCACGTAGATATAACAGTTCACATTTACCACAGGTACTTCAAATCTTCTGACGTGACAATGGTAAACAGTGCTAATTTAACTTAACTGCTTTCTCATATTTTTGTAGGATTATTATTTAAAACATTCCATCTTTTATTTCATAACCTATAAGAACGTGTGTTAAATTAGGTTTTATATCTCTAGGAATACATTTAGTTACTGATATAATACAAATTTGTCTTATTGTTTTATCGGCTACATCTTGAAACCGTGATGAAAACATTTTCTTATGCTTAAGCTTCTACACGGTGATTCAAACATCGCATGTCGTAGTCTTTGTTATATAGTGATCGAAGAAAAATTTTGGCATGCATTATAATGTGTGCAAAGATTGCCTTTTTGTTCATTAGTTATAAAGATTAGACTTAATAATTAACGGATAGTGCCTATTAGCAAATTCTATCATTATAGTCTTTATTTTGAGACCATTACAGATCACATTTATGGCGTTCACAAATATTTATGTAATCTTATTTAATAAATCTCAACACAGTTTGTACTTGACAGTTTTACTTTACCGAGTATCTTTAATGTTAAGAAAAGAATCATTACTGCAAATTATGTTAGAATGTCAAAAATACTTTCCCATTTTACACCCTTATTTCCTACTAAATCAGTATAAATATTCTGGTTTTTAACTACCGTAATATTAAATACTAATATTATGTTGAAAAACGTAAACATTATATTTGCTTTACAATTTTTATAATAAAAATTTTAGACTTAATAACAGCTATTTCATAGTCTAGAAATGTTTTTATGAGTCAATTTAGCCATACGAACGTGTCTATTCAACATCTAAGTTTTTCAGGTTTACAGGTCTTCGAGTAAGTCTTATATTGTTAAAAAATTTCTAATATACCAGCCTTGCTATAATACCTCATTTTAATCAACTTCCATTGTTATTGTATATTTTTCAACCATTTTTAAATTTTCCAATTCAAAACATGATAACATTAATTTGTTTTCATTTCTTCCTGATTTATTTATGGACACATATTTATTAATGCTATCCTATTAATGAAAAGTTTAAAATAAAACTGTCTACATGGGTGATTCTGGAACGTATTTGTAAATTTTTGCTTGGTTACTGATGCCTAGAATTTACTTAATAATAATTTATTGAGATGTAACAGAATATGCGTTTATAAAGTAAATAAATTAAAAATATAATAACAGTTTCATGTTATCAGCGTAGCTACAAATTAGCTATTACAAATACACTTCCTGATAAAAATTATTTGTTACTTTTATACATATAGTATGTTTCAGACAAGCACAAGAAATCCAGTTTTATCAGTTAATAAAATATAAGCTTAGCGTCGTCGTGCCACCCAGCGGAGAGCACATTTTATAAATGGGACACCGAAAAGATGTTAAATAACAAGTACACATCACAGTACACAAAAGACTTCACAACTTACATGTAATGACCAACTAGCATAAATGTAATGAAACTCTTTTGGCATAAATAACTATACTTTTCTTCATTAATATATAGTTGTAACAAGTAGAAACACTCCTACATGTATTTTAATATAAAAGACTGGTCGCCATGTCATTTTACAAGTTGTTAGTTAAATATCGAGGTTTTTAGTCCTTATTTCAGAAATCTATTTTCACATTATAAATTCGTAAACGTGATGGGCTTTCAGAACTACTGCAGCGTTTCAAGGTAAAATAGATTATTTACTCAAATTAATTTTCTAGAGAAAAGTTATATTTAAATGCTCAAGTTATATTATGTAGACTATAAGAGTAAAGTAAAGGAAATTTATAAATATGAATAAACGTTAATAAATGCATTGTATATTGTATAGTAGTATATTTTCAGCTCTGTATAGTTAATTTTAATGTGAAATTCTAATTGCTCATAACTTAGTTAATAACAGAGTAGGCGTGAAGTGTGCAATAAATTCGACCAACTTAATTGTTTTCATGTTCGCTTATCAGTTGGCATATATGCTAAATCTGAAGTCGGTTGGTCTGTCTTGTACGTCACGAACCAACTGATTAAACCAACAAGCAGATGGTTGCATATTATTTCAGGATTATTAAACTTAGTTTTAAATGATAAGGTATTAAAATTTAAAATATGTTTATTTAAATGTACATTACAAATCTCATTATGCAATAGAAATTTTATCCTGTGTAAATTTACAAATTTAATCATTCACTAACCGCAAACGACGTGATTATGGGGTTGACGATATCGATAGGTATGGTATATTGAGAAAAATGACTAATGGAGTGATTTGACCTCCTATAGTGATACCGTTACTAACTGGATTATAGATGTCGTTCCCTGAGAGTTTTAACAAGAGGTGGCTAAAACTAGCTAACCCATTGCTTTTTTTCCAAACCGAAACGTGTTTGCTATCCATTCTCATGCGATCCTGATAGGAGGGGTTCCCATCACTCCACCTTAAAATCCTGTATACCATTTTATTCTGAAAGAAGAGCGAAAGACATTTTTAACCCTATATGTCGGTGCCTCTTGTCCAAGGTAGACTAACCTTTTGACTCTATTGATTTTATAGTATGAAAGTAAAATGAACACTCCTAAAATCTCTCTCTTATGTGTGTGTTACCTTTTTCTTATGAGATTTACATCTACCTAAGATTTTTCAATTTGAGTTTTTCCTCAGGTCCAAAATTATTTAATCTGGGAATCATAAAATTTTACGAATTTCATATTGGATTAAAAAAGCCAACTTAGTCACAGAACGTTGTCACGGTTATTATAAATTTCATTTTTATATTGTTTTTGAAATTGAATTCAAATTTTGTACTTTTCTGACGTCTATGTTATTCAATTTGAAATTTTTATCAATGGTTCTTATAACTATTAGAAAAATGCGGAACAATTATTTCCTTAAATTAATATATTCCATGAATTAAGTATTATAGGTTCAAAATCTTTACTTTTTTAAATAATTTTGTATCGTGTTATATATAATTCTAAGGAATTGATATTTTTTTATTTTGATGTATTATAACGTCGTAAAACTAAAATTACTTACGTAAAGGAAAAGTGCCAATTAACGGAAATTTTATGTTTAAAACATTAAAATAAACAAGTTAAAATTAGTAAGTATTTGAAAATTTGTAATGCAACGATTTAAAATCTCGATACAAAAATTTAGTCCTCTATAGTGATGACGGTTAATACAGAGATACAGGAGACTGATATAATATTAAACTATAAAATCAACAATATAATTAACTATTTTATAGAGAATTTGTTCTCTAGAACAGTAGGTTAGAGTGTACTAAATGAAGATTGTATACCTTAACAATTACCAATATTGCTAACGTACTACGATGCTCGACACCGCCACTAGTAAACCCCTGAAGCGCTTAGTAAACAAAGAAGTGACGCAGATTTAATACTCGTCTGACAACCATCAGTGTACCCAATACTGTAACTGGTGTTTATAGAATTATAATCTAAATATATTGTTTGGCTTATAGACTAATGTAGCCAAACATTTCCATAAACAAATCTTCCGTGATTTATACTATTACTATTTAAAAATTAACAATATAATTATATATATACTCACTAGAGATATAATAAGGTAATTTACGACCAATTTTAAAATAACAATATTTTAATAAACGATATTATATTAAGCGTGGAATTTTATGTAAACGTCACTTAATTATTAAATACGCCTTTTTTCGGTTCCAAAATCAACTGTAAAATGTTGTGTGGAGTGGTGAGAACATGGTTAGAGTCATCTGTATGGAGTTTAGTATAATTTACTTCGTTTTTATTATTTTTGTTCCATTTTTTATTTATTTATTCCCCGATAATAGTATTATATATATTATTATATATTATTATATAGTATTATATATATATTGGTTGTCAAAAGACAACCAATATGGGATTTATATATATATATGTATATATATATATATATTTTTACGATAGGAAAATGCATTATGCACCGTCAGGGACAGATGTTCGCCCTGGTGTGTGGGACTCTCAAACACTAAAAACCTACCGGTCCAGACATTGGAAACCCTCTCGGGAACGCATCTCTGCAACTACTTCAAGAGGGTGCCATCGTTCGCCCAATGGACATTACTTCATTCTAAAATCCACCAGCATGAGCTATTCTGGTGCTTTATAGCTGCTCTCTTCTTTTTTGCCTTAGCACCCTCTTGCAGAACGCAGCGACAGCGTTCCACGATTCGGGACTGGACAACATCTCTTCTATAAGAGTCTCCGGTGAAACATGCCCGATAGCTGCCTCAAGCTCCCTTCTCTCCGTTTCCCACCTTCTACATTTGAAGAAGGTGTGCAGGGCATCGTCCGCATCCGAATCCCCGTACTGGCATTCCGGACTCGGGATCTTCCCCATTCTGTTAAGGTAGAAGCCGAAACAACTGTGCCCAGTGAGAAGCTGGGTAAGGTAGAAGTCTACCTCTCCATGCTCTCTTTCGGTACATCCCCTCAGATCACCTATGACCCTAAAAGACCAACGTCTTCGACTCTCCGTCTCCCATCGAGTTTGCCACTCATCCATTGTGTGCGAACGGGCAGTAGCACGGCTGACAGTGCCATTCCCATCGTATACACGCTTCCGCTCAAGAGCAAGAAGATCGATGGGAATTACCCCCGCAATCACAAGGACGGCCGGCTCCGAAACGGTACGATAGGCAGATGAAATCCGGAGAGCTCCTCTCCTCTGCACCGCCACGACCTTGAACCACAGCCGGGGCATAAGCCAGCGACCGGGCAGTGGGTCCTACCCAGCAGGCCAGCATTCCGCCTCCCGCTCCCCTACGACTCCATAGGAACCTCCAATCCATCCTTCCGTCCCTTGCCCTCTTTAGCCGCAACACTGACCAAGTATAGCGGCCTTGGAGAGTTCAGTAGGATATCAGAATTGAAAGCCCCTTGCCCAACACCTCCACCGCTGACTGAGCCAAACGGGGGGCCTCTGGTTAAGATGGGCCAAGTCTCAACCGCAGTACATCCAGGGTTTAGTGATAGCAAAGTGAAGTGTTGGATCCAGAATCCCGCAGGCACACCTTGTCCTCAGTCACCAGCACACCACGTCCACCTAGATCCCTGTTTCACCCATGCGGGGCAATCATGGGCGTTTTGCGGGTAAACCACTTCAAGCTAGTATCAATCAGTGCATATACGCTTTAAGGTGGAAATGTACTAACTCTACTGACCAGGGACGCTTCTCCCTGTCTGTAGCACCCACAGCGCAGTCAGTACATGGGCTGCGCTGGGCTGCACAGCTTTATCCTGGAACGCATAATGCCAACCAGTCTATACTGACCACTTGCTCGGGGAACCCGGGGTCGCCAAGCCCGTCTGGTTACGAGTAACCAGCCCATTACTTGTCATCAGTATATTTAGGAAAATAAAATAAATTTAAAATAGTTACATGATTAAATACTTGTACAACTAAGCTACTTTTATTTTTTAACTACTCATGGTATAAAACCTATATGTTTATATTTATATTCAAGAAGTGACAAAACAATTATAAAAATGATTAATTTATATTTAAAATTTGCTATATATGAAGTGTATTTTACATAATTATCAAAAATTTCAAAAAAAATTTAAAAAGAATGAAAATTTTACAAATGTAGGAAAGAAAGATGGCTTTCAGCCAATTGCCTGCTTGACTTTATCGTTCGTGTTAAATCATCGACTGCCAATCCCTTATCAGGGTCTAATATATCGGTTTTGTTCTGCCAATTTGTTGACAAAACCTACACCGGCATTATATCTACATACTAAAAAATTAAAATCTATTAACATAATTTTGTTACTATGTATAATATCTATTTTCTCAAAATTGTAATATAAAGACTGAAACATTTCAAACCATTCACACAGAATGCATCATATGTTAGAAAGTTGAGACTAGTGTATGTTACGTCTATTGTTTTGAACTTTTAGGTCATAATCCAAAAAAATTTCTGTATGAATCACAAACAGTCATAAAAATGAGATTGCCTGGAACTTTGACATAGACAAAACACAAATCTGGCATCCATAATAAGAATACGTGGCAGAGACTTTTCTAGAGCTACCGATCCTTGGGCTCTTTAAATTCTTAAACTTTTAACTGTAACATTCCGTAACAACGACTACAACGACTGCAACAACAACTGCAACAACTGTTTATAAATCTATTATAAAATATCTAAAATTTCTATTGCATTTCCTTTTTGACTAAATCCAATAGCACTGACATAATGTATTAGCATCTACGTATTGGTTTAATTTGTAGGTACGTAGCGTATAAAAAACAATAACGAATTTTTGGTGTAACATGTAACCTATTTCAAAACCGGGTACGAAACCATTTAACTTGATTTGAATTTTTAAATACCCCACGCTTACTTTATTAATTAAAAAGTTATTATATGTAATTATAAATTCACAATCAAATTAAATGCTCATAGCTTTTAATTTACTACCAAGGAAAAATACCATGCAAATGGCTACATTTCCTTACATGACTTTATATAAAATCTTTATATTAAATTTATGAATAGTTTAACTTGAGGATAGAAACATAACCTTTTCTAAAAAAATTGTTAAAAGTAACTAAATTACAGAACCTTTGAAAGCTACATTTATACTGAAAGAAAGTTCCATCGTTACTTATTCTGAAAGCTGGATTTATTATTAAGTTATATATAACGTCGTAATAACGTTAAAACGTTTTTGATATACAGATACGTTACTTAATTAAGAACTAAAAATGAGGATCTTGACGGAAAAAAAAACACTAACCACTCGTTTATATCAAAAGATATGTAGGAGAGCTTTATACTCGTTACAAACCCATATTCTTGAGAGTTTTAGCAAGTGGTCATTACATGGAAGTAGTGAAGTCTTTTCTATGCTCTGATGGGTACTTTATACTTAATCTCTTTAAGGTGTCCCAATTCTAAAACGTGCTCTATAATTGTAAAACTATCTTTTATTTATTGGTAAAACTGGATGTCTTTTGTTTCTTTAAAACATACGTTTTATATAGTGACAAACAATTTTAATTCGGACGAGCGCTTATTATGAATTAATAGCTAATCTGTTTTTATTCTGATAACATTAATCTGATATTGTAATACCTTTTCTTACAAACCTCTATACTTTATAAAGTCTCCTTCAAATGGATCCTAATAATTATACTTGAATTATATTCTAGGCCTCAGTAATGAATCTTCAAATTAATAATCTTTGCATGAAAAAATGTAGTTAGTTTTATTTAAAACGTTTCAGATTCATATATTAATATAGAAATAGAAGAATAATTTTTCTTTAAGTGAGGAGGAAACATTTTAAGCATATTAATTTTACTAAGGAACATGAATAATATAAAGTTTTGACAAGAAAAACAAAAAGTTGGACGAAAACCTATCAAATCTAAATTAATGTTGACTAAAATGAGCTGTAAATAGTAAGGCCAGATGGAATATTTAAACAATATAAATGGGTAATGCATGAATTATTCGAAAAGCGTAAATCTAAAAGAACTGAGATGTTGGATGGATAGGTTTGTATCTCAAAATCTAGTAATAACATATTCAACAATTATAAAATACATGCTATGATCTGTGATCAATTTTAATTTCAAAAAGGGTTTTAACTTTCACCTATTTAAATCTGAAGTTAGTTAAAAACCAGAAAATATATATCTCTCAGTATAAAATCAGAGTGTACAGTGGACATGTATTTTAACATTATACAATAATTTGTAAAACATACCCATTTCAAATATTTATGATATCCGAAAAGATTGTATAAATCAAGTACATACAGTGCTGTAATATAATTCAAGTCTGAATAGAATATAATTCAAGTATAATTATTAGGATCCATTTGAAGGAGACTTTATAAAGTATAGAGGTTTGTAAGAAAAGGTATTACAATATCAGATTAATGTTATCAGAATAAAAAGCTAAAATCAATAAATGACATTTCTAAGCTACTTTTTTTAATCTTATATAGTGATTAATTTTGCTCATGGGCTCTATGTGTTTATCTGTGACTCTCATTTGTAAAAACTTAAAAAAGCCATCTTTATAAAGTACCATGTTTATTTAGTTTTAACCTTGTATCTAATACTAAAAATGTAATATTAGAATCATTCTGTAGAAATTTAGTCATTTAAAATTATTTTCAACTCAGTTTCAACATGTTCTCAGTTTTTGGTTTTTGTGCACTAACGGAATTAGTTTTATTTCAGTACCTAGTCATAGTCTTAGATACATTAAACCGAATTTTATAAATGATCTCATAAGCTATACAATAAAACATAATGCTATATATTAAGCAATATGTATTATAACATGAAATGTTTTCAATAACAAATTATTATTGTGAATCAAATTATAAAAATATGTTTTAAGTTACTACTTAGAAAGGTGTCTTACGTCTTATAAACTATACAATATTATCACAATTTTACAATGAAACTATTTAGTACATAAATATCAGAAAGCACAAATATTAGCAATGTTTACCATTGTCATGAAAATAGATCTGAAGTAATTGTGGGATTTTATACTGATCAATTCTCGTTGTAAGAAGCTTACAATCAAATAGTAACATTTTGATTCGAGAAACATTCTTGAATCACAGTAAGGTACTTCTATATTGTGATTATCCTGGGATACACTTATATTATACTGAGCTGTATCATTGGTACAACCAGAACTATAAAATGCATCTTTCTGGTTACCTGTTTTGATAAAACAATGTTGGGAACATTAGATGTAATATATGGAATATATCTATGGAATTTAAATAATGACTTTACCGATACCCTGCAAATTAAGCTGGTAATTAATCTGTATTGAATATGCATTACTAATTGGTTTTTATTAATTAGCTTAAATTACAATTGTGTTGTTTTTGGTCAAGTCATACTCAGTAATAATAATATTATAGCTCTATATTCTCATCTTCTTGTGATAACTTATTATTATTTGTACATCCCAACTTACTTTAACAGAGTTTCATTTTTATTTATAACTTTTTATAGTTAAATTAAGGAGATTTTTTAAGGATTACATACCATAGTATACAACAAGTTTCATCGGTATGTCACATTTATCTCTTTCCTAATTCCTGTAAGGACCTTATTTACCAGTCATGAAGTAACGGAAGATTTACTGCAATATTCATATTATTTCAAACTATATTCTATATTTTAAACGTTATTAAACACATCAACGAATCTGTATTCGGATTTGGGAGATTTTATATTGAAAAAGCCAGTGTTTAGTGACTAAAGATCAACATGACATATTTTAGCAGAAGACTGTCCAGAATAGTAAACCATCTAATAAATAAAAGTTCGTACAAGTGGTGCTTCCAAAGATCGGTTATGTTACAAATAATTTGCATTGTTAAACCGCTGTTATGGTAGCGCATACGGACTATTTATAATTTATTTTATAAACAAGTCGTAGCAAGTAGTAACCCGCGAATCATAACCATCTCAGGTATACAGTTTATACATTTTATAATATATGTGCTATAAAAAAGCTAAAAGAAATAATAACTGTCCGAAATAACGCACACTTAATCACTAATTCAAAGCTCTATTATGGGTGTATCTAATCAACTGTAAAAACTGATCAGGAATACGTTTCAAGAATAAAAAGCATTTTGTTATAAATAATATGTTTTCTGTCTCAGTTTTCTAGGCACCAGTTTAGTCATGAGAGTCCCAGAAGATATAAATTAGTTTTATTTCAGTTGCTGAAATATCTATATAATTATTCCAAATAAGCTAAAAGGATAAACAGTCTGTTACATGTCATCCTTGTTTTCCTATAAAGTAAAAATTTGTAACCTTACGCAAAAAAATAGCTTTACACATTTTCCCCTTGTTTGAAAACGATTAAAAAGGTAAAAACAAAGTCGTTTATTAGATGATAATGTGTTTTTTTTTTATTTTAACAACAATTGCATTCTAATTTATTTAATTACTGTCTATTATTTTATTTAACAATTTTTAAAATTTAACACATATTAAAATTAATTAATTGCAGTATTAAATTATATTATGTTAAGGAAGATGGTCATGTACTAACGAAGAAGGTTATGCCCAGTTCATAATTCTCAAACATTCCATGACACTATTGCTAAATGAATAGGATAACTATCAGGCTATTTGGTAAATTTACTTTTTCGCCTGCGCCAAATAAGTCGTAATACAATTTTAAGCTCAATTTTTTTTTTGCCCATGAAATCAATCTTATGGTCAACGAATGCTATTTGTTTAATTTTTTAATATTTATTGTTATTTTACTATGCCATACACTGTCAATACAACGGCTGATTAAACTGTACTTCGTATTTGTTACTCTAGTTTATTATTATTACTTTTTTATATAGTTTAAAGTTGTCCTTATATAGTATTAATATTTAAATTTTCTTTATTCGGATTAATTTTTAATAATTAAGTATTATTTTAATTAATTATTTTTTTAAATTTAATAAATAGTAAAATTAATTATTTAATTAATGGATTTTAATTCTTACCCGCAGAGGTGTCACTCACGTCATGAACTCATAAATCACATTGATCGTTGATTATTCAATCTCGGTTAATAACGATAAAGCTACACTCATGTAAGGTTGTGTATAACTGGTTTTACAAGTTTGGGTTAATTATTTGTTGACTGAAGATGACTTTCTACTGTGTGAACAACGTATTTCAATATTTCATTAGTTTGCAATAATAATCTTGATTTGTTTATAGTTTCATAAACTCATGGTTTAGAAATATATGATGGTTTTGTTCTATATTAAAATACATTAATCCAGTAAGATGATCTATGTGATTTACAAAAGTAATTTTCCTAATTAATTAAATAGCATATGTGTGTAGGGGAAACAATAGATACATGAGATGGCCTTCGGCCAACAGCTTGCTAGCCTTTATCGTGGGTGTTAAATCATCGCCCACCACTCCCTTGCCAAGGGGTGAAATATCGCTATTGTTTGGTCGGTTTGTAGACAAAACACTTCCTTGAGATTCTCAACACCGAGTTGATACATAAACGATGATTGGCCTTAATTTAACCATTACAATTATTTTAATTACTGAATTTCAGTATTATAACTGGTACAAGTTAGATAGTTTTAAAGTACTTACTCTGGCCATGGGTAATTCAAAAACCAGACAATGCTATGTGTCGTTTACCTAAAACCAATAAAGTTTAAATTGTTTAACCTTAAAAGAATCACACCATTGCATTGTCATTGTCATTTGTCACGCAAGTGTTGGGTTTGCCTTGTTTCTACAGTAAGGAAATTATCTGAAATATATATTTATGTCCATAGCAATTGATTTTATTCTCAGTATTTTTTGTTCCATACTAGAATTGGCCTTCTTTGCATTTGCATATAAACATACATATATACACTCACATACAAGTGGAAAATACAACGTAAAAAAATATTTCTTGCTCCGTGGTTACCTAAATTACATTCAGTAGCTAATACATTCTTACAAAATACTTTTATAACATTTTTACATGTAATGTCTTTTCAATGAACATGAATAATTGAAAAGTTATATTGATTTTAAGATTAATAAAGAGTCATATTAATTTTAAAATGCCTCTCAATAAATGCAAGGAATAAGATCAAAATTTAATATGGACTTGAACATACAAATATTTTTATCAAATATGAAAGGAATAAAATTCAATATATATCCGAGAACGGAAATTCAATCCTGCCGATATAACACCGTGGTAAGTTTGACATTATTGCGGAAGCCTTTCCATTCCTACCTCACAAAACATACATCGTTTGCTCAATTTCATTATTTGTTACAGAAGTCCGAAATATATAGCAATTATTACCCGTGTTTATCACCACATCTCTTCTAGTATATTCCCAGTTTTACGTAAGGACAAGTTTAAGTCACAACACGTGACTTTTCACAGGCTTTGCTAAGGATGTGTGTTATATCTCACGAATATAGCTCATGTAATTATTATGTCTTGTAGAAAGAAAATCACTCATAAGAAAAGTTGTTTCATATCCCTAGCAGACAAAAAGAAACTGTACCTGCATACTGAGTGATTATCGTTAGGTACGTACATCTAAATCTTAATCTTTTACAGGCACTATCCTAAAAATTACTTTTTTCTACAGTATGTAGAATTATTACAATTCTATACATAAATTACTAAGTCATGTCTGCACACCAAGTTAGCATAGTATGTATGATAAATGTGTTACTGCAATAAGGCATCATCTAGAAATACAAAAATATCGTAGACATGTCTCATGTAATTGAATTCAGTTTGTTTGAAAATGATTTAAAAAACAATTATGTCATTATAATTAGGACATATGGAAATAATTCCGCTAAGGTTTACACAGTCTTATAAACTTATTAATCCTTCGAAATGGATGATATCATAAAAAATAAATTTTACAGAGTATTGCATCGATCTCACTGGTTATTTATACTCCAGTTATATTTAGAAGCCTTTGAGATAGTACATTGACAATAGCCTCTGACAACAGAGCAAAATTGGTGTAAAAATAACAGCTGTTACGACCATTGTGTAACATCTCATTGTTCAGCTTAAGGTGCTCTCATCCCACACTTCTTTCTATAGCACACCACTTCTTCAGCACCTATCGTTTGATTATATTGTAATGAATACTTCATTTACCTAATTGTATGAGATATTTTACCATTGGATTGTTTCTACTTATCAAAATAAGATCAAGCTAACAGATTCAATGATACGTTATTGTCTGTGTTATGGTCGTAATCAAAAGTCGGTGTGATTCTGTTAAATAAATTTTAGTAGTATCATATTAATTTTTAATATATTTTTAAATTTTACGTTGCATATTATACATAAGTGATAATTATATGTTTTTCAATATTTGAAGATATATTCAATATATACATGAAGACAATGTAAAAGTTAATTTATTTATTAATTAGCTATTAATCGTGACTTACACGCATTTTTCAATATCAGAGTTCTTATACTACTTAGTCAAATCACTTATGATGTAATATGATAGAGTTCATGACATTTTATCAATAGTAAGTAGGCATACATCATGTACATACTTTTAGAATAATGGTGGAGAGGATCACAGTTTAACTCGACTATTGTGTCGGTTTTAGAACGTTTAAAAACCATTTCTGGTTCGTAATTAATTACATTTCTGTCAGACTTGTTAGATTTTTACATAGGCTCCAATCACGAAAATACAAATACATGGATTTCGGAAAGTTGTTTCGGTTGAAAAGAAATTAATACCAGCTGTTGACATATATTTCTAGTCTGAGAAATTTAGTGCTATAGCTAAGTTGCGTTGTATCCCAACGAAGAAAATACAAATATATACGCAGAACTAAGAAGCCTATTACAGACTATGGGGAAGTCCTACCTCCTGCCCATTTCCGTTTTAAGTTGTAAATCCTTATTATGTTCACGCAGAGTTGCGAAGTAATCGTTTCAATGGTTTTCTTTACATGAATATCTGTTATTTATCGAAAATTAATCTTAAAAGAATGCATCGTAGATATATATTATTGGTGTTTTTGTGTGTTATTGTTTACTGTTATTTTATGATTCATTTGATCATTTTTCCCTGCCTCTGTCAAATTGCTATATCACAAACGTAAGGAAGTCCATTAGTTTAGAATACCTCATATTAAAACATTCACATTTTTTATTAGGGTTAGTTTTTTAACAATACTTAAATAGTATTTTCAATGCATTAAATGTTTTTAATTAGAAACTGGCGCAATCCGGAGGGAAAGATACACAATCACATTTTATTTCCAGTATAGATTAAACTACTGATCAAACACTGTATACCTTTTTTATAATAGTTATCAAATTATCAGTCTCTTTGAAAATTTCAATTGAAAGTGTGAGCAACAGTTTTGTGTCAGTTAAATTTTTATTAATCACATAAATATATAAAGTACTGAGAATTACAAAATACATTGACATCTTTTCCATTACTTCTCTTTAATATACCTTCTTCGTATTTCTTGGAAATTTTACGATAAAAATTGGCCAAATTACTCTAGCTGTTCTCAATATTGGGGCTTAGAAACACATTTTGCGATCCATTTCTATTTATAAGACGATTTACTACAATTTTACGCATTTTCAAACATTTATGTTAAAAATCAATTTATTTAAAACATTATCCAACAATAACACGAGAAAACAGTTTTGTCATTTACCCATAGTTACTATGTTCAATCACTTCATTTGGTTTCTGAAATGATACAGTCATTAAATACATATTAATATAAAATTTAAATGTGTTACACAAAATTTAATTCAGTTTAGATACATGTTTATACATTTTCCTCTAAATGATTATAATAATTTAGTAATCACACTGCGTTTGAGTTCACTATGACTGTGAGTTTTTCCTAAATTTTTTAAAAGGTTACATATTGAAATCAGACGGCTTATCAATAAACGTAATAAAACGAACTTGTAAAATATTTGAGTTCGTTAAAAGCCCATTATTTATAACGCAATAACTATTTATTGGTAATAAGAATATACTTTTGTCAAATAATAATTATTAAGATTACGAACTCTTAATTTTATGAACACCGATAGTGATCAGAGAAAAAGATTTATCGGAGGTTAAGAGTTACCCTGGGATGCGTTCTCAACATAATAAACTAGTAAATCCAAGTAGTAATTATCTCAAGCGATTGTTGATTCTACTATATACCTAAAATGTTGAAACCTGAAAATTCCACGATTTTATTTCACGACCTCAGGGAAAAAAATTAATTTAAAATATATATGCATGGTATTTACTAAGACGCTTATTACTTTTTCCCTTCAATATTTTATTTTTAATATTTAATTAGTGGAATGAAAATTTTTCTATGAAATCGTTTAAGAAAATCCGGGAGTGTCCTGGTTTAAAATCCAAAAATTCACAAATAAAACTGCTTGAAATAAAAAAAAATCTGGGGTACAAATTAATATTTAATTCTTCCAAATATTGAATTTTGAATATACTGTACATGGATATTAAAAATAAATGAATTACTCTCTTTGCGATAATTTATTTATACAGCATATAGAAAATCTATTTCTATACATTAGGCGACAGTCATATAAACATCTATAGCGTGAAAATCAATCAAATCGTTTACACATAAAACCATAAAAGAATCTCAAAAGCATTTAATTATTATAATAAAATTAGTAAAGAAATATAATAGTTACTATGTTCAATCACTTCATTTGGTTTCTGAAATGATACAGTCATTAAATACATATTAATATAAAAATTTAAATGTGTTACACAAAATTTAATTCAGTTTAGATACATGTTTATACATTTTCCTCTAAATGATTATAATAATTTAGTAATCACACTGCGTTTGAGTTCACTATGACTGTGAGTTTTTCCTACATTTTTTAAAAGTTTACATATTGAAATCAGACGGCTTATCAATAAACGTAATAAAACGAACTTGTAAAATATTTGAGTTCGTTTAAAAGCCCATTATTTATAACGCAATAACTATTTATTAGTAATAAGAATATACTTTTGTCAAATAATAATTATTAAGATTACGAACTCTTAATTTTATGAACACCGATAGTGATCAGAGAAAAAGATTTATCGGAGGTTAAGAGTTACCCTGGGATGCTTTCTCAACATAATAAACTAGTAAATCCAAGTAGTAATTATCTCAAGCGATTGTTGATTCTACTATATACCTAAAATGTTGAAAGCTGAAAAATTCCACGATTTTATTTCACGACCTCAGGGAAAAAAATTAATTTAAAATATATATGCATGGTATTTACTAAGACGCTTATTACTTTTTCCCTTCAATATTTTATTTTTAATATTTAATTAGTGGAATGAAAACTTTTCTATTAAATCATTTAAGAAATTCTACATAACAATTTTTTGTGTCAAAGGTAGTGTACGTGTTTTAAAATCCAAATGTTTATAAATAAAACCGTTTGAGAAAAAAAAAAGGTGTGGGCTACAAATTAATATTTAATTCTTCCAAATATTGAATGGTGAATATACTGTACTTGGATATTAAAAATAAATGAATTACTCTCTTTGCGATAATTTATTTATACAGCATATAGAAAATCTATTTCTATACATTAGGCGACAGTCATATAAACATCTATAGCGTGAAAATCAATCAAATCGTTTACACATAAAACCATAAAAGAATTCTCAAAAGCATTTAATTATTATAATAAAATTAGTAAAGAAATATAACATAAGATCGTAAACTATTATAAACCACGATATTGGTATAATCCTTTTAAAATGCAATGGGGATGTTTCTGATCGTTACCCCTCTACTGAACGTCAATATTTAAAGTTTATACTTCTGCAAATTTCTTATAAAAATCTTAACCAATAAAATTGAAAAAAAAAGACTCCAGAAATAAAATATTCAACTATTTACTATTCAAACGAGAAAAAAAGTCCTGAGTATATAATGTAAACTATTTTAAAGATGCGGATGAAATGTTCAGATAAGAAATGCAAAACTGATGTTTCTGACCGTGATTCCATAGCAATCACGTGAATTAAAATGAGGTTAGTTGAAGATCGACAGAAGAAATCCTTACGGTACCTTTAGTGATTATGATTTGTTGATAGTTTTTATTTTTTTTAAAATAGCGTTATAGTTATTGTTCTCAAAAATTTTTTTAAAATTTGGCACAACATCAGACTAAAAACTAAAGAATGTTTTTAGATTAAAACTCTATAAACAGCAACTACAGTCTGGCGTAAACTGATTGCTGGCAGACGAATAATAAAACTACTTCACTTCTTTGTTTACTAATCGCTTCACTGGTTCATTAGTGGTGGTGTTGAGTCTCGTTGTACTTTGACAATAGTGGTAATTGTAAAGGTAAAAAAATTTAATTGAGTGTACTCTAACCTTATATATTAGCGAAAACCATTTTTATGAAACACTAATCATCTTTATTCCCTTTATAATTCTATATTCTACCGCCTGTAACAAAAATTATCACCTGGTTGTTACTGTGGTTTTAAACGGGTTTAAAATGCTCTAGAACGATACGTGTATCATTTTAGGCTGCATTGGTTTTAGTTTTATAATTTTATTGATTTAGTTTTGTAAGATAAATTTAAAGGGGTTTTTTACTACTCAGCGGATTGACAAATGGTAGGTGATAATATTTAAATATACTCATTTGGCAAGTCTGCTCTTTTTAATTGATGATATTAGTTTGGTTCTGAACTGAGCCTTTATTGTACCGGTTCTTTGTAGGGTTGGCCCTTACTGGGTTTCAGTTGCTTCAGATCAGGAAAGCTGGATAGTTGGAATCGTGCTGGGCCAATGATTTAGCACAGTTGTAGCAGTAATATGTATGTGGGGAAGGGGATATTTAAACCAGTGCTTCTCGATTTCCACTAGATTTTTCTTTCGTAAGAGCCCACGAATCTATGTCTCTTCGTTCCGTGTATGTCAAGATTTCCACCAGTGATTTTGGGTGAGTAAACGTTTCTTTCCGATTTAGGTTAAATAGTTTTCCTGGCCTGTATCTAATTTAGGGATTTTCTTGTTTTTGGATATTTCACGCACTAACGCAAGAATATATTGCAAATTTATTAAAAGTAAATCACTAAAGAGAAATCCGTTCAAAGAAAGGACATTTTCATGTATTATACCTGTTTGTTCCTGTTCCAAATAAGTATTAATTTCATTTTTATAATAGTTATGATAATGAACTCTTTGTGTAACTTTGGACGTTAAGAAGAGTTCACTTTGCAGCATGATCGATTTAAGTTAAAATAATATTAATTGAAACATAACGGAACTGGACAAAATCCCACAGTTTGAGTTTTGCACGAAATGCATAATAAAGCTTATATCATTACTTTAATTTAAACTTTATTAACTTTTTGATTTTCAGAAAAGAAGAAACTTTCATTTATTTTAATATAAATTTAGTTTTTATTTCAAAAACATGTATTATTGAGAAGGGAGCATTATCAAGTTTTATTCTGACATTAATATTCTTGCCAAATTTATTTTTAAATAAAAATGCTTTTTCCGAAATTGGTTGGTAATAAAGATTGAAAGTTTACAGCTAAGTGTTTATATATTGAGTCTTATTACAGAAATATGTGACATTCATTTTTGTTAATTACTTTAAACTCCGACTTGAAATTTTATTACAATTTGTGACCGATAACACTTGTCGTTATAACATGTAACACTATATAGCATTAAATTTTAAAAGTAAAATTTTAATCACATTAACCTTAAAATCTAACATATCTTAATTTTAAGGGAATATTGTTTTCATATTTCTGCTAGCAATAGTTACCTGTAGCTTCGAGCTAAGTTTCAATTTGAATAACACAGACGTCTGAAAATGATAATATTAAAATTGCATATCAAACAAAAAAATGTTAACTAATTCACCAAAAAGTGTCTTATAAATAATGATGTATTCTCTTTTCTCTTCTAACACACTATAAAGGTATAAGAGTAAACTTTTAATAAACACTGTATACATTAGGTGTTTATGCTCCAAGGCACTAAAAAGTTATAATGGTATTATATACTTTTAACTAACCCTATTTATTTGCTATACAACGTAGCTTGGGGAAGCAATAACTGTAAAACAATTTCCAGAAAAGATTAAACTTAATACAAAAATGTATGATAAAAATGTCTTTGTTAACGCGTTTGCCGGCTTTGTTTGCCTTTTAGTACTAATATGGGGCTTCAAAGTTTTCACTGATCCTCTTATCTTTAAGAAAAACTAAAATTTGTGTTCATGTGAATATCTTTATCATTTTGTGATAGTATGTAATAAAATTTTTTTTTTCATTTTTTGAACTGTTTTAGTATCGATTACAATTAAATTCCGGAGAATGTATTAATTACTAAAAATTAATTTTGTAATGAAAACTTATTGTATATATATCGTGACAACGTGAAAAGACTAGCTTAATTATGTAATTATAACATTAAACTTAAAATATTATTTATTCTCAGCTCACATATTTATTACCTAAAAAATTTAAAGGCATTCTGCAATATAAATTAAATTCCTTAATGACATTGTAGTAACATTTGTTTTGTATCCTGAACATTGTAATAGATATCAGGTAATGTAACCCCCATAAGAAATAGACCAACGCGAAGAAGTATCAATGGACTAGAACATAACAAAAGAGGTGGAAGATATAAGAGCAGACAAATTAAGGAGTGTCCTTTAAATTTTTTATCCTAAATTCATTGATAACAAAATCAATTTACTAATGGTCCTTGGTTTACATTGGATATGGACCTTGTCTTAGCCTTTGCTTCCGGCATGGCATAGTATAAAGGATAGAAAAGTTTGGAGTTTAGGACTACTCTTCTCGAGATACAATGAGGATAGTTGGCGAACACTTGTCATTTTATAAGAAATAGACGTTAGCTAAATTTCATATAATTTGTGTTTATTGTAGCCAATTAAAACTCTCAGGGAGCAGTACTTATTCATGTCCCGGTTAGGAGCCTTTCACTCTATGGGAGCTGAAACCACTCCAAAAGTCACACTCCGCAACATACTATATCTACCGATCCCTTCCACCTCATAATGGACATTCGCAGTTAGATATGTGGCACTCCTGGAGACCCATATGGTTTCCCGGATGAAAGACACGTCAGTATTTACATTTTTCAGTACTATTTCAATTGGAAGATGGGAAAAAGCCAGAGGTATACTCTCTTGGGATCAATAAATACTTAGTCCAACACTGATTTAGCCAATTCTTTAACGTTATTAACCTATATAAGTGATACTAGTACTATTTAATTATCTCTGAAAATTTATTTTCTCTGCATTTAGTCTATAAATCCTTTTTATGTGATAACCGTGGAACATTTATTAACTCATCCCTCACTCTGTTTATGGAAGTCAACCCGTAATTTAACTTATTTTAAAACTCAAATGAAATAAACATGTGTTTTATCTAAACGGTATTCCAATTATATTACATTGCATTCCTATGTTTCTGTAAGTAAAAAAATCTGGTATTTTTTACAATTTATAAATATTATAATAATATTAAACTTGAGGAGTCACAACAAGCTCCTTAATTTATATCACTCTTGTAAAAGTAAGGACTCCTGTAAAATAGATAAGCACAGAGACATTTTATCAATACACCTAGACCCAGCATTCTCGTATGTATAATGTACATAGTGGACCAACAAAAGTGATATATCATGGTTTTATAAGGGAGTGCCATGTGATGGTTTACTACCAACAATAAAGAATACAAGCAATTGGCTGAGAGCCATTTTCTGTATCAACGCATTGTTACGACTTTATTCTCTTCATTTGGAATGTTGTAATTAATAAAACATACTATTACCATATCTTCTAAAATATAGTAAATAAAACAGTAAGAAATTGTATGCAATAATATTGTGAAACAATATAATTTTTGAATTAAGATTTGTAGAAAAGATTAAACTCATTAAAATTTGAAAAAGAAGAATAGAAAAAATAATACTCCCACAGAGAATGTGATATTTTTTCAAATCAGCCCACGTAAAATTATTCCGATGGTTTTATGATGGTAGAGTGACTAACAAAGTTCTTATAGCTTTTGGCTTGTTTTATTACAATATTATTTATAGACATACATGTATATGATCGTAATGACTGAAATGTGGATATACTGCTTTACTGTTACATCCCTCAATGAGTGTAAGTAGTTCTAAAAAAATATTTAAACGTTTTTTTATTTATATTGTACATGAATATTAATATGTTTTAATAAAATATTAGATTTAACTATGTTATTGAAAAATAAATATCTACACAAAACTACTTGTACAGATGGAAGAATAATCACCAGTCATGTTGGCCAATCTATGTGTGGAGCAGGCTTGGATTCAGTAAAGTAACGTAAATTCCGTACATTGTAAAATATCTATACAACTAGACAACGATTTCTTTTAATTATTTTTAACTTGAAAACTATATTTATTCTCTAAATTAATGTAATCAAAATAGTATTATACGAATTAACAAATTAAATTTAATATTTGCATTATACAAAGTATTATTATAATTTCGAAGCAGTTTAAAAAGACCAAATATAAAAGCACTTGAACATTACAAAGTATGGATAAGTAAGATGGCTTTCAGCCAATTGCTCGCTTGTCTTTGTCGTTGGTGTTAAATAATCGACTGCCTCTCCCTTATCAGGGTGTGAAATATCGCTTTTGTTTGCCCAGGTTGTGGACAAAACATTCCCATTAGACCGGTATATCGGTTCGATATGCTTTAAAGACTACTCTGTATTAAAACTTTTATTTATGAAATAAACCTGCTCTTTTTAAATTGTAAGTACTGATGACTAATCCAAATAAATTATCTTAGAATAATTAGGTTATAAATTATCTTGAACAGTATAGTTTACTGGCATAAATTTAAATGCAAATGTGATCTGATCTGATAATTTATTGTTTAAAGTCAGTGACAAACAATTAATTTTGAAACACGAATACTGTAGTGTTATAAACAAACTGTCTTTGGAAGACTACGAAGAAAAATAGCATAAAGAAAATAATGACTACATGCAATACATTTGTAGGAATACTAAAAAAATGTCAACCGAGTGACATATGTTATAAAAGTTTAATTTATTTAGGTGATTTAATATATTTTAGCCCATAAGGCTAATGCACGTTGATAGCTATACTTTTTTATTTTTTGAGTCATACTCCTAAAAACTTTTTACAATAAGTCCCGATCAGTCGTAAGAATGAGTAATGTTGGATATTTGACGTTACAAGAAAAAGAACCACGTATCGCTAATTCAATTTCTGTTCATGCATTTGATACTATATATATATATATATATATATATATATATATATATCATTTCAATTAACATTGAATCACAAATTGTACTTGCTCCGCCGGGACTCGAACCCGGGTCTCTTACTTGCCAAGAGAACGTGCTACCATTACACCACAGAGCCCTCACTTTTTCCAATTCAATTATTTTGTATTTGGCCGTTTCTTTCACATATGTGTTTAAATAACCAAACTAACATATGATCGGAAGACCAAATACCTGTCAAATGACTTTTATGTACTCATTAAATTTTGTATAAGTGGCATTAGCCTAATTTAATTTTTAATAAACATTAAATCACAAAAATTACTTGCTCCGCCAGGACTCGAACCCGGATCTTTCACTTGAATTTAAAATAATATTTATATATTCCAAATCCTTTTATAAGAAGTCTAATAATACTGAAATAATATACTACCTAATACTTGTTAACTTAATATGTAGGTTCGTGACGTACAAGACAAACCAACCCACTGTAGAATTTGCATATACGCCAACTGATAACCGAACATGAAAACAATTACCTGGGTCTGATTTATTACACACTTCACGCCTACTCTATAATCACTAATTTATAAGCAATTAGAACTATACGGTCAAATTAAATATTAATTAACTAAATTTAAATAATTATTTGCAATGCATAATCCTATTATCAGAGTAATATTATAATTATACATATATGTATACATATATGTATATATATATATATATATATATATATATATATATATATATGTACTGAATTTGTTTATATTTACTGTATATGATAGCTTACTAATTTAATTTAAAAATGGGCCTGTAATAAATTTTTATACAATTAAAACTCATTTTACATTCTTATGAAGAATATGTAAATATTTCATTATATGTGATTTTCACGAATATATTTAGCTTCCCACCTCTTGTAATTGTAACATTTTAAAAAGATTTTTGAATAACCCCCTCTAAACAATTAGAGCTTATGAACTATAAAATCTCCAAATCTCTAAATTCGTTCAGTCTTTGTACCCTTTCAATATATTTACTTTATAAATTCTGCGAATCCTTAAGACAAAGGAATGTTATAATTTTTAAGATTCCTTTCTCAGAGATTTGGTTATGTTTTTCAACGGTTTAAAAATAAAAGCAATTGACTTTTATTTACATAAAGTTTATTCTATAGTAAATTAGGTTAAACGACTTGTTTTATATTGAATTACACTCGTTGACATTCATAATTAAGACTGTTGTGATAGTGCTACGATATTCTAAGGTACCACTAATGAACTCGTGAAGCGCTTGGTAAACGATGAAGTGGAACAGTTTTAATATTAATTACATATGACATCATAAATTTACTCTAATTATACTTGAGCATTGTAAATATTCTATTCTGGTTGTATGATTCAAGTTGTTCATTTAGAGTTAAAAGTGTAATAGATCAAATTCAGTTTTACAGAATTAAAAACAATTTTGTACATTATTTTGTACGGTAATTTAGCCTTCTTAACTGGTACTGTTACCAAAGTAGTCTAAGTAAAGTAAATAGTAATAAAGCCATGCTTTTATAACTAAATTTAAAGTAATTAAATGCTACTTGCATGTATTCTTTAAAAACTTAGATTTGTATGGTCTTTTTTAGTATTACAAAAACCAGAAAAGTGTTATAGAATTTTACATATCAATATTAAAATTAACATTATTTGGCTCAATTTTACAGGAAGCTTCATTAAATATTTTTACAGGCTAAATAAAGTTTTTAAATGCAGTGTGCTCATCCGTTGGTCGTGACTGAGTTTTAGACAACATTTTAACATTGATTTACATAGGTAACCAATAAATCAATGTAAATTTTATCATAAATAATGTTTTAAACAAAATTGAATACTATAAAATGAATATTTAACACTTGACCTAAGAACTCCTAACAATACTTAATATATGTTCAAAACTATCAGCAGGATATTTTAGAATTTACATGTTACTTAATTTAATTACACTATAACTTTGCATGTTTATCGAATGGTATTTGACTGTTATTTAAGCATATCACTGCAGAAAGACACTATTTATTTTTGTATAAGTAAGAGGGAAGGTGGATAAAAATACTGCTATTATGTATTATCATTCCTACTTGTATGTCTGCTCGGTGAATATATAAGTTATGAAAATAAATATATGAATTTAAATTCTAAAATTACCTACGCGATTCGTGTTACCTGATGGTGTAACTTTCTCCCATTTTGCTTTTTTAATTGTCATAAAATATATTACTCGGCTCGTTTAAAAATTCTTTTCTTCTTTCATTCCGTAAGATATTTCTGAAGTAACTGACCAATAGACCTAAAATTGTTGATGTCTCATCATTTATATAAAGTAAAAACTCATTTAATAATAGGCCATGTAACTTCATGAGATTTAGTTCAGAATTAGCGAATACTTTTACATTGGTCTTTGGATAACCTATAATTGACAAACATCATTTTCAAAAATATAATTTTGGGTTGTATAAGATTTGATTGCGATACATTATCTCGAAGTAAGAAAATATTAGTTTGGAGAGATTGTACAAAATTGGTTGTAATAACTCATAAAAATTAAAAAAATGAACCATGAAGAGTAGCCTCTCATAAGACAGTAACTGTCATCTGCTTTAACTGATCTGCTTAAGTGTGATATGTTGTAAGCAATAGAATATCTATAATAATAAAATATTAAAGGGTTTTGAAAATCAGGTTCGCACAAATATAAGAAGGAAATTTCCACTATAATAAAGTGTCGTTATTTACAAATTTTATTCACCAGGCGGGCTAGTGGCGATTGTTTCAAGAATATTACGAAACTAATGTTTGGGTAAGATTGAAACATATAAATAGAGAGTTTACCCATGTATATACCAAAAGGGTTTCTTTCATGTACAACAAGTAAGCGGTTTTTTGTACAACTAAATATTAATAGTTATTATCCTACTCCTAATTCTTGTTAGTTTTTAGGCCTATATCTAAGAAGGAAGTTTTTTTTAATATAGAGATCATTTCCTATTATCTGTATCTAGTACAGACTTAGAGAGGCCTATTATAATATTTTATGTAATTTCAGGATATTAATTTTTGCACAATTGCTTGGAATCGTTCGAAGTTCATTGAACATAGTTTCAATTGGGAAATGTAGATACCGAAACTAATAACTTTTTTGTGTACCTAAATTAGTAGTTTCACACATTCATTCAACTTTTAACGTATTCTCTATTCTACCATTAGTATGTATAATATTTCATTTTATCGCTGAATATTACAAGCTATGAACATGTATAAAACAATTATACAGAAGCATATATTATATTCAAATATTATACATGAAGTTACTTCATAAATTATATAACGCTAACACCAAAATAAGGTTTCATTTTACATTTTAAGTACTATTCGCTTGCAGCCACAACGTAATTAGTGTCTGCTATTTTTTATATAATTTTTTTGTAAATTTCACTGATAAATATATAAATGTATATTCAATACTTTTTATTATACTATAGTGCTTCTTTATAGCAAAATAAATTACTAATTTCGTACTTTGTAAATAATGTTTTTTTTATTTTCTATTTAATGAAGGTGTAGAACCCAGTGTTGGTTTTAAATGGCAGAGGAGGCAATCTATGACCTGTAGTATGAAACCGTTTGTTTAGTGTGAAATTAAAATTTAATATATTTAGTTGGGAGCTAAAATTTAGCAAGTAATGTTTTATAAATCTAAATATAACGAATTTAATAGATATTAGAATATTGTTAACTTATTGAGTGAAAATTTACTCAAGGAACCCACCATTTGTTTACGTAGCTTCTCATATATAAGGTGAGCATGCTATATCTAATGAATTACGAACATGTAATGAAAAAGGGATGTTTTGAGAAGGGGGAGGGTGAAAGTAAATTACTCTAAGAAAATGCGTAGAATAATCCTTTTAAGTTTTAATGGATGGAGTGTATGCCAGACGTGTGGTCATTTTCAATCGTTATAATTTTCGAAAACATGCAATACTACGTTTAGAGTATTATCGTTAAAGTGTTAATAATTATGAGATCAAAAAAAAACATCCAATTAAGAGAATTTGTGTGAATAATCAACATATAACATAGAACTAACCACTGACAGCTGGTTATATAGATCTTCAAATTTAAGTGATTAAACAGAAATTTTTATTGTATTTTTACCTCAATATATCATTACACGTGCTATTCTAGGAAAAGAAGAGATTAAAATCCTCAAAACTTAAGGTATCAAAATTTTCAAAACGCACTCCTAAAAATGTCGTATTTTGGCTTTTTATATTTTGTGTAACATTTCGCTGCAGACGTCCCTTTTATTTTAACGATAGTAATGAAATTGTTAGAATTTTTTCTAAAAACGCGAGTTCCGTTTGGCAATGTATTAATGATAAGTATATGGCAACTAACGTATATGTACTAAATAGTAAATAAATATTTCAGGAAATAACAACGTATATTGTGTACATTACCTTCATTATATAAGACTAAAGCCATTCATTATACAAAAATATACCGCACACTAAGTGGGTAATGAGTAGGTTCGTGACGCCTAACACAAATCTACTGAGTTATGATATGAGCTATAAATTACCTGAGAACTTTGCGTGAAATCCATGCCCTTGGTCTTTTTATTCCACGCATTGTGCTTAGTTTTTTCTTTAAATTTTACAATACACATTTGGAATGCAAAAGGTAATATTATGCACGTGGTTGAAGTTCTATGCTGTTCTATGCTATTATATTTTAACTCTACCTTTAAATTTTTAAGGAATATTGAATGTCAATTTGTTTTAGCCGATGAATTGTAATTCTTATGTCACTGTGTATTAACATATAACTGAGTAAATTTAATTAGTTGCTAGACATTTTGACTTTTGATAATTCATTTTTGTATACATCTTGGAATATACATTTATATAAGGTACACAATGAAAATTTATTACTGAAATCAAGAGAACCCATTATAAGAATTTGAGTTTTAAGGTCTTTAAGGCCAATTTGAACTAAAAATAAACGTCCATGCCGTACTTGGGCCAAAGAGAATCATTATTTGCCTCCCCACATCCCTTCCATTTACTGAAACCATTACTCTGTAGACTACAGAAATAGGGGTAATAAGATATCTTATGAAATAAAAAAAAAAAACAGGAAACAAGAAACGGGCAATAGCTTTTGGGATTTTCCAAGCTCCTTTGTATTTTAAATTTAATTTTAAATGTATTGTGCTAGAAATCCCCATAATGGAAAAGCTGTAGTCACTTGCAGAAATTTGAGATTTAGTTTGCACATATTAAACTAATCTTATTATTTTCGCTATATTTTCCACTTTTATAACATTTCTTGACTTGTTGTGGTAATCTGTCCTTAAGACATTTTCAGTACTAGTTAGTCATCATTTACAGTACAATTGTTTCTTAAATGCAAATGTATATGATTATTTTATTCGAATATTTATAACAGTTAAATAATGATCTACGCCACGTTTCCCTTCGTAGAATATCTTCAACCGGACACTTGCACAAGAAGACCTTAATAATATACAGGCCAAGTTTGCTGAAGAGATCTAACGAGACCGACATTGGCATGGTACTGAGGTACTGAGAGTACTAAAAAAAATAAAAAGAGTAAAATTTTGTCAAAGATAGCAGAGATTTCCTCTTTCCGTTGCCCTGTTATACTTTTTGGCACGAAAACGACCTAAGTGAAATATTGTAGAACATAATATGTTTTACATATTCCTGGTGATATGTAAAGGCCTGATGAATTTCTTAGTATAAAAAGGAACAGGAAATGTTAGGTAAACCTAGAAAACACTTAAAGCTTAGATAGAGAGACAGATTTTTGAAAAGGATTGATTTATAGATGACAAAAATGTGAATGATAGAAACTGTTTTATCCAGAAACTTACCATCCTTTATTACATATTTAAAGTTTAGACAGTTTATTGTACTTTTACTTGAAACGAACGATTTTTATGAATTGAATTTTATAATACTTTTTATATAGACTTTAAGTGAATAAAAGTTAAATCAACCGTTAAACGTACCTAACCTATTTTATTACAGTATATTAAACAGATTATGCAGCTTAAATGTTACCAAGAATAATTCTATCAAAATTTATGGCCTCGCTCCACGATATTATAGCCTTAAATATAAGGTCAATGTAAATCTTAGCCATAAAAGGTCTAATAACAAGTTAATTATTCAAATTTATAATCAGGATATATTTTTGTCAGTTTAATGATATTTATTCCTATAACTAGTTTACATTGAACCTGACATTGAAATTAGGGGAAGTATTAGTACATAAAAAATAAATAACAGAAAGAAGAAGAAAATTAGAGGGGTGTTACATAACAAACTGCTGCTTGGAGTAGACTCCAAGATGTTTTCACTGCAGAGAATGCAAGTCCTAAGAACAAGTCACTAGTACAAGAATTGAATTTGTGTAAACTCTGGTAAATAATCGCTTTTTAACGAATATATTACCTGTTTAGCGGAGGAATGTTATGATAAAATTTGTACTTCGACAATTACAATTTGAATAATGTTTTCTTATTTTCTCTTGTAGTAACTTGTGAAGCATATGAAATAAACCTTTTCTATAATATTTATCAAGCAATGAAAGAATTTTTGTGATTTACAAGAAAATGTAGACCGCAAAAGTAGGCAACGATGGAGTGATATCTTTCATTTATTTTATATCTTAAACAAATATGACTCTCCAGTTTATTTGATTATATGATTACTATAATTTTTATAAGTTATAAGCGGCTTATAGACGGGGAAAGTAGAAACAGCAAGTTACTGGCGGCCAGTACTTGACAATACGTCACTTTCCACCAATTTCCATTTACACAGGGAAAGTTATTGGCAGCAAGTATATCGGTTTGTACTGTCGGCCAGTAGGCCAGTCTATTGTGAAATCATGTCGGATTGTGATGAAGAATATTGCGAAGCTTTTTAATGAAGTAATTCAAGAATGTGTTGTACTTTTAAGTGAAGAATTGCGATCTGTTTTGAATAGGAAAAGAGTTTGGGTGAAGAAGTGGGTCGACAGGAGACATGAATTTGGTGCATCTACAACTCTTTTTCGCGAACTCGCAATGGAAGATCCTCTGGATTTTAAAAGACATTTACGTATGAGTGTCGAAAAGTTTGAGGAGCTGCTACATATGGTAGAACCCATAACTCGTAAGCAAAGTACTCCAATGCGTAAAGCATTGACCCCCAGACAAAAGCTTGAAAACAACTCTGCATTTTCTGGCTACAGGTGACAGTTTGCAGTCGCTATCATTGCTATTTTCGCATACCAGCACCTACAATTTCGATTTTTTTACCTGATGTTATGAAAGCCATTGTGACCTGCTTGAAGAGCTTTATGGAGGTAAGCAGATCCAACGCATTCTTTAAATTACTTAATGTTTTTAGAAAAAAACATACAATTTTCAATTTAAAATATACAAATTTGACACAACTTAAGCCTACGTAGGCCTACTTCGCTACGTAACTTATACCTACAAACTTTAAGGTTTATTAAAAGTAGAACTCACTTTGCAATGTAAAAGTTTTATTTAAAAATGTATCATACACTAGTTGTTAGGTGAAATTAAAAGAACGGAATGTTGTACGAAATATATATTTCAATTATATGTAATCAAAGTTTGATTTGTAACGTACAAAAAATGTGAATAGAATGAAAAAAAATTGAAAGAATGTAGTACAGTTTTTAGTTTAATTCTGTATAAAACGTGCCATGATCTTGAAAAATACTCTGAGAGTAAGGTTGCAGTTCGCTGTCATCATTGTCATCGTAGCTGCTGCCTGTCGACATGATTGCTGATGGGGGTGGGTTCATGGTCTTGAGCCTTTCTTTAGTTATTAGGCTTTGAAATTGTTCTTGCAGGATAATAAAGCTTCTGAGCGGGAGGGTCCTCAACTGGGTAGCCATGTGTTGAGCAAACGCATCATACTCATCTTGCTTTTTACTTGCAGAAGCTGTACTTTTTGGTCGGTTTTCTGCTATCTTTGTAGTTTTGCAATTGATTTGCTCGACTTTAGCCAACTTACTGACTTGTCGTTTTTTAATATTATGTGGAGGAACAAAAGTTGTTTTTTTTCAACAGACTGATCTGTATTTTCATCCAGCTGGCTCTCGATTTGAAGTGTTATCAGTCTCTTCCACCCTCCACTAATGTTATTCCTCTATGAAGTCCTGGTCCGTAGTGTTTATCACAATCAGCCTGCAACATAAAAGGCTATCACTATTAGTGTCAATGTTATTTATGTACACTATCTAATACAAATGTTGTTTTTAGGTACCAAGCACTACACGTGAATGGGAAAACATACAAAGAAGCTTCAATGTAAAATGGAATTTTCCATCATGCTGTGGAGCCCTCGATGGGAAGCATGTCGCGATAAAAAGACCACCTGGATCTAGCTCTGAGTTCTTCAACTACAAAAGGAGGTTACAGCATAATGTTGCTGGCATTAGTAGATGCAGATTACCGTTTTTTTGTACATCGATGTTGGATCAAACGGCAGAGCAAACGATAGCAGCGTCTACCGACTATCTTCACTAAAGAGAGCTATGGATTCAAATCAGTTTAATTGGCCGAATGACTATGTAATAGTAGCAGATGATGCCTTTCCACTCAGCATAAATGTGATGAAACCCTACTCTAAAAAGGAACTTGACACTAGAAGAGCGTTTAATTTCAATTACCGCTTATCACGGGCTCGTAGGGTTGTTGAAAACGCGTTCTGTATTTTGGCATCACGGTTCAGAATATTTGAGAAATCCATCGATCTCAACCTTCCAAACAGTAGACTTGATTGTTCAGTGCACATGCATACTTCACAATTGGTTCCGCACTACATCGTCCACAACTTATTAGGAAAAAGGAAGCGTTGACAGAAACGGGGGTCATTCACCCTGGAAGGTGGCGGTCAACCCCCACTTCTTTGCCGTCCTTGACCGTTGACCGCTCAACAAACCCTTCCTCTAAGAGTGCGTCTGATAAAAGAGACAAGCTTGCTACCTACTTCATAGGTCCTGGTTCCGTCCCCTGGCAAAAACAGTCGATTGGATTTGAATAGTTGAAAAAAGAAGACAATCATGAGTTTCTTGTAAAACATAATGATTTCTTAGTGTTTCATTAAAATATGTACCGTTGTGCATTTGTAGTAAATTAATAAAATATATTATTACCTTGTACTTTGTTTGAAGTTGTTATTGACGATGGAAGCTTTGAAAGGATGATAGGATTTCGGACATTTGCCATCGTTATTTGTTACAATAACAATAAAAGTACGTTTTGAGGATTGACATCTATCATCTTCTTCAGGTATAACTAAATTAAATTAAGCTACAACATTTGGCAACGGATTTCCAATAGAAGTGTAAAACTATAAAAATAAGTCATACATACCAGAAGACTGCTTGTGTACACTACACGCACGTTACGCGCACAAACCACGGACACGAGAGAGCAAGCACGAGTATTTTATACTCTTATTTCTAGTGGCAACCCGTTGCCAAAAGTCGTAGCTTAATGTAATTAGTTCTAATCACCTGAAGAAGAGGATAGATTTCAATCCTCGAAACGTAGTGTTATTTTTTATTGTAATATATAACGATGGCAAATGTCAAACATCCTATCATCCTTTCATTACGTTGTACATTTTTATGTAGTTTTCCTTGATAACCAAAAACGCAACGTTGGAGGGGACTCAACATTACAATATTAATTAATAATTATAAACTTTAAATCTTCTTAGTATGAAATCTAAAAACAAATATTAACTGTTATACACAGTTAAAAAATAATGTATATAATTTTTCTTTCATTGAGGGTATTCAAATTTCCCTAATGGGCCCCCTTCTGATACGCCTACGACTATGCTTGTAAAATAATAGGTTCATATAATAAAAAATAATTGAACTTACCTGCTTCGCCAGGTTTGATTTTGAGGGCGTGTTAAAGCCACAACTCTCAAAAACGAGTCAGCAAGAGTGTACCAGGTAAGTCTTGGTACATACAGGTCATCCGTACCTTTACCACTTGATTTAGATTCCTCAACTTTCACACGTTCTTGTCTGTACGTTTGTTTTATCACTTTAATTTTGTTCCGCAAAAAACAATATCCGGTACTTGTATACCTTGTTTCTGAATGTCGGTCATTAACCTATGTATAGCAGATTCACGCTTTTGTTTGTCAACGTATTCACGATGACGACAGTTCCATAGCAGCTCGTAGCTCTGAAAAACCTCCAAAAACTTTGAAATTTCATCACTATTCCACTTAATTGCACTTTTCTTCTTCTCTGCAACGCAATTTCCTGACATTTTCACAACGTACTACACCACAACAACATATGACAATGCGATCCGTTCCTTTACTTGCCACTGCTCTACTGGCGGTAAGTATGGGGAAGTGCTTGTTTTGACAGGAAAGTACTGGCCGCCAGTGGTCACGTGATCGCCCACGTGGACCCGCTACTTGCCGTGGAGTGGCCAGTAAAAACAAACAGGTTTGTTTTTACTGGCCGCAAGTAATTACTTACCGCTGGAGTGGAAAGGACCCCTTTAGACAGGGAAAGTAAGCGGTAAGTTGAAGAGGCAGTAACTGGCCGCCAGTAACTTGCTGTCTCTACTTTCCCCGTCTATAAAGCCGCTATACATGCCATTTCAGCAGGTAAAATGATAGTAAAAATATTTTTTTATAATAAACAATATATATACATATACGTATAGACAGAGAGAGAGAGAGAGAGAGAGAGAGAGAGAGAGAGAGAGAGAGAGAGAGAGAGAGAGAGAGAGAGAGAGATAATTTGATAATTTGATAATTTGTTTATTTCCCCTGCCATGGTTTAGACCAATGGTCCAATCCACCACCATGACAGGCATAAAATACACATTTACAACTAATACATGAGTTATGGCCCTTTTACATTAATATACATTTTATTTTGTCTTATCATACTATTTACTTACTATTAACACTAATTTATATTTCGAAAAAGAAAACATCCGTTTTACACACAAAACGATACTACTATCATTATATTTTATTCTACATTTTATTACTAAAAACACAATTATATATATACACATATACATAAATATATATACATATACATATTTTTCCATATCATTATTCTGATTCACAGCGACATGAATTACGGTTATAAGTTCTGAATTAAATTCCTCTCAATTTATATTCTACATTTGCATTACAACTACTGTATGTTGACATGTTAAATATGCTTGTACATACACATTTGTTTCTCTCTCTAAAAGTTACAAATACCTTTCTAATAGTTGACTTTTAACTCCTCTCAAAAAAGCCTTAGGGTTTTCTGCACTTTTAGTTTCAATATCAACAGCATTTAATAATCTGACTGACTGCACATGAAAAGATTTACTATATGTCACGGTTCTGTGAATTGGAAAACTGCAAGGTTTCACTACCAAAACGTGTCTCTCTAAGGTGTACATTGTTCATAAACGTATATTTTTCATACAAATATTGAGGTTCTTTATATGTCAAGGCCTTAAAAGCCAAAGCGAGAATATTATACTCAATTCGTTTGAGGATAATAAAGAGAGAGAGAGAGAGAAGGAGAGAGAGAGAGAGGAGAGAGAGAGAGAGAGAGAGAGAGAGAGAGAGAAGAGAGAGAGAGAGAGAGAGAGAGAGAGAGAGAGAGAGAGAGAGAGAGAGAGAGAGAGAGAGAGAGAGAGAGAGAGGAGAGAGAGAAGAGAGAGAGGAGAGAGAGAGAGAGAGAGAGAGAGAGAGGAGAGAGAGAGGAGAGAGAGAGAGAGAGAGAGAGAGAGGAGAGAGAGAGAGAGAGAGAGAGAGAGAGAGAGAGAGAGAGGAGAGAGAGAGAGAGAGAGAGAGAGAGAGAGAGAGAGAGAGAGAGAGAGACGAGCATAAAATAAGCCAATATCATACTCTAGTTTGATTTTAATCACAGCCTACACGAGATTCAGATTAACAACACATAGTGCAGTTAGTTGATTGTCGTAGTATAATACCGTATATAAAATGGATATATTAAATTGTTAAGGATTCAACTGATTACGGAATATTGTATTATTTACAGTGATACAGATTAATTTTTCCTAGCAATTTCTAACAAAATGTGTGTCATAAATAGAAATTTGTAAAAAAATATACAGCAAAAATCAATAGCCCACGCACAACACTTTTTGTTCAACATTCACAACATTTATCGAACTTCAATATAAGTAAGACTGTAATGGAGGAGGATAGATTATGTTTTATAGCACAAACAATACTCTAAAATCAAATAGCTCTTTTCTTTTCTATACTTCTATTAAAGTGACAAAATGTGTTGTTGAAAGTAAATTTTACTCATATTATTGTTACGTTGATATTTATTTAATCTAATTTATCCCTTTTTTATTTTATTGGTACGTAGTATACCACATCTCGTATTTACTGTTTCACCCATATTATATTTCTGATTTAATATTATTACATATATTACTAAAATAAAATATTCTATAGTTTTATCAATTTTTTATGATTTATGGCTACAAGCCATTGCGGGTTCTTTTTAAACTCAGCTTGAATACTAGATTATATTTATTTCCCTAGTTCGAAATAGTTTCTTTCAAGTATCATAGTGCTATGATGATTTTTTTGTCTTTGTACAGATTGTTTATATACATTTGGATGGATATAATAGGCGTATTAGTAATACAGATGTACGAGTATGTATGAATACATGTTTCCCGGGAACGTATTCCCATACTTTTAATTTCAAGAGCCACTTTATTTAACTGAAATTGCTCATCAGCTTGGAAAAAGAACTTAGCCACAATATGTTACCAATTCATGTTAAATGTTAAAATTCCATAACGCCATATAATGTACTCAGTTTATCCTGTATTAATATTCTCGCTACAAACATGGTTACTTATGGAACATATTATAAACTGTTCACTATCGCTCACCTAAATGAAATTGGGTGATATAAATTCTCATCTATCGTGATGGTTCCCATGCATTCATTAAAACTTTAAAGCCTGGAGATCAGTTCGGTTTTTTTATACGTCGTATTGGTAGACGAGAAGAAAAGAATTTTGTTCGGTCAATTTAGTAATAGGCTTTGCAAACGTTCAACCAAACAGAATCAAAACATAATGAATAACATCAGTAAAATCAATGAATAAGATATGAGGAGTTATAAGTACAATTTGAAAATAAAAAGTCAGTATATGGAAATACAGGTAATGCAATTTTCAGTTATACAAAATATCTTTTTTCTGATTAAGATATGTATTATGTTCACTTCTTTACACACCCAATGTTTAAATATAAAATAACATTATTGTATCGTTATTTGTAGTAAACTCTTGAGTGATAAGCTGTAATAGAAATTACTGTGTGATAAAATTTGTCGGAAAAAAGTATTAACTCTCTCTAAACAAAAGAACAATAGGGGTTTCCTAAATATATATGTTACGTTTTTTTAGGAATCACTTTTGAATTTAAATTTCTACTTTTATAGGTGGCGTACCCATGTTTATATAGAAACTGTGTTTGAAGTATTTGTACATTTCAAATTTACAATTTACATAGTTCTATCTAACATTATCGTGTAATTTGAGATTTTTCTTAAAAGGTAATCACGCAATTAACCGTGCAGGAGTGGTTTTTATTTTATAGGTTTGCATAGTTTGTATAAAGCTTTGTAATATAATACTAAACCCAGTCTACTAACAAAGTGTGTGTCATCTTGCTTGTAATCCAAAGCTTTGCTTTTAAATTTATTTAATAATCTGATCTGAAGAATTGGCAATTTTCATATCCTCTCATTCAGAGTGTAATATAGTGCGTTCTAAAATGAGACCTAAATCTCCTAAAAAATGTTTAAGTAATTTAATGCCCTTCACGATTACGTTTATGGATAAATAAACCAGAATAGAATAAAAATTTTAAAATGTGATAGTTTAGATTAGTGTGTTGTAATTGTGAAAGGTAATTGGCCTGCGAGACTGAAAGTAATGGTGTCAGAAAGCATTTACAATTACTGCCTTGTAATAAAATAGTTAACCTCTGTCTCTAACATATTTTGAAAATGGGTGTAGCTCAACCCGCAGCTTAGAACTCACATTTTGACTTTATTTTTGCTTATTAGCTTAAATGTTAAAAGATATTAGTAAAATTCAGGTTTTTTAAATGAAATTTTCTATTTTACGTGTTTCAATGGATAAACATGTGACAATTAGTTACACTGTATTAAAGACCGTTAACTTACATCACGTATAAAGTTAAAATTGTACTAGACATCTCATTTTAAACTAACTAGTAACTGTATTACCTGCAGTTAGATGGGAAAATGTCGTTAAAACTTAAGTCATTACTCATCCCTTACCCTAGAGGTATGTGAAGCTACATTTATTTTTTAAGAGTTGTATTTTTTAATATTCATAACCCAATTATGTGTGTTATTACACGTTCTTCTGGTTAGATCATTCAATTAAATATGAACTGAAGAGTTAAGTAAATTTTACTAGGTAAGCGCCAAGCTAGGAACGGAAAATCAGTCAAAACATGGTTCAATAAAAAATAAACTTAAATTTAAGATATAAAAAGGACTTTAACGATTATAGTGAAAATTGGTAGAAAATACTCAAGGCGCGTGGAATAGGAAGTGGGCCGGACAGACGGCTCCCCCACTCTACCGCCGTGCCGTGACGTAGTTGCAGTCCCAGACGCTGCAGTCCGGTCCCCGCATTTCAAACACTTCAGTCTCATTCTCGTAGCTTCGCTAACTCAACACAGTAACCCGGGCACATGGCCTTATCTGTATTATCATAGGCAGTTGCAATAAAAAATATGCAAGTTAGTAAATTAATAAGTACTTTTATATTTTCATATTATGGCTATTTACAAAATTACAAGAAAACATTACATCGTACTTCGCTGTTAAACTAATATCAAGGCTGGATCAAGAATCAAGAATCTTTATTTTGTCGTTGATATAATACATATGTATTGACAAAGTCATATTACAGCTTGATATTAGCTACAGTCAATTTTTTCTTCAATAATTTATGACATAAAAATTATAAATATTTTGAATATATCATTAGCTAACAGGCATGGGTTTTAAGTTTTACTAGGCTATAACAAATAAATAAATAAATATTGCACATAAAAATAGATATTTCACATAAAAGTAACATACATAAGAATATAAATTATCACAGACAAAATAGCATAAAAACACTGAAGTCAAATAACAAATAAAAACTGCACATAAAAGTTTACATACAACATATACAACAATATTGCACCAGCTCAGAAATTTAAATGTTTCTCAAGTATTAGCTACAGTCCATTTTTTCTTCAATAATTTATGACATAAAAATTATAAATATTTGAATATAATCATTAGCTGACAGGCATGGGTTTTAAGTTTTACTAGGCGATAACAAATAAATAAATATTGCACATAAAAATAGATATTTCACATAAAAGTAACATACATAAGAATAAATTATCACAGACAAAATAGCATAAAAACACTGAAGTCAAATAACAAATAAAACTGCACATAAAAGTTTAAATACAACATATACAACAATACTGCACCAGCTCAGAAATTTTAAAGTAGTTTCTCAAGTATCAATATCCGTTTAAGGCAAGTTTGTAATGAAAATGTTTCTAATCCATCCGTCTTCAAAAGTAAAAGAATTTGGAAGTCCCTGAAAAATAAACAGATAATTGAAGTATAATAATTAACTTTGCATTATGAATATGGTTGTGTAATAATTAGTGTTAACATCACAATAGTGGGTATCAAACTAAAAACCATCTATTCAATTTCATATTTTAAAAAGAAAAATAATTTACTTCTTGCGTTATAATGGAATTTTAATACAATTTAACAATAATTACCAGTATATTTACATACGAAATACAATATTCTAATACAAAGTGTAACTAATTACAAAAACATATAATTACCTGCATTATCGAGTTTCAAGTTCTGAAGTTTAGGCAGCTAATTTTTGTAACTTTTTATATTTTTGAACATTTTTTTTGATTTAACCTCTGTTTATTTAAATATTTCACCCTCATCGTATTCTTCTTTTTTGGCAAATATCTCAATTATTTCATTCGTCCGGTATTTCACAGACTAATTCTTTTAACTTTTTTTTAATTTTTGTTTAACACCAGGAATGTTGGGAATATTTTCGCCAGCGAATGCTATGAATACTTTTTTTCATTTTCAATAATCTTTTTTTGAAAGTCTAATGTCGCTTCTGTTAGTCCTCCAGCAGACAAACTCACTAACCCATGACCCCTCATTGCTTCTTTTATATGTAAAATGGCCTAAATCAGGATACTTGTTTTTTAACTTTCTAGCCATCCACCCACTTATATAACTAAGGCCCATCAGTAAGATAGTTCTTCTGATACTGGTATGTCTACACTTGAAGGTCCGGGTGTATCATGGATTTGGCGGTGTCGCTACGTTGACAAACCCTTTCATCTGTCTCACAATTAGGTTCCTCTTCCACTTCCATGTCATTGTCACTTTCAGTTTCTGGAGCACTCACTTTTTCAACTACAAACACAGGATTTCTTTAAAACCTTCCCAACAATAAATCATCGTCCGTTTGCTGGGTATTGCAATTGCGTCTTAAAGTTTCATTTTTTCCAAGGATAAGTATCCTCATACGGTTTAAAGAAACTCCAGAGGAGTTGGATGATCATTGCAACCACCACTTCCTCTTTACAAGGGAAAAAAAAGTTTTCCAAACTGTCTTGGTTCAGTTTCGATGTTTAGAATATATGATGTGTTGAAGATCAAGTCATCAAAATAGCAACCATTAACGATTTTGTAGACATTATCACGCCTTTCTGGAACAATTTTAGCGTTTTCTTATCGTTTTGAAAAATCTAAGCTTCTTGTTGATTTTTATTTTTTTCAATACAACTCATTCCCTCCATTATTTTCACGTACTGTTCTAAAATTCGTTTTTGCTCCTCTAAATGAAGACCGTAACCACACATTAAATTTAAACTTGCGTTGGGCACCCTTACTATTCATTACATCAAACCAATCGTTTGTCAATTTAATAAAATTTGCAGCATTCTTTCGAAGCGCTTCATCCACATACGTCATAGCGTCGCAATGCACAAGCCGTTGTGTTCGGACATCAGCTGGGCAGCTAAACTGGACATTCTGTCTTTGAAATTTCTCGCAGTTGACATGTTTTTTTGGTTAATTTATGACATGACGATATCTCCAGTTTATCTGTGCTCTCTATAAGCTTCCTAACTGGTGCTGGAGATATCATTGTACCATCCGACATAAAAAAAACCTCCGTCAATGTACCAATTGCGGATCAATTTCAATAGATGAGGAACATCGGCAAAGAAATAAATATTCCTATTAGTTATTTTTGAAAAGTGAACGCTGTTATTGTAGGAGACTTTAAATTCTTTCCACACGCCTAAATTTCCTCCTCCACAGTCAGACACGACAGCAACAACAGTATATCCAATGGCATAAAGTCTTGATATTATGTGGTCTAAACACGCTTTTGTCATTTTTTGGTCAAATTCAGTGAAAACAGGCTGCTTCCATGAAGCAAATAATGATCTTACCATTATTACTTGAGCCTGTGAATGAGGACCCATTACTTTATCAGCGACTGAATCATATTCAAAAATCGACATGACTTTATTCATTTCGTCAAACTGAAGTACAAACTAGCTTCTCCAGGGTATTCATTGTCACTGAGGCTACTTCCATCAATTTAAGTACACCATCGAGTTACTCCACTGTGTACGCTAAGTTTTGACGCCAATTTCTTTTAATGTTGTTTATACTTGGTAGAGGAACACCCATTCTTATTTCGTAGATGAATGTAGCATCTCTTACTCAGGTATCTTATGGTAAACGCGTTTGTTATATCTTCACAGCTCCATGCCTTTACCTTTTTCTTTTTATTAAGAATTAACTCAATTTGTGTTTTAGAAAACACACCACTAAGTATGTGATGAACTTCTTTTGAGACGGTCTGGGTGAATTCATTTTTCAGGTTTTTATAATCTTGCTCCAGTTTGACGTTCTTTTCATACTGTTCATTTCTTACACTTTTCCAAAGCTTCTTTCATTTTGAAGTATTCTAATTTTGTAGTCAATATTTTCCTCGGTACCTGTGTTTAATAATGGGTCTGCCTGATTCTCTAATACATTATCACTAGTTTCGTTCACCCTTTGCGATTTTTCAAGAATACTTTTAATCATTTCTTTGGTTTCTCGTTCTTTCAGTCGATCCTTTTCTTTCAAACTTCTTCTCGCTTTCCAGAGGCATTAATTTTTATTGATGGCCATAACATCTTTTTTAATTAATTTCTTTTTACTTCCCATAATTTCACCACGAATGTTCCTTATAAAATCGTCAGTCTTGAAATGATCTGAGCAAACATACGAAGTATCAGGGTTAAATTCATCTTTTCTTTTACACCGCTGTATCCAAATATTCCTTACTCTTTCGTCTTTAGGAAAAGCGAAAATAAGAAACACCATCGAGCCTTTCTTTGGTTTTGAAGTATGAATTGTTGCATATAGCAACAGCACACCGCATTCCCGGCATTTCACTATTTCACACTATTCACACGTGAATTAGAAACATGTAAGTACATTACGTTCACCGACACAGTCCGCTACCGACACACTATAAACACACTACTTGATTTCACACTATTCACACATGAATTAGAAACATGTAACTACATACCTTCACCGACACAGTCCGCTACCGACACGCTATAGACACACTACCAACACTCGTGTAACTGACTGTTCACCTACTGCTCAAGGCCGGCTACCCGCGCCACGAGGACTGCAGCTACGTCACGCATACCCTACCCCCACCACGCCCCGCCTGTCCGGCCCACCTCCTATTCCACGCGCCTTGGAAAATACTAATAATATGAGATTAAATACTTATAAAATGTATAGTGCAGACATACGTTGTGAATATAAAACAGCTTATAGCATAATATGACTTATTTATTATATGTAGGACTTTATTATAAATGAAATAATCAGCTTTAAAAGCTAAAAAACTATTTGGTTCATTATTAATCACTAGAGTTTGTTATTTACATTGTATTTGCAAATAGAGTGTATTATTACATTAGGATATAAATCAAGTATGAAAATGTGTTACCAGTTAAAACTAAATGATAACAACGCTAACGCACACCAGAGACTTCCGGTCAGTGTAGGAGACCTCTCGTTCACTCAACAACGGAAAATATCCTGTCGGTAACTATAAACTTTGGTACCGGAAGGAGGTGGAGATTTGCACCAAATAAAATAATGAAATAACATAAATTTCATCAGTTTCCGAGAGAAAAGAAAACTCTCTCTACTGACACAGTGTTCAGCAGAATGTAACAATAACTGGTGCATCGATACTTCACCGTCAGATTCCCTAAGGATATAAATTCTTGCTTGCTCTGCTTGGCTGTCAACAACCCAAGTTCTCAGAGGCGTGTATTTTCACAAATTGTAAAAATCTCAGGTAAAACAAATTGCCAGTTAGCGCAATGGAAACAATGCAAGAGTGAAATACATTTAATTAAGTAGTTAAAAATACCATTATTACAAATTAAAAGAAAAACACAGCACTTATATTACCAAATGAAAATACATTTGAAGTTTGTACAAAATTTAAAAAAATTGGTTAATACAGTTTTTCACAGTAATGGAAGTAAAACTTCATATTCATTTATTAGTTTATAATTTGGTCTGGGTCATTACATTTTGTCTCTGTGCAAGTCAAATCATTAATGAGATCAGCTGTAGAATTAAAGTTTTGCATGCAGCCCCAGTGACGGCTATACGTGACACCTTGTTGTTGAGTACTGGTACATTGCTTTAATGAGGTAAACTAAAGAGATTTATTTTTGTAATAACACGCCAAAGTATAACAATATACAAAGATAATTACTTACTTGAATATTTTGGTTTTATATTTCTTAGCAAATATGATGAAAGCTTTATTTAAATACAGAGTAAATCATTGAACTTCCTGTTAGACTTTGAGGATTTATAAACAATTAATCATACTAGTTTATAGTGTATACGAGATGAAAAACGTACTCGCAAGTTACGTGGGCTTTATTTAAACAGTAATTTACCAAATCTGCCTGATACATATGGGACAAAACCGGCTAAACAATGTAGGTGTGATTGTGCGTTAATAGTAGAAACGATGTTGATGTAGCTACATTGTGTGTCATTATCGTGTCTGCACACGATCTTTATGTACGTTTTGTTAATAGTACATCAAGTGGATATAGTACCTACTGTTAATTAGCAGCTTAACTTATTGTTAAAATCACAATGAGCTATCTTACATTTACAAACTCACACTAATATGCCCTAAACAATAATTTAGATTTTTGCTAAGAAAGACTAAACGGTAAGAGATGACCTGAATAAACATAGGAACTTTCCCTATATCTTGTAGTGTCCTGAGTTCTATTACTTTCAACTTCCGTTACGTGTATTAGCGAGTTAAGTGCTACAGATCACTGTTTACTCGTCAAGATTTTATTGTCAGAACGTTATTGTATTATTTTCAGTCCACATAGAAATAAATTAATTTAATGGTAAAGGTATACAACTTTCTTTGATTTTTCTTTATAAACTAAATGTTCACAAGGGTTTAACTTTAGTAGGACTTAAGGTTACTAAAATAATAGTGTTTTAATAATAATAATTTCTGTCCGTATAACAATTCTATAGTTTTTTTGTATTCCTCAGGTGCACCCATTAATGCAATTTAATATTTTATTATACTTAATGCTATGTAACTCTGTTAATAATTCGGCAAAACAGAAGATAATATTGGTCCTTAGTATTATTTTTAGAGGTCCAAAAACACTATTGACATGGGTGATGTAATAATAACTTACTAGTGAAAATAATTTTTTTTTTCTTTAGTCCATCTTGACGTGCAGTTGTCCACATTGCAACTCTTCGCCATGTAACGAAATAACAAACATTGACAACTAAAAATAAAACATAAAAAACCCTAGTTCAGTTTCTAAGAGCAGACCTCTTGACGTAGTGAACACGAAGAGTAACCAACAATGCAAAATCCCCCGTAAAACGATGACATTTGTTTATACATGAAAAGACGTGATGCCGTATTGTCCCGTTGATCGCCGCACAACGCGGTGAGTTTTTTCCTACTTTAAGCGCCTGCGAACCTGTGGATACACCTGCTACGCACAGCTGTAAGAGACCGGAAAACATATAATGCAGCTTATGGGCAGTGGGCGCTCCATTAGCACAGTTCGCTGTTTTGCAGAATGGAACTGTCAGTACGAATACCTGTAACAAAATTGATACTAACTATTTCGAATTATGCAATCAATGAGGTCGTAAATAGAGTAGTAATTTTGAATTATCAGAAGAAGAAATCGGCTAATAAAACTAAATTCTATAATCTGAATTCCAGATGATGGCATTATCGTGCGGAAACATGGAAACATTTATTCATCAATTACTCGACTGACAATCAATAGAAATCCAAAACTTATTTTAGTTCAGTCGCTATGACCTAATAAAGCTTGCAACATCTTCGTTTAGCGTTTTTTAAATAAAATATGTAGCCTACATACAAGGAACTGTCAGTACGAATACCTGTAACAAAATTGATACTAACTATTTTTGAATTATGCAATCAATGAGGTCGTAAATAGTGTAGTAATTTTGAATTATCTGAAGAAGAAATCGGCTAATAAAACTAAATTCTATAATCTGAATTCCAGATGATGGCATTATCGTGCGGAAACATGGAAACATTTATTCATCAATTACTCGACTGACAATCAATAGAAATCCAAAAGTTATTTTTGTTCATTCGCTATGACCTAATAAAGCTTGCATCATCTTCGTTTAGCGTTTTTTAAATAAGATATGTAGCCTACATACAAATATGAATTAAATCTGGAATGATATTAACACATAGTTGAAGTTTTACACGTTTCGCACAAGAAATTATTGACATAGGGATATTATAAGTATTACTTTTAATGATATTTCCAACAATATAACTAGTTTTGTATGTTGATAGTAAGTGTAATTCGCTGTGGAACGAACGTCAAGTATACTCGTATATAGGATTGCTAACTACGTCTGGAGTTAAACTTTATCATCAGTTGACATCGCATTTATAACAAGCAAACTAACTTTTGAGTGCTTTTGAGTGCAGTGTTATAAGTGTTACATTTCAAACATTAAATTGGTTATTCAATATAACGAATCGTCTACTTCCAACCTTTGTAATACACTTCCGATTAAATTTATTTCCGGTGTATGCACTAGTTTTGAGAACACAACACGTATGTTTACGTGGAGAATTCAAAACAATAAGAAGTTATTTTATGGGCTGATTACATATTTTAGCCATTGAATATAGTTTAAAATTATAAGAACTTTTTATGTGTTTGTCGAGAGCTTAGGCCAAATAAAATAAATCTTATCGATCTAGAGAACTTAAAAACATGGTTTGTAAACGGTTGCAAATGTTTTTTAATTATTTGTGTGACTATTCTTAATACAAATACTACTGATTTTCTTTGTAAGACTTGGGGCACGCATTTTTAAAATTTAACTTTCATAGGGCATTGTGAAGTTGGAAAACAAATAGTTTATCTAAGGATGCAACTCGTTTTTCAACTATAGGTTAGGTTATTCCTTGATACTAGACATGTTTTTTCTTCATATTCCATGATAGTATGGAGAAACATAAGTAGTTCTTTAAGGGGTTCGTTACCTATTTCAGCCGATTTGGATAATTGATATTCACGAACCGTTTAGTTCATTTTTTAACTTTCCTGATGAAAGCCTAATTTATTAATAATCACTGTAATATATTCTATAACTTCTCCTCGTGCTTTTAGGTTTTATGTTGCTATCATTATATATCTTAGACATAAGTATCCTAACAACATAATACAATCGATATACTAACGAATAAATTGTTTATTTTATTGCGAAATAAAACAAATTGAAAACAGAGGGACCTCCAGAATAACATACATCCAACATATAATGTAAGCGTACATCCAAATCCGAAGAAAAATACGAGTATTAGCTAAAGCATATGTTAAGAAATCCAAATTTTAAAGTCACTAAGAACTAACTGTACTAGATCAAAAGGATTCAGTCAATTCAAAAAAGTCAATAGCTCATAGAGTACATAATTCAATGGCAGGAGACACAAACTATTAAACAATACAATAGTCGAGAAAGTTGCACTGAAGAACTAAATACAGTAAAATAGATTGAAATGAACAATGGATAACTTTCCTAAGTAGTATAACAGTTATATGGAATAATAAATAAAGATTTACAATAAAGTAGACAAAATTAACAGTAATATTTATGATATTTAACATTAGAAAATCTCTAAAAATATGTATACCTCAAAATATGGGTTGAAAATAGTAATACACGTGCATAGGACTAAAAGTTTACCTTAATTAAAAAATATAACCTACGGTGTATATTTTTATAACTCTACCTAAACTAATATGGATACATGTTAAAACAATTTTAAAATTTAAATTTGTTTGAAGTAACTACAAATTGAACGGAGGAAGAAACTAGTTATCTATACAGCAAATGTGTCAAAATTTAGAAAGAGGTCAAGATAAGAAAGATATGCTTAGATTACGGAAAGTATGGAAACATATAGGCCGAACAATGGTAGCTTACACAATAGCAGTAACAGTTGCTATTTATGCACCAATTTCGTTCTTTTGCCGTCGGCTATTGTTATGCTTTAGTGCTAAGGCTTGATATAAAAAGGAATATAGATAAGATAATAAAGTCAATATAATTTTCTGTATAGTTATATTTACAAAACAATTACACGTTAATGTATGTATTTAATTTTTATCATAGGTTGAAATTTAAAAAAATGAAATTGGAAACGATCAACTTTTAGTTTTCATTGCTTTTTACGTATATAAAGGTTTATAGTTTATATATGAATTATTTTTTTATACACAAAATATCAGTAGTATATTAATTATGTTAATTCAAACGTGTAAATTTCATACAAAAGACAGAAAAATTTTAATTTATTAAACTTACCGTTTATACAACAGAAAACACTGATACATTCCTCTGATAAATTCAATAATTTACTTGTTTAATTATTCATTACTTTTAAAATCATAATAATGATTTTAATATTATTGTAGTCTCTTTATTTAAGGATATATTGAATGTAGTCTAATAATTTACCCATTAAAATGTTTCTGTTGGAAATATTAGTGTTCACCTTGAGGTTGAACCGATCTGCAGTCTCATTAAGTACAACAAAATAGCAAGAAACCTTACAAGAAACCTGTGGTCAGACAAGCAGAGAATCACAAAGGAAAATATTGTTTCCTCTAGACAGACAGAAGACAACTGTTGACGGCCCCTTTAGGGACTGCTCCCATAACGATCACCTAGATTTCTAGGAAGAACATTCATTTTATAAATAGTTAAAATTATATAACTCTGGGTACTTTGAATAAATGCGTAGCCTACTTACAAATAAAAAGTTACAATGTAAAAATGCATACAAAATATTAAATAGTTCTAATATGAATTAACACCATCCTAGATGTATTACGTGCTAATATACGTGTACAGACCGAGATTAAAAAGTTAATTAAGTTGAATTTATTAAAAATACTTGGATGAATATAAAGACAAATGAAAACTCCTTATAAATTAAAAAGTGTTCTGAAAATACATAAATACACTTATTAAAAAGTACACCAGTATAAAATATAAAACGTGGTGGCAACGAATAAAGAGACAGAGCATAAATTTATGTAAATGAAATATTTCTATCAAAACATAATATAATAAATGTAGTAATTTTAACTTAGTATGAATCCAAACATATACTATCAATATGTAACTATGTTAAACGTTTTGATTTATACAATTTAAATACTATAATCCATTTAAATTTTTCGGTTTAGGTATTTATTTTTATTTGAATTGTTAGTGTTTGTTCAAAGGTTGTGTGTAAAAGGAAAAACCCAATATAAAATAATTAGACAAAATTATGTAAAAAATTAAAGGCTCTGTACTTTCATAGTAACATTTTATATCAAAAGGTTTTAGATCCAGGTTTTAAATTATGATGAAAATAGGATTTTGACTGGCAATTGTACATATTTAACGACCTATTTAATTTTATTACTGTCTATATTATTAAGTACGAGAGTGACTAGATACAGTGCCGATTACATTTAAACAAGATTGTTAAATATTTATCAAATAATGTTTCATAAATTGCTTTATCGTAAATAGCAAGTTTATAAGCTATATATGTTTTTTTCTTTAATCAGTGTTAAATGTTCTTGTGCAATGTTGTTTCAATATCTAATGATTGCAGGAGAACGCCAAACAGGTTGTCCTGATATTATATGGAATCTATCATATGTTACTATATCATATGTATATCATATGATAATTCTTATTTTATTTTAAAATTTTTGTATTCTGTGATTTTACCATCGCGAGTACCCTTACCTAACAGATCAGTGTAAAAATTAACACTAACACTAAGAGAAACGTATTTTAGTATTATGTGATATCATTAAAATCGATTTTGTTTGTATATAAGTGAAGATTCTTGTAGTATTATGTCTAATGGTCACTTCGTTCTTGAGATATCGTGTGGACAGACACCAGAAAATCAGATAGACAATTGTACCCACTCCATTGATTGGTAGGTTTCTTTAATACTAAATCATAAAGGAGAATCTTTATAATATTATTGAACAGTATACTTAAAATATTATAAGGTATCGTACCAATAACAATAATACATGAATAATAGAAATTAAGAACGGTTTTAAGAAAATTCTAAGAAAATTTGGATCGTTTTGATAGTGTTGTGGAAAAACGGTTATTTGAAAAAAACTATAATAGTAAGAGTATTCCAGTATGGTAATCGTTATTACATTTAAAAGATTTAAAGTTGTATCTCAATTTAAATGATATAGTACATTTTTAACAGCCTACTTGTATACATTGGGCAAATCGTAATGTTGATTACATATACGTAACAATAAATATTAAAACGTGAACCATCGATGTCAATAAAAAAACAAGTAATACAAATAAATTTTTAAATACTCAAAAGTGGTTGTGATATTAATATCTGCAATAGCATTGAAATGGCAGCTGCCGCTATCTACGTATATTTTAACTCAGGCTGCTGCAGAACAAGATAACACAAGATCTTCACACGACTATGTGTAAAATAATCATCGTTAGTAACCACAAAATAACCAAAAATTAATTTTATAAGCTCTTGGATTGTATAAATTAAGTGAAAGTAATAATAATTATTGAACCACTAACATAATTAATGCTGTCTGGGGAGGAGGTGAAACAGGACTTAAGCCAGCTCAGTTAGTTTTTATTATATTTCGTTTTTACGGGCGTTTTTTTTTCAAATATTTTAGTGCGCATTTTGTTTGAATATCTTTTAATTATCGTGGGAAATTGTGACGGTTGTGCTTACAACCCTGTAATCCATCTGTTGTGATATGAATATACAGGAATTTTTAAAACAGAATTATTGATTAGGATATATTTACTCTTATAATCAGTATTATGGATCCATTATAACCTGAATAAAATAGTTACAAGAATTTCAATACATACCCAAACCTATTGTGAAAAAGAAGCATTTCAAATCAAAAAGTATAGCAGACTGAAATGTATGAAATCTGGGGCAGATATTGTATTCACACTTTATTAAGAAACCTTTATTCCGTATTGTTGCATTTTTTTAAGTTTTGACTGGGAAAAATTTCACATTGATACTCTTCATGCTTACCAAGGAATAGTTTTAAAACATCAAAATAAAAACTCAGAATTTCGCTTTGAGTACGTATCTCTGAGGAGTGCATGTACATCTAAGAAGTGATTGATAAGCGACAAATAAACGTTATAGAGAATTCCAAACATCCCAAAGTCAAAGAAGAAAATGAAATAGTCTGTAAAGACTTAATCGCTTTCGAACATCTTAATAAAGCTTAATATATATTCAGGCGTGTATTTCACTTTTGCAGTAAAAATATATAACTATTTAGTCATATATGAATATAAAACTTACGTATTCTGTATTCTTGTTTAAGCTTTTTTATCAAAGGTAGTTTTCTAAAAAAATATCACGACATTTTTGTACGGTTTTCTGAAAATATCTTTTTTAATCCACTCGTTTTTGCACCCAACTCCTTTGTATCTAAATATGCACTGATGAAAAACTGCAATGATAGTTCTATTGTATCAACATCAAATCCCTATCTACAATTTACGTATGTTTTCAATGTTAATACTTACCCTACACAATTTGGCTGATATACATTTATGTGATTTCTGCTCAAACATTAAAATACCGTCTTGAGGCACAGTATTTGTACATTACCATTTACAATAATCCTGTGGTTTAATACTAACAACTTCCTTCATCTTAGCTGTTTATACATTTTTCTTTAGCAAGTCACTGTATAAACCAATATTTTTCAATTCCATCATAGCTGTTTTCATTCTGTTTCTAAATGCAAATTACATGGTAAACGTAGTATATTCTTGTATGCGTTCATGAATGTAATCAAATTTCCTCTATAGAATAAACATTTCCTCTATAGCTAAACTTGGATAAGGTAATTTACTACTGAAGTTTAAACAGATTAAACCCGTAACTGGTATGAAGAATGATTGCAATGTTATTTATGACCCCGCTACACGATACTGCAGCCTGAAACATAAGGTCTATAACAAACTTATCTCAAGATAAGATTTTTATATATGTCATCTTATCTGAAGAAAATATATCCAAAATAAATCTAACTGATTCTCATACATTTAATTGTATTAGTGATAGATATATTTTGAAATTGTCAAATCCAAAGTAGAGCTAACACGCCAAATGTTTTAGACAATGTCATCTTTTGTACAGGTGTATAATGGATTGTAATGTTTTCATTATATGAGGTAAATTGTTTCGTTATAGTGTTTGTTTTAAAGCATATATTTGTTTGTAATAAAATTAAAGATTCTTTGACATTTGAGGTGGATTCGTGACTGCTACGTCTTCAGTTTAGACCAAAGGAATCATTACACTAAAGTGTTTGTTTTATTGACATTAGCAATGAATATTTTTCATAAATTAAGATTGTTTTAAACGTAATTCAGTCCACTAGAATTATGACGTTGCGGATCTCATCGCCGCACGCAACGTCGAGCTGGCCCGGCTAAAGTTGAACCAGGTCATGCGAGTGGTCAACTCCTGGATGTCCGATCACGGTCTTTCGCTTGTTCTGAGCAAGACGGAGATCGTGGTTCTCACAAAGAAGAGAATTGACACCGCCGTCCCGCTGCGAGTAGGAAGGGAGGTGGTCCAGTCACCGCGTACCGCCAGGGAGCTCGGAGTCATGTCAGACAACAAGTTAAGCTGGAGAAACCAGATTTTCCGTTCGGCGGACAAGGCTGCTAAGGTGGTCTTTTATCTTAGTAAGCTGATGGCCAATGCCGGGGATCCTCGGTCCAACAGAAGACGGTTATTAATGTCCGCAGTCCTTTATTGGGGCAGAGGTGTTGGGCAGACGCTCGTACCAAAGGATTCTATAGGTTGCGACTCCCCCGGGTTCAGCGTCAAGCTGCGCTCCGGGTGTGTTCCGCCTATCGGACAGTATCCGAGCCTGCCGTCCTGGCGGTTACCTGAGTCATCCCTGTCAAGCTCTAGGCAGGGGAGAGGAAGGCGATTTATCAGAGACAAGGCGAGATCGGCAAGGACGCAGCAAGATCCGAAGAGCGTGCCCGAACCTTCCGGCAGTGGCAACATAGCTGGGAGCAGGAAACCCGAGGACGATGGACTGCGCGACTCATCGAGCAGGTTCAACCATGGGTCGAAAGGCAGCTTGGCGAGGTGGACTACTACCTCACGCAGTTCCTGACAGGTCACGGCTATTTCAAGTCGTACCTGAACCGGATGGGCAAGACCGGTTCACCGGATTGCATCTACTGCCTTGGCGTTCCCGACGACGCAGAACACACCTTCTTCCGCTGTCCGCGTTGGGAAAGACCCCGCCTGGAGGCCACAAGAAAACTCGGTGTTTTTTCGGTGGATACGGTCTGCTAAAAGATTATGGAGGATGAGGCGAACTGAGATTGTTTGTCACAGTTCGTCCGGGGCATCATCCTGGAAAAGAAACCCAATCTGGACCGTGAAGTGGCCCAATCCCTTGACCGAGCGGCTGGATAAGGAGCGAGCCCCACGGGCTTAAGGCAAATTTAGGCCTAGCCTGAAGTAATGTGATAAGCAATCCCAGGTTAGAATCCTAAAGAGTAGAGGAGGTTTTTTAGTGGGTAACCCCGTTTTTAGGGGAGTCCCACACTACAAGCTTTAAACTGGTTTTCACACAAGTTTTATAAATATATTTATATAATATAATATATTAATACATTTGCCATCGTTATGGTTACAGAAAGGATTACACTACGTTTCGAGGATTTGAATATATACTCTTTATCTGGTGGGAGAGGTATTATTATATACAAAAAAAGAGAACAGGAAGAATAAAAGAAGGGAAATAAGAGGGTTCAAACCTAGGAAGTGGATAGATTCCAATCCTCGAAACGTTTTTTTCATACTTTTTGTAACCATAGCGATGGCAAATGTCTAAAATCCTGTTATCCTGTCAAACCTTCCATCTTCCATAACAACGTATTAACAAGTGTTTGCAGCAATGTAATTCTTATGGTCCTTTTTGCAAATTTAGAGGCTAGTGAGGCAGAGACCTCAGTTTGGAGAAAACATTACTTCCCCATTATGTCTCTAGGAAACAAGATCTATACAAAAAAATTAATATCTCTAAATTTTATGATTGTTGCTCAGTGTTGGTGAACCAGTCAGTTAGTAATTCAGGTCATCTGTTACATATTTAGTTTTCTGGTTCGTAATACAGAAATATATTAACTTTAATATTGAAATAAGAAGGCCTTAATTATAAAAAAATATGTAATACATAATTAGTGTAATATCATGTATTGACCTAAAAAGTAATTCGACACATTTATCTACAATTTTATCTATAAATTTTCTTTCACCTGATGTGCATAGTAGTTTACTAAATAGTAACTCTTAAACAATTAGTAAATTTAATCAGCTTCGTTACTACTATCACCATTTATTATATAAGACAAGAGTTAACAAAACAAACCTAAGTAGGTTATTAAATACGTATTTATAAGGTAAGCTATGCTAATTATGTAATTAAATATACGCTCCACTATCTTTGGAAGAAGATTATTAATTATTTTCCATAAATATTTATTGTTAGTATTTCTAAACATAGTTTTTATTTTTTTATTGAAGGATTAGTTAATTATTACATTATGTTATTTGTTCAGTGATGAATAAACTCTTATTCACACCGGTCACATACATTTTGGTAGTAAAAGAGATAAACATTCATAATGGATAATTAATATTGTATTTCAGCCTATTTCTATTTCGTACTAACTCGAAGTTTTACTCGACAATTGTAATTGAAGTATTAATTTTAATTATTTCTTGTCTAAAAGATGTAAGTTGCATTAGTTTGTTATAGTAAACTAGTAGTTACTAGTTTTCCACGTAATTTAAATCATGGGCATATATATATATAGTTTTACAATGGATTGAACTTTAACATAAGGGATGTTTTGGAGCCCTGATGTTGGAGAGTGAAACATTTTTTATAAGTCTCAATGTAATACACAATCTTCTTTTAAATATTTTATAACATTTAAATTATTATTTCCACGATACGAATGTATGTAAACGGAAAAAGATTGTAAGGGAACATGGAAAACATTTTAGTATTTAATTTTAACCTTTAAATATGTTTTTTTACTCTTATTTAGTTTCTTTCGATTACAATAATTTTGGCAAAATTAAATTAAATGATACTAGTTAATGATAAAGTCTATATCAACTCCATGGCTTTTCAAGATATAAAGAAATGAAATAAATGGTAATGGAAGCTTGTAAAAGTTATATTGGGAAAGGATTTATTATCAGTCAATTTTTATAAACTGATGACAATTTACATCGCTATTTACAGTTTATTTTTTAAGTTATAAAATATATATCTGTTATGGTGTTGGAGTTCATAAAACGACACGAACACATATAACAAGAGAAAGTCTTATAGTAGTTTTTTATTAGGATGTCGTTTACGTTGCGATATTATTTATTAACTTGAATTATTTGCATTATATAAATATGGGCATGACAAAGCTAATGATTTATTTAAATGGTATAATTTCTGTGTGGGAGAGTGGTCCAAAATGTATGAGCAAAATTACAGAGAATTGGCTTATAGCGTGAGTACAAAAAAAACCTCTCATAAAATCATTGCTAATCATTGGCAACCTTAGGTTAGCCAAACATCATACAAGCTTACTATAAATTATTCCATAAATTTTTTCTGCTTCAGAAGCATTAATAAAATTTCTCTTTTCTCCAGGATCTGGTAACTGTGAGAAAATTCTAGATACTAAGATCCCCCTCTGATTCTCATGAATTTTACCTTTGAAGAGGATCGTGAATTCCATATCTGCTAAACACTTTACCAACCATAATTTGTTACAGTTTTACAGACAAAGAGATGCTTAAACATGAATTGTTACCAAAATTCTATCGTGGATGTTTCATGTTTTTTTAATAGAACGATTATTATATAAAAATAGTTATTCTATTCGGACAGCTGGCGTGTGATCCATCAAATAAATTGTAGTCAAGCATCTATATTACTCTATTAATTTTGACCCTTCAGTAAACGAAAATAATCTATTCATGTTGCTGTTGCTGTGGAGATATATGTGCTGAATGCCAGCACTATGTATTTTCTTCTGTAAATACACGATGTATTTGCCGCAGTGCACTTAATAAATTAAGTTATGTAAAAGTCATTTGAGAGGGTGACAAGATTTATCACCGCTAAATGAAGACGTAATACTCTACACAATTCTATAGAATGACTATTGGTATATGATGGATATATTAGTTGTAGGTTCTCTTCAGCATTCATGGTGATAGAAATTCCTTCCATTGTTTGCAGACATAGAATAGTATAATACTCATATAACTCTGTAACATGTGAAGTAGACCGTGTTGGTGCAGAGTCTTAGATGATACTTTACTTAATCCTGTATTGTTTCCAGTTTCTTCCGCCTGTGTTATTAAGGTCACGTTATTTACAGCTCCTACATTTATTCATCTTGGACCACCTGGAGTTGATTACACTTATACCTGCCTCTGGTGTGTTATTTCGATTTTTATATCAAGCGAAATTTGCACCAATGAAGGCACGTATACATTTTCGTGTATTTTTATATAAGAATAATTGATAATTGTATATACATTTATTTTTATACCTATATGAAATAAATTTATTTCTATTATAAAGATTTGTTGTAAAATATTTGCAGAAAATATTAAACATGCGGCTCAAAGTGAAAGACACATCTACTAAGCGGCTTACATTGTGGGAGCCACACAAATATCTTACTGTTAAGAAAGGGGCATGGTTGTAAACACAGGGTCATTTGAATCTATAAAATATAAGTTTATTTTAACTGTACTATAGCATTTTACATATTTTACTTAATACAACACGTAATAGACGGATAATTTAAAGATAATTTAGTTCAATACAATTTTATAAATAAAGACAATTTTCTAAATTACAGGCAGGGTTTAGGATTAATAAAAGCTGTACATTAATTGGCTAACGTGTAATTTACTTAAGTCATTTCTTATGTTGCATCCTAAAGGCAATGGAGAGGCGATTTGATGTGTAATATTTCTTAACTTCTATGCTGTTTATTTAGTGGTTTATTGGAGCATTGACAGGTGTAAATATCTTATATAAAAATATATGTAATATCTATGTTGTATCTTTGTACCTATGTATGTATTTATGTCATTCGTAAGAATTATGAAATATAGGATACTATTACACAAATAGTTTGATAACCACGTTATTTCTCTAGTTGTATTAAACACCATCCCTACCTATATACAATGATCAAATTATTAATGTGATAATGATATAAGGATATGTCCTGAGTCCAAATAAAACCGTAAAAGATATTGAAAAGAAATTTATTACGTTTATCCTGGAGGCTCAATATTAGGATTTTGAAGGAAACAGGATTTTTCCGGACATTTGCCATCGTTCAGTGAAACAAGAAAACAGTAACACTACATAAAACCATATGTATATACAATATGGTTTTAAGAAGTTCATCTCGCATGAACCAATAATAACGAAAGGGCCCATTCCTGTTCCCCTTCCCTTGTATTTCCGCCATCTTGTTTTAGCCAGCCGTCACGATTACCATTGGCTAGTCCTTATGGTCAGTCGTAGGTGGTTAGTAGACGAGTGAAGACGTATTGTGACCTGTATTCCGTAGTTTAGTTAATGATTAGTGTTTTGTGTAGTTTTGTAATAAGTGCATGTCTTTAATGTTAGTGAAGTTGACATACAACATGTAGGTTGTGATTCCTGACTTAGGCGTGCCACAACGCTTTAGTAAGATTTGTTTATTTTAACCTAGTTTGTAATTATGTATTAGGTTAGTTCTTTACCTGAAGAAGAGATCAGATTGCAGATCTCGAAACGTAGTGTTACTGTTTTCTTGTTTCACTGAACGATGGCAAATGTCCGGAAAAATCCTGTTTCCTTCACAATCCTTCCATTGTCAAAAATAACCTTCAAAACAAAAAATTAGGATTTTATTCTCTGACAACAGTGCTCCACTCCAATTGCCTCGGAAGTTTTAAACATTTCAATAAGAAATGTATTACTGCTGACACATGTTGTTAATTAAAGTAATTGTTAAATGTAATCATCGCTTTTCTAGAAACTTTGTAATTGTGGCATCACAACCACCTGTTTCATTAATTTAACTACCTTCTTATATTTCTTCACAATAACTAAAATGCATAGAGGAAGCTTGATATTAACAACTCTTCTAATTTTTAACATTTTCCCAAACGCTGTTGAACACAAAGCCAATAAATATACAGATAAATAAATTATATGGTGGCTGCTTGTCTCTTCGTTTTTTTTTATGCTCCTAACTTAATTACATTAAATATACTGGACGGATTAGTTTATTCTAATTTCTAAAATCCTTCCAATGTATAACCACACTCTTCTTTAAAATTCTTTTTTTTAACACTCAGCAGATAGTACATGTGATATACTAATAAATTTTTCTTTATAAACATTATAATGAGACAACACAATTATATGTTTAATTAAGTTTATATTGACGTAAAATTAAAAATACTAAAATGTTCTGCAAACTCTCTTGGCAACAGAATTTCATGAAGGCTTTGAAAAAAATGTTCTTAATGTTCATATTTTATAAAATTTTATGTATTCTGTGTCAAATCATTAATAAAATGCAGATATTAATGTTACTATCCACGCAAATGCTTGAAAGAGTTCAAAAAAGAACATGTACTATATTTGAAAAACGTAGCCTTTCTCTATCTGCATACGTAACTATCTTCTTGTTGAAGACTTCAAGTCAAACTTGAAATTCCTGTGATAAATTTAATACATCCGAACCAGAAGCGTTCGTAAAAAGTTTAAATAGAGAGCCAATATTAATTTTTACTATTATCTAAAACTATTAGTAATGCACACTGACTTCTTTTTCTTAACTACCTAAAAAAAATAATTTATTAATGAGAAGCTAAGGGGTTCGACAGTATGATTCCTCCGTATTGGCTGAAATAGTCTAATTGTTACTTAAATCATTGAAGTTATTGGATAAAATATTATCCAATATAAGAGAGAAATTTAAGTTTTTTTCACGGGCAGTTACAAAATATTTTCACACTTTAAACTTCAGTTTACCAAAACACTGTTCTTTAAATTTTTGTCTAAAATGGATTCAAAGATTCTTTCAGGGACTATCTCTTATTTCAGGAATTTTAAACATATAATTTACAAATAAAATGCCCATTGCGTAAGTTTTTCAACAGTAAACGCGCCCAAAATGCAGAAAACCGTTAGTGTATAGATAAATGTAAATTCACAACTAATGTATGAAGAAATACTTAAATTCAATATGTACAATCATGGAACCGTAATGCCCTGTACAGCGGCAAATTGTTTAAGTGGTAGGTTAATGGTGCATATCAAGTGTGGCTAATGAATATAGTGCTCAATTTTCATAATTTCCATTTAATCGTTAAGTATCTTAATCGTGTTCGTAATAAATACTTAAAACATAATATTACGTGATTTTTACGAGTACAAGGTTTTTATTATTTGGTAATCTCAGTTAAAATGTTTTAAAAATTTTTGTAATAGACGGAATTGTATATGAGAATAAGTACTAATAATATTCATAACTTACCACTGCTATTGCTAACGAAATATAAAATTTAGAACGTATTAAAATTGCAGGGATTCAGAACAATACAAAAAATTAAAAATATTTTTGACAATTAATTACACATCTTAAAACTGTAATATATATATTAACATATGTATATTCCATTGGAAATAATTTCTATGAAGTCTATATTATACACGAGGGAGAAAATCTACAATAGAGCAAGGTGCACTGTAGAGGTAAAATGATAATAGTTTTGTTTAAAAATAAACACACAGGATAGAGTGCTAGAATTAAACGATAACGCTAAAGTTGAATTTAATTTAAAAATTATGTGACAGAGTAGCACGTAGGGCACTGAATTTATTTTATTCTATCCTAAACTGGCGGCTAATTTAAATACTATTTTGTGCCAAATCGCTCTATCTGCTTCAGTTAGAGATAATATCTATATTAGAATCAGCATACTAAAGTAGCATACGTTTAGTTTTTGAACAATTTTTTCAATTATAAACAAGCTACATCTGGTTTATTATCCATTTTTCCAGACCTTTAAAATTATTTTTTTAAATTTCTACCTATTATAAATTGTAAGTGCATCCTAATTATTTCAGCAAATGAAGTATTCAGTTATTGAATACTTTATCAAATACGTATAGGTCCTTATCAATCCTTTATGTTATGACCACGTTGTCATTTATTAAAAGAATTTAATAGGGTAACTATATTATTATCCCCTGTATACAGATCTGTCAGCCTATAAAACCTGTATTACTGACACAACAACCTTTGTTAAAATATTGTGTATCTTAACTGCAGAAAATGATAATCGATATACGTTTAAAACGTTTAGAAAACGATCTTATCCGTTTAAAAAATTTATAAATATTTCAATAATACTTTCCTTTACGTTCATAAACGAGACAGGAATTCGCAACATACGTGTTGAGTAAGAGGTTTTACAAGGGTTATATAAATCCGTTTTAATTGGAACTCTGTAGCTACATAAGTTACTATGTCATTTTTGAAAGCCATACGATTGGACTCTATATCTTTACCAGTTAATGTCAATATATCTATTCATTCATGAGATACTGTATAGACAGATGTGTAGAATAGCAATTTTCCCAGCCCACTGAATGATAATATTCTGCTTGTGTTTAGCTAATAAGTAAAGCGACTAGTCTATTTTACTAAAAGTTCCAATTTGAACAGACAAAGATCCGATAATGAATCATGTATGTAATTGTTTACAGTTCTTCCAATATTTCTTACCAACGCACACTAATTAGCAAGTACGTGTCAGTTTACTTATACTTTAGTATTGATATATTCTATATAGTTCTCTTTTCCCTACGATGTGAAGGTTGAAAGATGTAATTGTATATGTACTGAATAATATGTTTGAAGAACGTCCGATGAACATAAATAAAAAAAAACATTTAGGTAATAAAAAACTGTATATAAGAGTAGTATGTTTTTGAGAAACTTCAAGAAATGCTTCTGTATATAAATACTCGCCTTCGGCTCGCTGGGGGCTACGCCCCCAGACCCCTAATTGGGGAGTTGGCTAAATGCGGGGATAAGCGAAATTTGGAGACAAGTTGAGTCCGAGCTTTAAATTAGTGATCTGGAAGTTTAAAGTATACCTATTTCATTGATTCATTCCGGATTAAACCAAACTTTGGACTTTGATGGCGTTTTGTAGCTTAACCATTAGAGATACGAGAAAAAGTGACTGGAACTTTCTTGACGGAAATTTAATATTATCTTGCGATTCTGACCTCGGATTTTAGGTTCCGAGTTTCGGTTTAGCCAATACACAGCATGGAAGAAAAGTTTGCACTGGTCAGCTATTGTGAATTGTTTAGTGTAATGATAATAAAAACCGATTCTAAGTTAGAATTTTAAAATGTTAAGGGAGTATAATTTGCTCAGGAGTTTAACTATTCATCTCAGGAAATTCCGGGGTTAAGTCATCAGGGGGTTTAATTTACTCAGGAGGTTATTTGGTCATACCAGGAAAATTCGGGATTGGGGGTTACCGAGGGTTAATACATAAAGATATAGAGAAAAGTCATTGAACCTTTTTTGTAGTTCACGACTAACGATTTTTTCTTAGATTCGAGCTGGCTCTAACGGTTCGCCCGCTATCGGGTGCAAGGGTGAAAAGTGTATAATTTCACACATTTTTTTGAGGGGTTTAAAATAAAACATTCCTGTTAAAATAAAAAAGACTTGCCAATGACTTTTCCCAGACTTTTTAATTTTTGCCAACTACGTGCCAAATTTCGTATTTCTAGCACTTCTAGAAGTACCTTAGAATTTGTATACGTGAGTGAGTTACACATGCGGCTGTTTATATATTAGATACCGTATATAGATCAGCAGTTCACGACAAATATTTTGCAATTGAGAGCATTTTGCGGGCTTACTAAAGGATATGCGACAAAAAGCTACTGGACCTTATTTATAGATCTCATAATTTTTTAGTTTCTATGGGATAAAGATTTAAGCTGCGATCAACGGTTCGGCCGTTATCGACACCAGAAACTAAATTTTCACCCAAAAATTACAAAAGTATTGCATTTAAACGTGTTTTGCGGACAAATCATTGAGGACAGGGCAAAAAATTACTGGATCTTTTTTGTAGATCACGTCATTTCCTACATTTTGCACTTAATCACGTTTTGTGACCAAACCGATAGAGACAGACAAAAAAGATACTTGACCTTTGTTCTAGATTTTATAAGTGTATATTTAGAGATGTTTTTATTTTTAAGCTAGATTCAGAAGTTCGACCGCTATCGTCAGGAGTTTATCTAGTCATGCCAGGAAATTCCCTGGGGGAGGTTAATGTTACCGGGGGTTAAGACATCAGGGGGTTTAATTTACTCAAGAGATTATCTGGTCATATTAGAAAATGCCGGGTGGGGAAATTTCTACAAATTGTGTTCGCATACAGTAGATCTTAAAACCACCTAAAATAGCCAATTCACGACAAACATTTTACCATTGAGAGCATTTATCGCGCTTATGCAAGTATATACGAAAAAAGTGATTTACCTATTTTGTAGATCTAGTCATTTTCTAGTCCAGAAACAGAAATCTCATGTATAAAATTACTAAATATTTAAATATAAACGAGTTTTGCAGCCAAACCATTGACGATAGGGCAAAAAGTAACTGAAGTATTTTTGTAGATCACGTGATTGTATAATTCCAGTACTACATCTATTTTGGGCTACGATCAACGGTTTGGCCGCTATGGAGCTCGGAGTCTAAAATTTCACGTGAATATTACGCCCCCAAGCCCCCAAAGTGAATGCTTATAAATTCGGGGATTAGATAGATTTGGTGATTGGTTCAATTCGCATATGAGGTTTCATGTTCCCTGCTGCATCTGAATCGGAGAATCGTACGGGTGATAATGCTTATCTAACGCTCAGCCAAATTGCGTGTGGTAGATAAAAATAAACAATGGATTTCGGCGAAAAATTAAGTCACTTGTTAGCAAATTTAGGAGACAAGAGAATCGGAGAGATAACAAAACTCCGAGATTAGGTTCATCAGGAAGTGGTAAGTTGAGTGTTTAATTTTAACCAGAGTTTTGAGTTTTGAGGGCGTTTTGTGGCTTAACCGTAGGAGTTACAACACAAATTGACTGGGACTTGCATTGACTGGAAACACAATTTAATTTTGTGTTTCCATTCTGCCGTTGAATTTAATGTAAGACTTTTAGCCGGCACAGAGCTTGCAAGAAAAGTCTGAAGTGGTCAGCTTTTGTGAGTTACTTAATGTAAATATTATAAAAACCCACCCTAAATCACTATTTTCAAGTTGTTTAGGGGTTTAATATGCTCAGGGGTTTATTTAGTCATGCATGGAAACTACGGAGGGGGGGTGTTTAATGTTACCGGGGGTTAAGACATCAGGGGGTTAAATTTACTTAGGATATTATCTGGTCATACCAGGGCATTCCAGGGGGTTAATGTTACCGGGGGTTAAGACAGACGTGGGCCTCTTTTGGAGGGTATTGTGTTTGTGAGCATAAACAAAATTCACTCTGTCCCAAATTACTATTGACCTTAGCTAACGCTCAGTCAATTCGCAATGTGTCTAATAGACGTATACTAGTCAGTCGTTTACTTGGTAATATAAACTAAATCTGTAACTGTTATGAATTGCACAATTTTTAGTCGGAAAAAATAAAAAATCCCTAAAATTGCCAATTCACAAAAAAGATTTTGCCATTGAGAGCGTATAACAAGCTTACGGAAAGATATACACAAAAAAGCTACTGAAACTTTTTTGTAGATACTATCAATTTATAAATGTTTTGAGATTGAAGCTAACACAATCGGGTCAACAGCTATCGACTCCACTAAAAAAATTAAACCATACAAAATATTAACATTTATTAGCCAAACCGATGGAGATAAGGCAAAAAGTCACTAGACCTTTTTTGTAGATCGCATAACTTTGTATTAATAGATTATTAAGTTGATCAGAGGGTTTAACTTAATCAGGAATTCATCTACTAGGAAATTCCCGAGAGGGGTTTTATGTTATGAGGGTGGGTTATAAGTACTGGGTAATGTGTGTCTGTGCTACGAGAATATGTGTACAGTAATTTTTATCAAAATAAAACGTTGATCTTGGGGTAGGAATTATCATTCAATATCAGAGTGTTGACAATGAATCACTATTACATTAAATTAATTAAAAAGTACTCTGTCCCTATCTATTATTGACGCTTCGCTAACGCTCAGCAAATTGACGATGTGGTGTTGTAGTCACTCGTTAACGTAGTGACACAAGTTAAATCCGGAACTAGAACGGATTGCACAAATTTTAGTCGCATCATACTTACAACTCCTGAAATTGCTAATTAAGTTAAAAGATTTTCCATTAAGAGAGATTTTAGGGCTTACGTAAGGATATACGACAAAAAGCTACCTAACCTTTGTTTAAGATCTCTAGATTTTCTAGTTTTTGAAAATTTAGGATTTAAGTTATGACCAATGGTCCGGCTGCTACCGCCTCCAGAAACAAAATTCTCACGTTAAAATTATAAAATATTTCCATTTAAACAGGTTTTTTGGCCAGACCATTTAGGATAGGGCAAAAGTTACTAGACTTTTTTTTTGAACACGTCATTTACTAAAATTTATTAAAATACGTGTTTCGGGCTACGACCAACCGTTTAGCCGCTTTCAAGCATGGAAGGTAAAGTTTTAGGCTAAAATTTCCAAATATTTCCACTTAATCGCGTTTTGTGGCCAAACCAATGGAGTTAGAGTAAAAAGTCAATGAACCTTTTATGTAGATCACTTTATTTTCTAAATCCAACCTTTGTTTTATGTTGACTTCCGACCCATGGTTTCCCCGCTATTAACCACAAAATCTAAATTTCCACGTAAAAATTACAAAAAAACTACACATAATCACGTTTTTCGGCCAAACCACTGGAGGTAGAGCAAAATGACACTGTACCTTTTTTGTGGATCGCGCAATTTTCTAATTGAATGGGTCAATCAGATTTGAGCTACGACCAACTGTTCGGCCGCTATCGGGCTCGAAACATTATTTTAGCGAAAAAATCTCTGGAATGTCAAATATTCGAGCATTTTGTCGCTTAACCATGGAAGATAGAGCAAAAAGTCACTGGAACTTTTTTGTAGTTCACTTCATTCCTGACTAACGATTTTTCGTCAGATCTGAGCTAGCTCCAACAGTTCGCCCGCTATCGGGCTTACAAAAAAGGCCTGCAAGGGTAAAGGAATGCGCGTTTTTTTTCGCGAATTTTTTTGAGGGGTTTAAAATTAAAAATTCCTGGTTTTCAGACTTTTCCTGTTGGTTATACGGCAAAAGGTACCTACGTGCCAAATTTCAAGTTTCCAGCACTTCTAGAAGTACCTTAGAATTTGTATACGTGAGTGAGTTACACATGCGGCTGTATATAATATTAGATGTGTTGTAACTAGTATATTAAGATATGATGTAGGATACCAGAGTTTAAACCTTTTAATATTGCTGTTAAAAGCCTATATGTCTCAGCTATTGTGTAAGTTTCCGAGATTAAATATTCCTGCATGGCACCAACAAGAATTATTTCGACCTGTAAATCTTCCGAAAGGGACGATATTATATTATAGTATAAAGATATCTGCAAAACTAAAAAAAAAGTGGAGGTGATATGAATAAGATCAGTTCAATAAGGATTTGGATAGCAAAGACATATATAATGTCAGGGTCGATGTGAGGTCTCCCACGATAATCTGGAATGTACCACCTAATACATACTCGGGATTGAATTTTCATTCAAAGATATGTATCATCATCTCGAATGTGATATTGGTCAGATATCTTTCATATATCTTTCTATTATTATTACAAATAAATTTTCTTTTATATTTTCTTACTTTTTGTAGCATCTGCATTTAATTTTCGTATGCATAAATGCTAAATTAAATTGTGGTATTTTATAAATTTCTCACAGCTGAATATTCATTAAGGTTTAACCTATTATGCTCATTTTTATTAATTTTTTTGACTCCATACGTGTTGAGTGTTATTTACGTCTACTACAGATGTTCACACAAACATCGTCCGCTGATCCAAATAATGTCCGAATTTCGCTATAGGGACTCCGTTGCTCTATGATCAACTGACACCTTTATGTTTTAGTTCTTTGTGCAATTTTCTTTTAAAATATAGGTTTTTATAAAGCACTTTCTTTATACTCATTTATTAAAGTGATCATCAAACATTCATTATTTATAGAATATGTTATAGAAAATAAAAAAAAGCATAAAAAGTAATGAATTTATGCAGTACAGTATCTTTCTAAGTTGTTCTAAATAATAATAAAAAGATTATTAGTAAAATTTATATTTATTACTTATACGATGAGTAAAAAAAGTAATAAAAGGTAGATAAAAATTATCTCGAAAAGGTGAAACGAGTAGTTGAAGATTAAATGATGAAATATTAGTTTAAAAGATTTCCAAATACATCGTATAATTAAAAACATTATGACATTTCTAGAAGGTTCTGAAAGAAGCTGATAAAACACTGCAATCAAACATATAAAACCAGTAACAAGAAACTTCGATATAGGGTGTATTATAAAGTTTATAAATATATGCAATATAAATTAAAATATGCGTAGTATAATTTTGTAATACATATATGAATATGATGTAATAGTATATTTGAAACCCGACAGACATTTATGCAATGAGAAATGTGTGTAAAACTCTTGTGTATTTGAAAGACAGTATACTATACATTTGGTATTGCTATCTTTCTTCACGTTTAATCACTTTGTAAGTATTTCCGCTTCGAAAATAATCCAAACTTTGTCTATCTAATGTACAATTTAAAACCAAATACGTTTTGTTAAACGTATTGAAAGTCAATATTTAAGTAATATCCCCTTGCTATTGTATGTAGCCCCTCACTGGAATTAACATTGATCTCATAAATTGACTCCTTCATCCATATCCATATGCAAAACCCAATGGTGTATGATTTGATGATCTGGATGGCTAGGGTATAAGATCTCAACAACCGATGGGTTTATTTGGAAACTGTTGATTCAGGCGGGAAAAATATTAAATATTATAAAAATGTGGTGATGCTGTATCATATAGGAAATACAACTGTCCTCACTTTGCAAGAAGTACAATATCAGTAATTCTTCTTAAAGATACTATCTGACCTATTATGAGGTAATAAAAAAAAACAATAAAAACAGCTGGTCATGAATAAAACCACACCATAAGTTTATTTGCATACACTTTTGAAAGTTAGTTTAACTGTGACTTATCAGCAAATAAAAGGTCCTTAAAGAGTCGACGGTGAGTCTTGGAACAAAAACAGGAATTCAAAAAAGAGTATTTTCCTAAACGTAATTTATGTATTTATTATTGTAGGGATAGAGCTTGTTAGTATTAAGTGTTCTAAATCCTTTACTTTCCGTAGGCCTGAGCCGCTTATAAAAATGTCTTATACTAATATGTAGACTATGTTAAACAGCAGCAACAATCTTTTCCTTTACAATAACATCATTTTGGAAAGAGCGGTCATACTGGAACTTTGCGCTCGGACCTTCTGTTCCACATAACGTAAGGAATGTAACGCTAATTGGTCTAACATTTGGAATTCAATGTTAGGGGTAACTTTAACTTATATTCTTCAACAGCAGCCGTAGCAATGCTTTCGTATACACTTTAAATAAAAAATATCAGCGTATTCATAACTTTTAAATTAATTTGTTATTACTATTCCAGTAATTTAATAGTTAGTAAGGCAAAACAATACTTAAACGAACAGAACAATACTCACCTGGAACGAAACTCAGTTATTAGCGTTCAGAATTATTTGGATTCTACAAATAATACCATATCATTGTTGTAGAGCTGCTTATTGTATTTCCAAATTACAAAATAATAAAATGTAAGAGTTCAGAAATCAATTGGTACAGTATGTCAACAGCACATTTGCAATGCTAAAATGAATCTAACGTTCAGGTTAAATAATGCACTATTTAATTTCTTCCATTTAAAACTCTATTAGAATAATGGGTAATTAAAAATATATTGTCATTTAAATTCAAAAAGCGTGTTAAACTTTTACAAATAACAATACATGTATTCAAACATCCATACCCTCTCTGGGTACTTTGCTTACACTCTTTTTTCCATAATAAGACTTTTTACAGATTTTATTGGAAAATGTTATTTGTTTTTTATGGAATAACAAGGTTCTTGTTACCCGAATATGACAACATTTATTTTTCAAAAGCTACTTAACTTAGCGTTCTAGAACCATTTTTAACCAATTTATTGCGCTAATAAACCAAAAGATATCATCTTTCCTTAAATCTTTCTTCCTATAGTTTCAAAAAGACCCTATTTTACACGGTGAGCAGATATTCGGGTTAAAGTTTTCGCTAGCCGCAACTAGCTAAAAAAGCATTGTCGTACCCATATTTATATAAACTATTTTTATTATTTTTGCATAAGCTTAGAATGTTTCTGATTATCTCTGCGAATCACTCTGTATTAAATACACATTTATAATAAAAGTAGAATTGTGTATACAATGTTTAAACACGGTGTGAACAGAAAAGCTTTGATAGTATTTGTGACACTAACTATCTATGAATAACAAGTATGATAGTATTTGAGTGATACTATTGCCAAAAGAGAAAGTAGCAGGTGTTAGCTAGTTGCAAATACACAAGCGCGCGCGTAAACAAGTAAGTGCAAGGGATTAAGATGTGCCGCATCCTCCCTATCAGTTATTAGTAAATAGCCCACTTCCCCAATGAAACCCACATAATTTTATTTGTTATTTTACCATAAAGGGACTAAATTAAATATACTTTAAATTTATTTACAAGAAATATTATACAAAACAACATATAATGAAATGAGATTATTAGTATTGCGTGGTGTTGCGTCTAAAATTACGGAAAAGGGCAAGGGCTGGGCTGGCTCCTACCCTCTGCACTAGTGAGTTTAGGGGTGCGTGCTTGTGAACAAACTACCTGTCCATTCAACCGCAATCCCTTTTTGCTAGTATTGTATTGATATATTGAATTTTTATCTTGAATACAGCTGTTTATCGTATTTACCCAGTATCTTTGCACTTTAAGCATGTATTCCCAGGATAACAAACCTCTTTCTCTGTGCTCCTAAATTACCCTTAAATTCCTAATTTTATATGATTTATATAGCGTTTTTAACGCTACATTGGTTTATTTTTTTTATTAAGACTTAAAGTAAATGAAAATTTTAGGAACGAACTATTGCGATTTATTTTTAATTAGATTGTGAATAGTCAGGGTAAAAACGAACATGTAATCCTCTGGCAAGTTACTACTGGTAGTTTTAAATTGAAGGCGGTTTACTGCCTTGAAATGATTAGAACTTGTCTTGTTACGGCTATTGTTCTCCTTGTTTGTTACAGCTATACCAATGAGAGAACACCGTGGATGTCCAGCAGAATTTATTCGAGGGGGGAGTATATGAGTATATACAACTCATAATTTTCGCCCTTCTTTTCTCAATTTTTTTCCCGCGAGGGATTTTGAGGAAAAATTTAATTCGTAGAAACTACAGAGCAATCTGAATAACTGATTCTCGATGAACAATAGAGTACAATAGAATCATACAAGTTGCATTTGGTTCATACTTTCAAGAAAAGTGAATTAAAATTGAACTTTTTAATAAATTTAATTGACATTTGGTAATTTATTAATATATAATTAAAACTGATTTATTGTGAACAATTAATTCGTAATTAATTGAACTTTAAGGATTGTTTGAGAGAGTTGTAATCTGAATTGCAAAGACTCTAAAGTTAAGGTTCAACTAGTGGAAAGAGAAGTTTAAATTTTTATTTTTGAATTGTGAGTGAACTTAAAATTGAAAATTTCTGTTTTAGTTATTTCCCAGTGTTATTTGATTTTTATTTGAAAACTTTATTATTTTATTTTAGAAGTGAGCTCTGATTTTTAGTTTGATATATTTGAGTAATATTTTTATTTCTTGCCAAAGGAACTTTTAAATTTACTAAATGGTTTGTCAATTCTTTGTGGAAAATAGATTGATAAAAATACTAAAACGTTGAACTTATTAATTTGCCAGTTTAAAATAAATCCTTTATTTTAACTTGGAACTGTGATTTTTATTTAAGACAAACCAGATAATATTTAATAGTTTAAAAGCCAGTAATAAATTTTACTGACTATTCATTTGGAGCTTACTAATCAAACAAAATTTCATATCGTCTTGGATGTGTCATTGATAATTTAAATATTAATTTTCTGGAATATTATTATCTACAATCAAAGTCGTTATAATATATCACTTATTAATATATAAAAAAACATCAAGAGCATATATTATATTTGTGTGTCTGTAGAAAACAATTTATCCTAATAATGTTTCTGTAAATGACAACTTGCATGTTGATTGTGTCGTGAATCATTCGCAACGTGAACAATACAGCCAGATGCAGTAAAAGTATCAGACAACACCGAGTAATAAATCCACAACTGCGGCGGCGGATGTAAACATCTACATATCTCTATGCTAATGTATTTCGGATGCCGACCAGAGCTGCAGTCATAACTCATACACCGGAGTTCTGTCTATAATATTCAAAGGTAAAATAATACTCCACATTTATAACAGTTTGGTATCTTGATTTGAAATTCACGATAACAGGTATTCTTGATTATACGCTATATTACACTTTACGAAGCGTCGTTAAAGGTGCATCATAAATTTCAGATTTATAGCTCCTTCCTGTCTTAATGTGTCCTTCGGGCAGATATACATTAATATTAAACTGATTATTTATCATTATATAGCCAAGATAGTAATTGTGATAGTTTACTGGCTGACGTCTCCTCACAACCAGTGTTATACTAATGTTAAGTACATTTTCACAATTAACTACCGAGAAAAGGAACTGTCCTTGGATGAAGGTGTACCGTTGGACGATAACACATGGGGGTGGTGACTTCTGAGGTCGTAGTTTTAAATACTCGAATTGCAAAGTTTACTTATAAGTTCAGTTTAATTATGAATACTTACAAGCACCACTTTTAGATGGTAAAGGAAAAGTATGTAATGCCACGTTGCTGCCAATTAGAATATAAGAACTAAAAATGTATATCTGCTAGGTGGGCCTAAAATATCCAATGTTCTGTGGAATTATGCCTACGATGTTTTACTTTATAAAACAATAAGATTCCACTTCCCTTCGCAATATGTAGACTCACAACCCGGGCGTCGGCGTCTTGGCACGAGACTTTGAAGCTGTAGTCTAGTCTAAGAATGGTTTTCCTAGAAGAGGAGTAGAAGTTGGGAAAGTGGTAGCCATCTACTCAAAAAACACGTGAGATACATCAGCTACGTGAACTCGCCTAAAACAAATTCGCGACGGTATTAGCCATTTAATGATACAAATTACTTATTATAAAAACGTGTTCGCCATAAGGATGACGCCACAACTTTTATCTATCTCAATCAAGCAAATAAAAGATCTTCAAGGGTACGTTACTTTACTATTCACACCTTTACTTTACGTTACATTCATTTTTATACGTTTGGCATCAAAGGGCTAATTTAATAATACGAAAAAATAAATTTTACTTACGGACAAAGCGCGCGAGGTCTGCTCGGTCACAATAGTTGGCTGCTACCAAGGGTTAGAAGAAAATATTCATACGCGTGCCAATTAGGTAGTTACTCCGCCCAATAATTTAGTTCCGGAACATTGGATAAAAATAATATTAAATTATACTGGCTGACTACGTTGCGAAATTTACATTATATGAAAATTAATTAACTAATTTACGGTACAAAGGGACTGCACTTTTTAGGGTTTGCCTGATATTCAGACAGTACATAGTGGGAAATTATCATAAGGCATTACAGTGCGACGTGGGAGGATTATTTATTAAACTTACTGTGTACTCTGACATAGGTGGGGCAAAATGGTACGCACAAATAAAGTGATCAAGTATCTGATGCAACATATGGCACTCGTTGTTTGTGGATATTTATTGCGTATATTTTGCATTAGGAGTTAGTTCAATATAATGCTACCATGAAACGAGTTAATATCATCGTACACGATCTTTACAAGCACATGGACCTGCGATGGTATCAGTAAATGTGTAATTTGGTGTAAATCTTGTTAATAGTCTTTTCATTTGCATCATTTGGCAAAACCTAGATCTAATAAACCTTTATATATTTTAGATTTGAGGTTTGGACTTACTACGATTTATACCATAATATGGTTATGACATGATGGTTACTTAGAACGGAAAGTGCGGATGGATGGTTATACAAAAATACGTTATATACAATTCCATAATATTTATAAATTATTTCAACATGCAAATTATAAGACAAATTAGACCTAAGCAAATAAATAAATAGTATTTTATTTCATCACAATTAATAAAAATGAAATCTTCAAACATATTCTCTTGTAATGGTTTGATGATACCCTTTTATAGCTTTAAAATACGTATAATATTATCAGTTATTAAAAATATAAGTATGAATGCTTGGAAAAAATAGATGAAAATTTTAATGAAACTGGTAATTTTTATTTATGTTGTGAAATACTCAGCAAACATATTTTAACCAAATGCGAAATTCCACTATCTTTAATTGTTCTGATGGTTCATACCTGATAATGAACAAGACAAAACTGTATCCTAATACTAATTATGTAGTTTAGTATGTATTAAGAGCTACAGTAATTATTGTGTTCACTACATTTCACACAATGTTTCATACTACTTACAACTTTTTACGCAAGCTAGGTGAGAATCTAATATTATACTACTTCAAGAACTTTTTTCTTAATTATCTTAAAATTCAAAAAACACGTTTTGTTTTGTTCTATAGTGACTAAAAAAAAATGTTCTAAACTATCTTATAATTAAAAAAACACGTTTTGTTTTGTTCTATAGTGCATAATAGCTTTTATTACTATTCTAAACTTTGAATTGAAGCAGCCTTAAACCTTAAGATAAACATATTGTTAGATGCCATAATAATCATGATTTTTAAATGGTACGGTATTTTCTAGTTAAATATACATTTAAACCTTTAATGAAAACAAGTACTATTAATAATTATATCATTTGGTATTGTAGAGGGAATGTATCAGATCGAGAACATTTCACACACGAGAGGATGTGAACGATAAAATACTCACTCCATTGAGTAAACGAAGATAAACGTGTATCGGTTTACTTCACTACATCACATCACAGAGTTATGAAGCTGAATATCATGTTACATTAATGGTATTTGAACAGGTACAGTTGAGGGGAATGGGAAGGTAGTATCCTTGCCATGTTAAATTTACGATCTTTACGTACACTTTTTCCAAGGACTGTACTAGATACGCAGTTGAAATTTTATATCTGATTACCTATATGTAATTTATAGCTGGAATTGAACTAGAATTATTCTACTATATTTTTAATTGTAGACTTTTTCAACATTTTTTTAAAAACTAATTATTTTTTCACTGCAACTAAAAATTTAAGTGCAATAGTTCTAGTACTCTAGCTTAGTCTGTACGTGCAAAAAACGTGATAGCTTAACGATCTCGTATGTGAATTTAGCTGTGGTATTTATTAAATTTATTATTCTACCAATATTTAACTTGATGGGGCAGCTTGACAGCAGTTATTGATTAGATAGCGTATTTTATAGTACATGACTCGTATATTAACCTTGATTTATAATGCTAGGGATCGTATTAAGTGAAGATATGTGGAAATTTTTCTTCAGTTCTACTATTTAGGACAATTGCAATAGGTAAAACTATGACATAAATTTGTACTTTATTCTGAGTCGTCCAGTTAACAGGTAAACGTGTAGTTTTATCCGTAGGCGACAGAAACTTCAGGTTAGTATATTTACTATGTATGTTTACTGATAGTGTAGTAATTAGAGTAGTTGCAGAACATTGTTGAACACTCATTAATTATTCAGGTGTTGTGGTAAAGTGTGGTACTGCTTATAATTAATTGGTCTATATTTTCCTCATAGTTATGCCGTTTCTCAAGAGTATTCCATGATTTCAACAGTATTCAGTAGTTACTACAAGCTTATATATCTCAATTAATGCAATATAAACATTTCTAATACAATAATATATATATATATATATATATATATATATATATATATATATATATATATATATATATATACATACAGGGTGTAACAAAAAGGTTGGGCTTGCTATGCATTTCGAGATTTGATGTTTGATTCTAAACTAAAATTCAAGAATCATTTATTTCAATTTTAGTTTTTTTAGCCCCTAGCCGCCATTTCGTATTTTTTATAAACAAACTATTGCCTCTAAAACTGTTTAAGCTAAATAAATTAAATTTTTCACATACATTTCAATAGGTAAGAAGAAAACCAATAATTGCGTTATTTTCTTTTATTCATAAAATGGCGTCTGTTAAAATCTTTTAAGACAAATAAAAACCAGTACAGTTATAAAAATGTATTTTTCGCCAGTTATTTTTAAAATTGTAATAAAAATCCAACAGTACTGGGTTTACCTGATTCTGTCAAAGCATAAGAGTGAACGATCACATTAAAGATATGCTTGCACAAGCTTTGAGCAGCAACATTTCGTTTTTAGATCAGTATCAGCTGTTTTACAATGGTTATAAAAATATTAAAAATACCAACTACTTTGAAATGTTAATAAAAATTCCAACGGTAACTTTATTAATCGAATTCCATCAACGCATAAACAAGCACGACCACTTGAATGATAAACTTGCACAAGCTGTGAGCATTGTCCCTTCTGATAGGCATCAGCTGTATTACATCAGTTATAATATTAAGTGTTATATGATTTTTAAATAATTTAGAAATTGCAAATATTCACTGTACAACAAATCTAAATAAATAGACATATTGTTGGTTTTTAATAATTATTGTTTGTTATCGCAATAAAATTAGTTTAAACAATATTATGAATTAATATATTTGAGGCATGATAACTCATTGTAATTTCTTATACACAGCACTCGTGGGAGGTGCACTATCTCTTATTTATGGGAATAAAATCCATATAATAAACCTCATTTGATGGCCCTACTCATTATATTTATAAGGCAGACTAATAATATCATATAATAGGATAGGCAGTTCCTGTCAGAAAATTGCTCTGAAAAAGTGTAATGGTATTGTATTTTTTTCTCAACACAAGATTTAATTATATTTAAATAGAGATATAGTAACGTAGATTGAATAAATAATGCATTTACTACAAACGAAAATTGCTTTTTTATTTCATGTCCATATTATTTGATTTTTCGGAAACACATGTTTTTTTACAGTAATTACATATTATTTGAATATTGTTATTTAAGTTACGTTATTATTCTTGTCCTTGGTTTCTTACACAAATAGTGTTGATTCATTATAAAGGACTTAAATATTTTCATGATAGTAATGTACATTTTGTTAGGAGAAATACTTTTTTGAAATTAGGTTAAAGTCTTGCTATCCTTTTAGGTTTTTATAGATTGCATATATTATTCCAGAATGTTTAAAATTTAGTATTTTCCTAATTCTTGACTTACATTGACTCCCTACTCCAAGTTAGAAATTTAGGTCGCCTTTGAGGTCGCGGGCCTGGAAGTTGGTGGTTCTAGCTGTTAGGTTGGTTGTATACAGGTATTCCTTTATGTAAATGAACGTTAATCATAAAAACCTGTAACACATTAAACATTTTTAGAAATGATAGAAAACATGTCTAAAACAACATGTATTTATGGACGGATTTGGACAATAACGATAAGTCTAAGGAGAATTCAGTTTCCAGGAACGAAGACACTAAGTTTATATTATTTTACATTATATGGTTAGTACTTTGCTGAAATGCTTCGTGCTTCGAGGTTCTGAGACGAAGGAAGTTAATAATCTGTTAATAAAATTAAATAATGGTTAAACAAATATATAAAAAAACGGTGATTTTATAGTATCATTATATTTAAAAGGCAAGTCTGCCTTATAAATATAATGATTGGGGCCATCAAATGAGGTTTATTATATCTATTGTATTTGCTTAAGTAATAGATAGTACACTTCACACTAGTGCTGTGTATGCGAAATTACAATGTGTAATCATGCCTTAAATATGTTAATTCGTTATATTTTTTTAACTAATTTTATTGCAAAATCCATCAATAATTACTAAGAAACAACAATATGTCTATTTATTTTCAGTTTTTGTTGAGTGATATTTTTCAATTTCTAAAGAATTAAAACTCATATAACTTAACTTCATATTTTGACATATGTTTTGTCTATATAATGGGTAAAAAGTATTTATATGTGCATTAATATTACTTTTATAACCACAATAAAAATCTTACTCCATACGAAATTTCCTTCTACAAATATAAAAATTTATAATTTTTATTGCCTACAAATTTCATCAGCGACGTTTATTACAATATATTATTTATATAATATATTTTTTTGTGTGTGGGACTCTGGCGAGTTTATTCAAAATTCCTTGGGGATCCGAGAACGTAATTGCCTGTTTGGAGACTATTATCAAGCATATTCTATAATTTTTTACACTAAATGTATTTTGTTTTATTTTATAAACTTGAATATGTCTGTTAAATATGAAAACATATATTTAATTTAACAATCATAGTTGCATTATAGTAATAATATCCTTGCACGCCCAATTAACCAACCTGCAATTTTGTTTCGCATTATCAAATGATCCTTTTAAAAATCTTTTTACTAACTACTTAAGACAATTTATTAACAGTTTATTGCCTGTATGAAAGTGCATTTAAGTTCTTAATTGTGCTCCTAATGAAACAAGGAGAACGTCCTATTATCTAGCTTTGCACTAAATGGCTTCTGAGAATCAACTAGATATTAGAAGAACTCTGTTTTGGGCTATTTATCTCTGATGTCAAAACAATGCAACAGGTCGGTTCATACGGTTCACTCTTGATGATCCAATCATTCTTATATTACGGTCCGAAAAACAATAATACTTCTCAAATAACACCTTATAAACGATTACTTTGGAAATGTCCATGAACTTAATATGCATTTTGCCCTTACACTGGAATTAGACACGTAGGTAGGATTTCCCCCTAGACCATAGCAGGTTTCTCACTCCTACGTATGCATGTCTATTTTCCTCGTCGGGACAACAAATGTAACCCAACCCGACTATTGTATTGGACATAATGTATACAGAAATAAGATTATAACGGCTAAAATTAAACTCTTTTTGACCGTAGTAGTTTTTAGAGCCCTGCGTATCTGTGATTGGGGCAACTAGGCTCAGCTGTGACGTTGCAAATATATTACGTTTCAACCTGATATGCTCCTAAATGAGCAAAATATGATATTATGTTGATATAAGTCAGATTCCTGTAAACAGAAAAGGAAAATGAAAAAGGATAGAAACCTCTCAAATAGTTCTTTTTAAAATAAAAAAACTTTAAGGAAAACTACTTATATTGCCAGTAGCTAGCAGTTTCTTGTATTTTACTTACATTACTATATATTATTATCGACGTGTTATTACTTTATTAATACACTAAATCAACTGGAAATGAAGGAAACCCCAAAATTATGAACACGATTTTATAAACTGCTGATACAGCTCTTGTAATATAAACTCAATAAATTATCGCTATCTGGCATAATCATCCCTAATCGTACTTAACATCGCAGAACAACGCAACTGGCTTAACTTTATTGCTGGTGAACACGGCATTCGTTCATACAACTAACAGTACTGTGCTGTTTAATCTTTGCCGTTTGATATCGTGCTATTCTTCAAATTACATATTTTACAATCTTATTTTTACTTTTTCAAAATGTGGCAAATGTCATACAGAACACTAGACACCCTTTAGGAGTGAAGAAGAATCCTTTTTCAGGATCTAAATATTTACTTTATTGAGATATATGCTGTACCTAATACCGTCTCGCTTCAAATTGTTCGTTGTATTGGAAGATGAACGATATTTTTTGCCAGATTAGTATTGTAATCTATGTATTGTATCATACATTCATATTTCCTTTGACATATAAATTTGAATTAATATTATCGTTTTAACTGTTAAATTTTAATTACTTATGTTAAAACCAAACTGACAATACGTAAATTTATTGTAATATAAATAACTGAACTGTTTATATAATGGTTAACAAATGTATTGAAACAATGTTTAACAATATTTAAACCTTATACAACCTTTTTTTACGAAATCCTATATTTTTTTTGCATCTAGGATTTATAATAAATTACCAGATAGTATTAAAACTTCTAAAAATGTAAATATATTCGTAAAAAGACTTAAACATTGGTTATTTAGTATAAAAGAGATTAAAACGCTGCTAGAGATTCCGGGATGAAGTAAATTAAAGTTGTAGTAGCAAAACTTGCAGCAGGGTATTGTTGTTTAATTGTTCGTTTTCTTATATTTCAATATTCGTAGTAGCTGTATTCATATTATTTTATTGTTATATGTATATATGTATGTATGTGTGTATGTATGTACATATGGATATGTGTGTGAATGTATATTTTACAACAAGTTATTTTATTTTACATTATATGGCACAATTTAACCATATTAAATAGATGCGTGTTTTGTTTTGATTTTTTATGAGCGAGAAGTTTAATTTTATGTTTTTGTAATTCTGAAGCTGAATTCTTGTAAACCATTAGTAAAAATACATTGATGGAACCTACAAACAGGCCAAGCCTTGGAGGCCCTATTATTTCCTCAAATATATTAATACCATATTTTAAAACTATAAATTAAACTGGCATTTAATTGAATTTAAGTTTACTTTTAAGTAGGAATTATGTAGCCTAAAAACCTGGCAACAAGACATTTGAGTTTTAGTTTTAGTTTTGAATTTGTTCTGTGTAAAAATGAATAACTTGTAAATGTTTATTGTATTTTGAGGAAATAAATATATTCTATTCTATTCTAATGTAGTATTATTTTGCTGACAAATAGCAACCCCTTTTGCATATAGACTTACACTCTTTAATCCGACAGGCATTAAAAGTATAACTAAATTAATTATTTTTATTTCATAAATTTCATTCGATTTTAGCTAAAAACAATTAAAATCGAAAGGCTTCAAATGTAGACGTGAGTAAAACGATTCTATTTCATGGCATTTCTTCCTATATTCTAATGCGGAATATTAGCTCCTCTTAAATTCAGTTTTATGTACAAAAATGCATTTAAATTCTAGGTTAAATTCGTCCAAGACTAAATAATTTAATTTATATCATATAAGTATTATCTTTTTGAAATGTTTAATATTTTCAAGATTGTGCATGAGGCCTACATAGTTTTTGTAATTTTACTATGTAATATTTCAATTTATAAATCAAACCCTAATAGTTATTTGAATTACCTATACCGTTTTGTAAATATCGTTGTTTTGCTCTTCTGATAGAGAAAATACAACTTATAAGTATACGTTTAAGTAAACTTGTTCTAGTAAAATTGTTCTAGGTAGGACAAGATTGACAACAGAATCAAAATAGCGTACCTAATTCAGTTAAAACTCAATTATCTCGTCTATCTCTCAGCAAGATGCACTATAGTAGTTTAGGGGCATTAATAATGTAGAGGGAAATTACTCTCATACAACGTTCCTTTCATATAAACGGTGTAATCTTTTTCGCGATTAATAAACTGCCTTACAGACTTTTGTAATTATGTAGGCTTCCAAACTCAAGACTATATTAAAAATATTGCAAAAGTACTGTAAGTATTTTCATATCTTACATTGAAAGTACAATGTAAGTATTAGAGCAATTTCGAGAGTTGAACTAGTAAACCACAATCATCTCTATTAATAATCTATGATAACATATAAATTTTTTCTGAGTTCAAAATTCTAAACTGAATATTACATGAAGACTTAAACTACTTTATACCTAGGAAATGTACGGTGGTATTAAACGTAAAAAATTATTTAAAATTAGTTTCGAAATAATCCTTGTAATTTTATAATTTAAAATTTGTAGGAACACCAAATGCTAATTATGTTATAAGCTTTTCACAAAGATTTAATTGTTTTACATACTTGTTCAATAAAAGATAAAACATTGTCCATCCGTTTTGATTATAGTATCAAATCTTCTTTTTGAGGATAGGATTTCGCATAATCAAGGTATCATTATTTGCACTATACATTATCTTTGAAAATATTGTATACCTATCAAGAAAAGAGTTTAAGCAATATAATAATTGTTTATAACTTAATAATATTTTATTACATTAAATACAATTATTATATAATGTTACTGATGAACTATATATAAAACTAGCGGTATGATCTAAAATATGAATTGAGCTTATGTGGTATGTTGTGATATTATGTAGTGGCAATGATTTAGGATTAAATTTAATCTATATACAATTTTAACATGCATTCTTTTTAACTCTTTTTATATAATCGTGTAATATTAGTTAGCTAACGAATGTTAGTTATTCACTTATTGCTTAACATAATCCTAAATACACTAGTTATAATAATTATAGCATTTATAATTCATAGCTTTATTTTTAATGTATTTGTAAACTAAAATTATAGGCATAAAATATTGTATTTATTAAATTTTAAGTAAATATAAAAAGTATTGAAAAAAGGAATATTTGATTCGTATATATTATAAGTATAAATGAGATCTATACCATCTGCCCCACATTTACAATATAACGTAGAAGTACTTTAATTGCAATAAATAAAAGCCTACTACCTAGGAAGGCCTATATTCCTCAGGCAATTTTAAAACCACACCTGAAAGTTTAGTTCATATCTGCCACCAGGTACTGTAAATCACGTTTAATATAAAATCAATATATGGTAATGCATATATTTTCCTTCAATTGGTTTCCCAGCTCAAAATTTAAATTACATTTTTCCCCAAAAATCACATTAAACCCAACCGTCTTTTTTGAAATTTATAAAGTTGTATTTCAAACGTCGTAGTATACTAACAAATTTATTTAACCTTTACTTACATTTACTTTGTAATATAATATTTTGTAATAAGTCATTAACCTTTAATATATTCTGGAAATTTGCTTTAATACCAAATATTTACTTTCTAGTTAATTTGTCAAAGAACGCTTACACACTTTTAAGATTTTGAAGAATTGAATATCATTCAGTGTCCTATTTTATATTTGTATCAATGTACTATTACATTAAAAATAAAATATATCTTGAGGGAATAAAAATATTGCACAAGGGTGATATCAAGTAGGTGTAGAGTAAAAATAATAATAAAAACAAACAAAGATTATTATCTTATTATAAATACAAAATTTTCTATCGACAGTGGTAATTTCTTTATAGCCTATTTATGTTTAAATACTGGTAAATCCATATAAATTATTCTTAACAATTTGTACAGTTCACAACCGAACTAAATGCAATACAGTTCCTTAATTATAACATGTTTAGTATTACTTTCTTTTGTTGGGGCAACAATACTAGCAACTAGCATAACGAAATTAAATTTCAATGACCAGATGTAGCCTGCTTTTGGATGAAGTAGCTTTATAAACTAAGTTACTTGGCAATAAAACGCTTCTAAATCGGCGGAAGTACCTTATAATTAGGAATATCTTAAATTTAACATTACGCTTTTTGACCAAAGAAGTTTCGTTAGTCATATGTAGGTCTACATTTAATTCAAAAGGACCACAACGCTAACATTTTATGCCGAAAAACTACTTAGATCACATGTAAATTGTATAGATAAGAAATAGTCGCTACAAGAGTAGAATATTCATGCAAAAATGAATTATGATAAACATGCGCTGAAACCATATTCAAGGTTAACCCTTTTTGTTTAAAATGTCAATTTCAATTTTGGTTAAATGCGTACAATTATTGACCTCGCCATTTACTTAACGAATTTCAAAGCTTTATAGAGATTGAACTAAGACCGTGATTGTGATTTTAGGTGCACAACACATTTACGTATTGCTAATCAGCCTAATAGTGTGTAGTTTAGTTGTGTTAATTTTTCTGTAATAATTTCGTCCTTATTTAATTATGCCATATATTAAAGGTGAGTTCGTTATTGATATCGGACGATAATATATTGTTTGCAAAAATAAAAGCATTTCAACTAGAACCGATGCATTAATTTAATAAATAAAGTGGTGGAACAGGAAAACAATGAATAATAACGCTACAGTTATATGTATAGGAAGACCGATAAGCAATCATAACATCGTTTATCGTTCACTTTTTATATAACAATAATTGGAAAGCGATTAAGGGGGATTGTTTCTATACCATCAACCAGCTCCCTATTAAATTTTTTATTTGGTTAGTTTTAGCACGTATAATTCTACTGTAAACTCATGTAAACTTAAACAAGTTTACATGGCCTAAATGAATACATAGTCTCCGCTGACATTACCGCCCTTAAGTGATAACTCAATTATCTTGTAAAAAAGATGGTTGGATTTCCCTCTACACCGTAATAGGCTTTTCAGTCCTCTATGTATGTATATTTTCTTCATAGAGAAAAAACCAAACTCGGCTATGCCACTGGAAAAAAAATCACGACAAGAGACTATAATTAAATGCAATTTGACTAAATTAGTTTTCCGATACTATTGTATTTGTATCTTAGGACTTCACGACAAACTCAGCTTTAACATTGGAAATGTAATTAATTCGAACCCAAACTGCTTCTATACCTTTGACATGATGTACGAACTAGGTTTACCTCTGATGCTCTTAAAAATTTAGAATAAAATATTATGTACCGGGGAAGGCCCTTTTTTCTCACCGTCTATTTCTAAAGAAAATATGATATATTGCTCAAGCTATATTAAATGTTAAAATCGTAAAAGCTCCGGAAGAAGAACAAGTCTATTTGAAAATATTCAAAAGCAAAATGCTCGGATATATACCTTGCTCTCCATCTCTAAGGGTGGTTGAATCCATCGTATTTTTATCTGTAAATCTGCAATTGATCAGTTACTAACAATACTTTCAGAACTAAATTTCATACATATCAATCACCGTCCAACCGATTCAGTTACATAAGGATCAATTTCACCAATACAATCTTTTTAAAAAATTTAACGCTGTTTCACAGTAGTCTTCGGGTCTGTCTATTACTGAAATATTACGTGAATTGAAAACAACATAAGCACACTTCCATCCTGAAAAATTGAATAGTTATAGTTTATCCGGTAGAGCGCAATGTAAAAAACCTTGCTGATGAACAATCTATATAAATAAAATATATGAACTTGTAAATAAACTATCTAGTTAGATGTAGTATTCAAATGAAAGGCCTTTACTTTATTGGGTTGTACACGTATAAGGAATAGGATTATATTTATGCCACCTATTTAGTACTATTCATCGTGTTCCAACACAACGGTGTAGGATATTTAGAACGTTTTCAATGATTTATAATTGTTTTGTTGTAAATATTTTTCAGTAAACCAATTATGGAATAATAACGAGTTTCATTTAAGTAACTCAATACAATGTATTAGTGTCATAGCAGGTGTTCTGTATAATCTATTTTATATTATTGTGGGGAAGCCATAGCATAGCAATAATACACAACAATATCTTACGACAATAGAGTAAATTTAGTGCATAGATAACAGCTGCTACTGCCATTGTGTAGCTTCTCATTGTTTGCTTGTGTAGTCCCAGTGACCTTCACACCACGTCCCTCTCGTTTTGGACCTCCTGTCGTCTTAGGGAGCTTCTTTCAAGCACTTGATTTATCTCTACTTGTTAGCTTACTTACTGATTCTCTCTAGATATGAAATATTTTAGTAATTTTTTGTACGATCGATTGGTTAATATCTCATTCGGTGAATTTTTGCACATATATTAGGTTGAGTATAAAGGATTTAGTAGGTAACTAATTATTTCGTAAAACCAAATTAACTTTTTTAACTGCTTTTTATTCAATGCCTTCTTAAACAATGTAAATAAGTAGTGTAGTTGTAATAGTGTCAGATATTAAATTCATTTAACGTGTTTCAGTACGAATGTGGCTACTCTTGAAGATGGAATTGTACCTGTACATCTGGTCGTCTGCTATTTCGTTAGATTTGCTTCCTTATGGAATCGTGTGGTGCTAGAAAAAGCTTACACATGCTCTCTGATATTACTATGTCGCACTAAATAAAAATTAAAATTGCTTTTTACTTAAATTAAGATGATTACTGCTATGGACATATTTATACATATATGAGTTAGAACAATGTTGTTAAATAAAAATAAAATTGAAGTTAGCTAGGCAAAAAATAATGCATTTTACATAAGGCACGTCACAAATGAAATTTATTTACCTATTAAAACGCGCCATATTATATAATAATGACATATTCACATATAGATGTATTACTTTCCTCATGTGATAAAACCTTGATTAGTCATTACTTTCGTGACTAGTCAATGCTCAATTTCTCATGGCGATAGATGTGTATGTTAAATCAATTGCATGAGGAATTCGTTTAGTATTTTAAGAATTTAGTTAGCCACCGTAAATTATAACAGTAAAAGGGTTCCATAGCCTATCCAATATCAAAGATGCTATAAATATTTTTAGACACTTTCATATTTTAGGAAGCAATGGGCGTTGCAGGATGATATGAAATCTGAGCAATCTGAAAATGAGTTAATACATAACAAATTTTAGCATCGTATAATTTTGTTATAATTTTAACTTCAAGAAAACCTCTAGGTATAACCATTAATAATTTCCATAAAATACAAATTTAAAAAAAGTATGCCTAAATTATGTAAATCTGTATTCGACCAAAAATATGTAAAATATATACTTATATAATATATATATACCTAAAACCCCTGGGGTAATGATTTAAGCTAAAAATATTTCATTTTTGCCACATCATAGTCAAACAGACTCCCAATGAATACGAATTCAGCAATGCTATCAGTATTTAAGCTATAAACCTGTTAATATATTCATTTCATTCTTCCAGCCATGTAATCTAAGATATAATACTATTAATTCATTATGTTCTTATTTTTAGAGAGGATTGATTATGTACGCATTGAAGCTAAGGTTATAAAAAAGCAAATATAATGACACATAAAATATCATTAAAATATTACTATACTAATATGTAATGCAATATTATCCTTAACGGTATTTTTGTAAACATGCAAAGATATTTGCAGTCGCGGTTTAGCTTATAGAATAAAAACCAATGATGAATGTGATGTACAATAATTGTACATTTAAAGTCACAAAGCAGATTTAACATATGAAATAAGTATTATATATTAACTTCTGTCATCCTAATTTATAGTTATATTTGAAAGCAATTCATTTCATGTGGTAGTTAAACAATAAAATATACCTGCAACAATAACATACCAACTGATTAGTTACATGCATAATATTTTATATTGAAGTGGATGGTGAAATGAGACATGGATGGATGGATGGACTACAGACAAGGAAAGTATATATATATATATATATATATATATATATATATATATATATATATATATATATATAAGGGAAAGAGAGAGAGAGTTTTATTATGACATCTATCTTTGTTGTTGAATAAACGTTTTTACAATTCTGGGTAAAAAAAATCACTTTACCCGATTCGATACTGGATTAGTTCAGTATTAGTTCCAGCAATGTAAGTTTTGATTGGATCAGATTTAATCAGTGAACGTAAACAGTTTTGCATTAGTTCAGTAATTCGATGGTTGCACTCTGAACTAAAAATGTTTTCCACTGTTGTTTCCGCAACACTTGTAAGCTTAGAATCATTTTAATAATTATGTTTAAATCAAAAGTTTTAATTCTATCGCTAACTCTATTATAAATAAGAACGTTTACTACAAAAGTATTTTACTGAGAATTTCAACAAACATCATCCTTAGTGTAATGTCGATATAAAAAGTAAAAGCTCTACTTATCTGTAAAGAATTTTCAAGTATTAAGAATTTTATAGAATTTATCTTATTATTTTTTTAAGAAGGTAGGAATTTTGGACAAACTGAACTATGGCACCAGAAATACGATACAGCAAAACGAACTACAACTGCCTTAGGTATAAACCTCTTTACCTAAATAGGCTTCTCATACGTGTGTAGATTTATTTACGCTTAGCATAGGTATCAGTAAAAAATTAAATTCTATTTAAAAATCCCTTGCAGCCATTACATTCACGATGAATACATGCTGTCATGATGTGCAGTAAATTCGAGGTATATCACGGTACTTATAAAAAGTGATTCACTCTCCGGGTCCCTAGATACTGGTATTGATTGGAATATTTTTCTCTGGTATTATCTAACTCAATATGTTCGGAGTGTAATTAAAAAGGAATATGCTTACGGTCTTTCTACTTGAAGTTAAGACATTACGTGCGACGCTGCCGTAACAGCTATTTTATACAAACAATAACAGTACTAAAGGGTTATTAACATGAACAAAACCACTTGTTGATGAAACTGGTTGATAAAATTACACATTTTAGCATAGGCCAAAAAAACAAAGGTATCAATAATTATTATTGAGTAATAAATAAAAATCTGCAATTTGTAATTGATCATGTCATGCAATACACATATTAATTAATGTGTTGAGTAATATTTAAATTCATTTATATAATATTTCCGTAAAAAATCACAATAACCTTGGTCGTAAACTATAAATATTATTTTTGTAATTAATTAAAAAATAAAAACTGCTCGTAGTGAAGCCATAATATATTTAAGGACCTAATAACAAAACCTAAATTAAATACCATGTGGGTGAGAGTGGGAGAGTAAATGCATGAATATTAGGTTTAAATTAATGGATAATTAGTAATGAGTCTCTCGCACATCACCTCAGAGAAGTAAGAATATCACAGTGTCATCACATTATCTATGGAGTTAATATAAGTGTAAATAAACAAGATGAAGTAACATAGATTTATATTGAATCATTTTGTATCAAAGCGTAGGATTAAATATATTACGAAAACTCCCAAACTACATTTAAAAAAACAGTTGAATTTATCTAAACCCTAAATATACTACAAATAGTTACTTAAGAAGGGGAATTATGTCCGCACCTTGCTAAAACACATATAATCAATGAAAAAGAGGAGGGAAAAAAACGGTCCACCCAAAAACGAACAACTCTGCCTCCGAGATGAGCCCTAGCACGTCTCATAAACAAAGTGTGAAAACAATTAAATATGAAAATTAAATCGCATTGTATTGGATGAGAATTAGGAAAGCCTTTCACTCGATATAGTCACATATCTCAAAGCTGAATAACAGTAAAATTTAATGTTCTACATAGTAATAAATTATTTTAGAACATGTATAAAAAGTTACTCAAACGTTTAATAACACTCACAATTCTCGTATCTGGTGAAAAAGAAATCCTTTTTCTTCATGGATTTTAATTTAAAAACTAATAAGATGTTACGTTTTTAAATAATATTAATGGAGAAACTGGTGTATATCTAGTATTTTGCTAAGAAAATAGCGTAAAATAAAAACAAAGTATAGCAATTAACAAAATTAATCAGTATTACTACCAAACTGAGTTTTGTATTAAAACACACACAAGACTCTTGAAGATGAACCCTTTTCTATACAAACGAAACGTACATTGGGTAAATAAAAGAAATATATGTTTAAAGAGAACGTTACATACAGGAATAACAATATGGTTGAGTGCACGTAGAGACAAGATGTCGGAATGTATTTGCTTTTCAAACAATACGAATACTTCACTGACTCTTGAGTATACGTTCACTCTATTTCTTTTTTTATCCAAAGGGTCCTTTTAAGAGCACAATAAGTTAATGTTGTTACATAAAGGCAAGGTACGTATCGTACAGTACGTTTAGTTTAATTAAATATATTGACAGTATTTTTTCTATCTATCCCTTAATAATGCCATGCCAGTAGAACTAGCACTGTGTGAGATAAAATCCTTGAATAAAAATATAATTAATATACAAGTTAATATTAAAAATTCATATAAAAATTGAATAAAAATATGGCAAATTTTACTCTATTACTATGAAAACCCATAATAATAATCAAAATTTTACTTCAAATAAAAATATTCAACTTATATAGTCTGATTTGTTATTAAATTAAAAATTTATATTATCTTTTCCATATAGTCCATTACAAAATGCTTTGGTACCCTAAAAATACACATATTATTATAATAAATAAAATATTTTCATAAATCTTTTACTTCCTTATTTATCAGAGAATTAATTCGATTAGAGTAGAGTTTGAAACGTTAATTTTTAGTTTTAGTGGTATAAATAATAATTATGAAAACCCGATTGTATGTTTTAAACATCACCTATTTCTAATTTTCAGCCTAAATATAATACCCTGAAACTGCCGAAAAGAAAAATTATTAATTTAAACACGTTGTTTGTGACCAATAATATGCCATTAAGATAATATGCCGTTCAGACAATAAGTTGATATTAAGAGTGTTCTCAAACTCCAAAAGAGCCTTAGTTACGAAAATGCCCTAATTTACAATTTATTATCCACTTGTCATACTATGGTTGTTTAAGACTTCATGAAATATTAAGGTTAGTTCGGGTACAAGTGTATGTCACTGTCACGGAAGCATTTGTTTTGTGAGATCAGAAGTTATACAACAAATTAATACCTATCAGTTTATTAGCCCTTGTATATTTAAACATTTTGGATAATAGGGGTTTTGGGTGTCATAATCGTAGGTATGACGAACGATCTTCCGTAAATTCCGTAATTAGAGCCTTTTTAAAAGTAGATTTCTATGAAACCTTGCTAACGTATAATGATTATCTTATATAACATTAGGGACGAGGTTTTTAAACTAAATTAATGAACGTTATTTTGATTTTGGTATTTTGATTATTTCAGACTTAAAATCGATGTTTTAAAATATAATGGGAACTGAATGAAATGAAAAGAAATATTTACGTCTTAAAAACTGTGTTAGTTTTACTTGAAATCTCAATTGCCCATGGAAAACATATCTTTTAACACGTCGGTGATAGAACATTCTCCAAATCAAATATTATAGGGTTAAAAAAATGCAAATATTTAAACATATATATATTACTACTATGCTTTCTCTTTTATACCCTGTAGTATATATTCTGGCCACTGGGATCGTACCAAAAGAAGATGCACATTGAATGGTAGTGTGACGCGTGAGCTCATGGCTCCAAGAAAGTGGGTTAACAATGGCGACTGGAAATGCTGAGGTGGTCCTGGTCACGTGGAAAAGAATTCCTACAGTTATCTAACTCCAAGTTGGAAGAGTAGAAATACGTAAAACTCAGCATTAAAGTACCTTGTTTTGCACCTGGTTACCTACCCAAAAAAGTTTATAAAGTTACTTTACTCCCGTTATTGATGAGTAAGACGTTAATACTTTGCTTGAAATAAGACACTAATAAATTTGAAAATGGTTACTGGAAACAAGAGTCGATAATTACAACACAAGTACTGGCCCAGTGAAATATGCTTTCCGGATATTAGGGGATAGGTGTTAATATTTTATATTTTTTTGTAGCTTGAATATGTTGAAATCCATTTAAATACATTATCATTCGACTTCTTTAATCGCATTTAAAGGTAGTTATCACATAATAAGTCTTAGTTAAAAGTTCTGGAATAATATGATTCAGAGTGGAAGTCGACAAAACTCAGTATCAGTGTAACAAAACATCTGATAAGTAGTTTATTTTGTCTGATAAGAGAGCCAAATTACATGTCAGTGGAAGGCGGAGGTCTTTGTACTAGCGACTTTGAAATGAAATATTCCTTCCCAGAGGATCTATTGTATACCAACTTATTTAAGGAATTTGTAGCTTTTCAACGGACTGGTTTATTCTAAGAAATATTTAATAGGGAATATACAGTTTCAGTAAACTATAGCGATGTACTGGCTGATCGTTAGTGTTGCCTGTCACTGAAAATATAATTTTTGTCTGTAGGTCTGTCACACGATATCTCGAGAACAAACTAAAATATAGACTTTAAATATCCTATTGACCTTCATTTGCATTGATCCACATATTCGGGTAGTTTGAAATAAAAATTTTAAAACGATTTTTTTATGATGTATATGTTATTCCATGCACCATATTTGAACCCGTGGTTAACTGCTAGTACAAATATAAAAACATTATTATAAATCTTAATATATGCAAAAATCTAAGTATCATGGTATTATATCATTTCTTTTAAAATCTAATCCTATATTGTGTTACATATTTTGAAAGCCTTTCAAAATATGTTTGTTAAGTTATATAAAAACTTTACATAATCTTTAAGTCGTAAATAGTTATAAACCTGAAAATCAAATGCAGAAAGTTCTCTGTAAAACAACAGGAGAAACACGTTAGAGGGAGTAGTTATTAAGAATTGTTTTAAATCCACGGTGTAAAATCGTTAGTTTGTGTGAATGAGGGGTAATAATACGAGTAACAACAAAATGATAGAATATTATTTAAAACATAATTTTCAATTTTAGTAGTATAAAGGCTGTTTCCTATAGTTTATAAGGTTATAGTACACTATATTAAGTTTTTATATGCAAACCATTGTAAATAGTGGTATTTACAATTACCACTATTGTTAAAGTAATATAGTGTTCTACAACGCCACTAATGGACTCGTGAAGTGCTTAGTAAACAAGGAACTGGAGCAGTTTTAATATTTATTATGTCTGTCAACATCAGTTTACTCCTTACTGTAGCTGTAGTTAATAAAATGATATTATAAATGTATAATTTTAGTTTATAAACTAATGTTGTACAACATTAAAAACATCAATTTGTGAAAAATAACACACACACACACACACACACACACACACACACACACACACACACACACACACACACACACATATATATATATATATATATATATATATATATACACACATACATATGGTCAGTTATTTTAGGGTTTTTAAACATTAATTTGTGGAAAAATTCCTATTGAGCAGAATTATGGTATAAATCTTCATTATGGCGTTTTAATGAAGATGTGAAAAATCGACATTGATATCATGCCGGCTAAAAAATTTATTAGGGTCAAAAGGTCACAAAAATAATTTTTCGCGGATATCTCACGACCAATGACTCGGAAGTCAATAAAGGTCATTATAAAAATTATTCCTCTTACAAATATCTGTAAACAATGTCTCTTGCATTTTTCTGTAAAGTCAAGCGTTTTTCGGACTAGAGTACCGAGTAGAATGCACTCACATAGGGTATTATATACCGTATACATATAAGGCGTCAACTCTATGGCTTTTTATCAATGTATTTAAGTTTTCTTAAAACTTATAACTTCTACTCAGGCGTTTTGTGACAAATATACTTATATTATAGAGATTTGGAACTTGGTAAAAATCTAATATATATGTACATATATAATGCAAATGACTTCCACTGGCAGTTGTTCCGTTCTCTATTGTTCTGTGACCCGTCTCTTAATACCTTTTACTGCCTATTGGACTGTTTAGCTCAGTTGAAAGATATTTCTAGAGTGTTAAAGACGTTATTTTCGTAGTTTTGTGCTCTTGAACAGTTTTCATAATGAGTGATATATGTTTCATATGTAATGAATCGTTATCTTGTGGTGACCTATTAGACTTTAGACGTGCTAGAAGTGATGGTAACATTAAATATTTGAATACCGTGACATTTTTAAATTTTCAAAGTAGTTTTTGTAAAAATTATACGAACAATTTGAGTATTGCGGCCTTCAAATGACGCCAAGAAGAGCCGAGTACATCAACATATATGCGCAAAAAACGAATTAATTCTATTTATTTAAAACAAAATTATGTTTGTTTTGTTGAGAGGAAGCATGTGAAGAAATCGAATGAAAAAAATAAAAAATACAGACATGCTATAAGAGAAGTAAGTACTCTCATATTTACCGACACAGTTTTAAAAGCTGCAGAGGCGCGTGGTAATGGATATGGAATGTAGTAGCAATGTACGGTGCTCCAAAATCAGAAAATTCAATTGACAATTACAGATAATGCAGCTCTTTATCGAGTCTATTATCAAATAAAAACCTGGATAGGTAAAGAAATTGATCCAGAACAGTAGAGTTTGGAGTTTAAAAATAATATATTACAGCCAATAACAACTTTATTGCCATCAGCACCCGATGATCTACTAAATACAATCTTTGGTAATTGTACAAAAGGTCGTGGTGACAAATATGTATGTTAAAAAATTGGAATGAGATGTTTTAAAGCCTTTGGAAATTGTCATGGTCAGTGATGCTTAAAAGCAGAGTCCAAAGAAAATGATATCGATGTTGATTTAAATACAGCATTAAATAAGTCCACTCGATGTTTCGTCAGCAACTCTTGATGAAGTTGAAATTGAGGATATCGGTGACGAATAAAATAATTATATTTAGTAATAATGATATTAAATAATATTTTAATAATAATATAATCTTCTCGAAAACTACAAATAATATTTTCTATTATTTTTATTGTATAAAAGAAAATTATATACAACATATTTTCTCCCCTATTTTTCAATGTACAAATAGATAAATATTGAACATAAAATAAAACAATACCTTTATTACAGATAATGGATTATGCCTACGGGGGAAACCATGTAAAAAACGCGCCTTGAATTCTACCTCAAAGCTGGTGCGGAAACGAGTAAATTATCATAATGTAGTCGCTTTCTCAGAGTTCTAGCCCGAAAACAGCTGACTTGACAGAAAAATTTAAGAAACATTTTTTGTAGATAATCGTATGAGGAATAATTTTTATAAGGATATTAATTGATCTCCAAGCCATAAGTCGCGAAAACCCGATTTTTCTAGACCTTTTGACCATAATCAATTTTTTAGCCGGCACGATATAAATGTAGATTTTTCACATCTTCTTTAAAACGCCATAATGAAGTTGTATACCAAAATTCAGCTCAATAGGAATTTCTTCGCAGATAAAACCTTAAATGACTGGACTAATAGTAAGAGATTTTTATCTAAACAGTTTACCTTAAAATATTTAGTCCTAAAACTGGAAAAATCTCTTATCAAGAATATTTTACTATTCAACAGATATTTTTTAATAGTTGTTATTGTATATCCCTAGACAATTTAATTTCTATTTGACCTTTCAAATATATAAAAAAAAACGAAATACAACGTATAAATCTATCTCAAACAGATTAAAACGTTACTAATCACATTATTATTTATTTATATATACTATAAACGAATTTAAAACCATTTACAGAACCTTAATTAAACCATTGAACATGGTGAGTCTGTGTGAATATCCAAACTTTTTTCTCTTATTGCTGTTTATGAATAACTTTTTAGTATAAATATTTTGAAAGGCGTGATTTTCTAGTAAATTATTATATTAGAACACAATATACGTATACGAGTACAAGACAATGGAACGAAACAATTATTGAGTATTTTCAATAATTTTAATTTCTATAAAAGCTACAACTAAATTCGTATATTATAAAGTCATATGCTAGAACCAAGATATTAGTGGTATGGCAACAGATACAGTTTTGATTTAGGCCACAACACGGCTGATAGCCCAGCACGAAATATAGCTTGGTCTTATTTGTGGTATATATTACAACAATCTTACAATACTTGGTATATCAAGTATTCAATGTATATTATTAGAAGTCATATGGGTATAGAAATAAAAAGGGGTTGAGGGGATGAGATCACCTAAACCGAACAATGAGAGGTTACACAATGGCAGTAACAGCTGTTATCTATGCACCAATTTTGCTCCATTGTCAGAGGCTATTGTTGTGTATTATTGCAAAGCTTTGGTGCAATACAGAAATATAGATCAAAAATAGATCAAATTGTTTTTAGAGACAACTCTTCCAATTAGATGCTTCGCAATATTGTCATATATGAAGGACTAAAGAATGTCATTCGTCCTAAAACTGTGCAATTTTTATTTTATTGTAATATGAAATAAACTCATATCATATATTTTAACTATTTAAAACAAAAATTATATAAGTTTGTATTTTTTATTTTTATATAAATTTAAAAATAGACAAGTACCTGCTCATTTTACAATTACGACTGATTAGTTTATTTATTTAACAACGTGAACTTTTCGCTGACAAGTCTTACGATAATATAACGAACATAACTATAGTAAAACGTCATACTTTACCCACACTTAAAGTAGAATTTGGAATATCTTTATTTATATATTTGATAAGACCCGCATTACAATATAGTACCCGCAAAGATTCTAGTAATTGTAATGTTATAAGAAAACTATTTCAATGGAATTCATTGAACTATAGGCAACTATGTTCCAGGACTATTCTATAAAAGTACTTAATAGTAGGCACTCTCACTATCGTGAGAAAAACCACGAACATTTCACACACGAGAGGATGTGAACGATAAAATACTCACTCCATTGAGTAAACGAAGATAAACGTGTATCGGTTTACTTCACTACATCACATCACAGAGTTATGAAGCTGAAATATCATGTTACATTAATGGTATTTGAACAGGTACAGTTGAGGGGAATGGGAAGGTAGTATCCTTGCCATGTTAAATTTACGATCTTTACGTACACTTTTTCCAAGGACTGTACTAGATACGCAGTTGAAATTTTATATCTGATTACCTATCAGATATAGATTTATAGCTGGAATTGAACTAGAATTATTCTACTATATTTTTAATTGCAGATTTTTTCAACATTTTTTTAAAAACTAATTATTTTTTCACTGCAACTAAAAATTTAAGTGCAATAGTTCTAATACTCTAGCTTAGTGTGTACGTGCAAAAAACGTGATAGCTTAACGATCTCGTATGTGAATTTAGCTGTGGTATTTATTAAATATATTATTCTACCAATATTTAACTTGATGGGGCAGCTTGACAGCAGTTATTGATTAGATAGCGTATTTTATAGTACATGACTCGTATATTAACCTTGATTTATAATGCTAGGGATCGTATTAAGTGAAGATATGTGGAAATTTTTCTTCAGTTCTACTATTTAGGACAATTGCAATAGGTAAAACTATGACATAAATTTGTACTTTATTCTGAGTCGTCCAGTTAACAGGTAAACGTGTAGTTTTATCCGTAGGCGACAGAAACTTCAGGTTAGTATATTTACTATGTATGTTTACTGATAGTGTAGTAATTAGAGTAGTTGCAGAACATTGTTGAACACTCATTAATTATTCAGGTGTGGTAAAGTGTGGTACTGCTAATAATTAATTGGTCTATATTTTCCTCATAGTTATGCCGTTTCTCAAGAGTATTCCATGATTTCAACAATATTCAGTAGTTACTACAAGCTTATATATCTCAATTAATGCAATATAAACATTTCTAATACAATAATATATATATATATATATATATATATATATATATATATATATACATACAGGGTGTAACAAAAAGGTTGGGCTTGCTATGCATTTCGAGATTTGATGTTTGATTCTAAACTAAAATTCAAGAATAATTTATTTCAATTTTAGTTTTTTTAGCCCCTAGCCGCCATTTCGTATTTTTTATAAACAAACTATTGCCTCTAAAACTGTTTAAGCTAAATAAATTAAATTTTTCACATACATTTCAATAGGTAAGAAGAAAACCAATAATTGCGTTATTTTCTTTTATTCATAAAATGGCGTCTGTTAAAATCTTTTAAGACAAATAAAAACCAGTACAGTTATAAAAATGTATTTTTCGCCAGTTATTTTGAAAATTGTAATAAAAATCCAACAGTACTGGGTTTACCTGATTCTGTCAAAGCATAAGAGAGAACGATCACATTAAAGATATGCTTGCACAAGCTTTGAGCAGCAACATTTCGTTTTTTAGATCAGTATCAGCTGTTTTACAATGGTTATAAAAATATTAAAAATACCAACTACTTTGAAATGTTAATAAAAATTCCAACGGTAACTTTATTAATCGAATTCCATCAACGCATAAACAAGCACGACCACTTGAATGATAAACTTGCACAAGCTGTGAGCATTGTCCCTTCTGATAGGCATCAGCTGTATTACATCAGTTATAATATTAAGTTAAGTTATATGATTTTTAAATAATTTAGAAATTGCAAATATTCACTGTACAACAAATCTAAATAAATAGACATATTGTTGGTTTTTAATAATTATTGTTTGTTATCGCAATAAAATTAGTTTAAACAATATTATGAATTAATATATTTGAGGCATGATAACTCATTGTAATTTCTTATACACAGCACTCGTGGGAGGTGCACTATCTCTTATTTATGGGAATAAAATCCATATAATAAACCTCATTTGATGGCCCTACTCATTATATTTATAAGGCAGACTAATAATATCATATAATAGGATAGGCAGTTCCTGTCAGAAAATTGCTCTGAAAAAGTGTAATGGTATTGTATTTTTTTCTCAACACAAGATTTAATTATATGTAAATAGAGATATAGTAACGTAGATTGAATAAATAATGCATTTACTACAAACGAAAATTGCTTTTTTATTTCATGTCCATATTATTTGATTTTTCGGAAACACATGTTTTTTTACAGTAATTACATATTATTTGAATATTGTTATTTAAGTTACGTTATTATTCTTGTCCTTGGTTTCTTACACAAATAGTGTTGATTCATTATAAAGGACTTAAATATTTACATGATAGTAATGTACATTTTGTTAGGAGAAATACTTTTTTGAAATTAGGTTAAAGTCTTGCTATCCTTTTAGGTTTTTATAGATTGCATATATTATTCCAGAATGTTTAAAATTTAGTATTTTCTTAATTCTTGACTTACATTGACTCCCTACTCCAAGTTAGAAATTTAGGTCGCCTTTGAGGTCGCGGGCCTGGAAGTTGGTGGTTCTAGCTGTTAGGTTGGTTGTATACAGGTATTCCTTTATGTAAATGAACGTTAATCATAAAAACCTGTAACACATTAAACATTTTTTGAAATGATGGAAAACATGTCTAAATCAACATGTATTTATGGACGGATTTAGACAATAATGATAAGTCTAAGGAGAATTAAATTTACACGAACGAAGACACTAAGTTTATATTATTTTACATTATATCGTTAGTACATTGCTGAAATGCTTCGTGCTTGTGCAAGGTTCTGAGAACAAGGAAGTTAATAATCCGTTAATAAAATTAAATAATGGTTAAACAAATATATAAAAAAACAGTGATTTTATAGTATCATTATATTTAAAAGGCGTCTGTATTATAAATATACTGATTAGGGCCATCAAATCTCGTTTATTATATCTATTGTATTTGCTTAAGTAATAGATAGTACACCTCCCACTAGTGCTGTGTATGCGAAATTACAATGTGTAATCATGCCTTAAATATGTTAATTCGCAATATTTTTTTAACTAATTTTATTGCTATATCAACCAATAATTACTAAGAAACAACAATATGTCTATTTATTTTCAGTTTTTGTAGAGTGATATTTTTCAATTTCTAAATGAATTAAAACTCATATAACTTAACTTCATATTTTGACATATGTTGTGTCTATATAATGGGTAAAAAGCATTTATATGTGCATTAATATTACTTTTATAACCACAATAAAAATCTTACTCCATACGAAATTTCCTTCTACAAATATAAAAATTTATAATTTTTATTGCCTACAAATTTCATCAGCGACGTTTATTACAATATATTATTTATATAATATATTTTTTTGTGTGTGGGACTCTGGCGAGTTTATTCAAAATTCCTTGGGGATCCGAGAACGTAATTGCCTGTTTGGAGACTATTATCAAGCATATTCTATAATTTTTTACACTAAATGTATTTTGTTTTATTTTATAAACTTGAATATGTCTGGTAAATATAAAACATATATTTCATTTAACAATCATAGTTGCATTATAGTAATAATATCCTTGCACGCCCAATTAACCAACCTGCAATTTTGTTTCGCATTATCAAATGATCCTTTTAAAAATCTGTTTACTAACCACTTAAGACAATTTATTAACAGTTTATTGCCTGTATGAAAGTGCATTTAAGTTCTTAATTGTGCTCCTAATGAAACAAGGAGAACGTCCTATTATCTAGCTTTGCACTAAATGGCTTCTGAGAATCAACTAGATATTAGAAAAGCTCTATTTTGGGCTATTTATCTGTGATGTCAAAACAATGCAACACGTCGCTTCATACGGTTCACTCTTGATGATCCAATCATTCTTATATTACGGTCCGAAAAACAATAATACTTCACAAATAACACCTTATAAACGATTACTTTGGAAATGTGCATGAAATTAGTATGCATTTTGCCCTTATACTGGAATTAGACACGTAGGTAGGATTTCCCCCTAGACCATAGCAGGTTTCTCACTCCTACGTATGCATGTCTATTTTCCTCGTCGGGACAACAAATGTAACCCAACCCGACTATTGTATTGGACATAATGTATACAGAAAGTAGATTATAACGGCTAAAATTAAACTCTTTTTGACCGTAGTAGTTTTTAGAGCCCTGCGTATCTGTGATTGGGGCAACTAGGCTCAGCTGTGACGTTGCAAATATATTACGTTTCAACCTGATATGCTCCTAAATGAGGAAAACACTGTATTATGTTGATATAAGTCATATTGCTGTAAACTGAAGAGGGCAATGAAAATGGATAGAAACCTCTCAAATATTTCTCTATAAAATAAATAAACTTTAAGGAAAACTACTTACATTACCAGTAGCTAGCAGTTTCTTATATTTTACTTACATTCCTATATATTATTATCGATGTGTTATTATTTTATTAATACACTAAATCAACTGGAAAGGAATAAAATCATGAAAACGATTTTATAAACTACTGATACAGCTCTTGTAATATAAACTCAATAAATTATCGCTATCTGGAATAATCGTCCCTAATCATACTTAACATCGCAGAACAACGCAACTAGCTTAACTTTATTGCTGGTGAACACGGCATTCGTTCATACAACCAATAGTACTGTGCTGTTTAATTTTTGCCGTTTGATATCGTGCTATTCTTCAAATTACATATTTTACAATCTTATTTTTACTTTTTCAAAATGTGGCAAATGTCATACAGAACACTAGACACCCTTTAGGAGTGAAGAAGAATCCTTTTTCAGGATCTAAATATTTACTTTATTGAGATATATGCTGTACCTAATACCGTCTCGCTTCAAATTGTTCGTTGTATTGGAAGATGAACAATTTTTTTTGCCAGATTAGTATTGTAATCTATTTTTTGTATCATACATTCATATTTCCTTTGACATATAAATTTGTATTAATATTATCGTTTTAACTGTTAAATTTTAATTACTTGTGTTAAAACCAAACTGACAATACGTAAATTTATTGTAATATAAATACGTAATAACTGAACTGTTTATTTAATGGTTAACAAATGTATTGAAACAATGTTTAACAATATTTAAACCTTGTACAACCTTTTTACGAAATCCTATATTTTTGTTGCATCTAGGATTTATAATAAATTACCAGATAGTATTAAAACTTCTAAAAATGTAAATACATTCGTAAAAAGACTTACAAATTGGTTATTTAGTATAAAAGAGATTAAAAACACTGCTAGATATTCCGGGATGAAGTAAATTAAAGTTTTAGTAGCAAAAATTGCAGCAGGGTATTGTTATTTTATTGTTCGATTTCTTATATTTCAATATTCTTAGTAGCTGTATTAATATTATTTTATTGTTATATGTATATATGTATGTATGTGTGTATGTATGTACATATGGATATGTGTGTGTGAATGTATATTTTACAAGAAGTTATTTTATTTTACATTATATGGCTCAATTTAACCATATTAAATAGATGCGTGTTTTGTTTTGATTGTTTATGAGCGAGAAGTTGAATTTTATGTTTTTGTAATTCTGAAGCTGAATTCTTGTAAATCATTAGTAAAAATAAATTGATGGAACCTCCAAACAGGCCAAGCCTTGGAGGCCCTATTATTTCCTCAAATATATTAATACCATATTTTAAAACTATAAATTAAACTGGCATTTAATTGAATTTAAGTTTACTTTTAAGTAGGAATTATGTAGCCTAAAAACCTGGCAACAAGACATTTGAGTTTTAGTTTTAGTTTTGAATTTGTTCTGTGTAAAAATGAATAACTTGTAAATGTTTATTGTATTTTGAGGAAATAAATATATTCTATTCTATTCTAATGTAGTATTATTTTGCTGACAAATAGCAACCCCTTTTGCATATAGACTTACACTCTTTAATCCGACAGGCATTAAAATTAAAACTAAATTAATCATTTTTATTTCATAAATTTCATTCGAGTTTAGCTAAAAACAATTAAAATCGAAAGGCTTCAAATGTAGACGTGAGTAAAACGATTCTATTTCATGGCATTTCTTCCTTTATTCTAATGCGGAATATTAGCTCCTCTTAAATTCAGTTTTTTGTATAAAAATGCATTTAAATTCTAGGTTAAATTCGTCCAAGACTAAATAATTTAATTTATATCATATAAGTATTATCTTTTTGAAATGTTTAACATTTTCAAGATTGTGCATGAGGCCTACATAGTTTTTGTAATTTTACTATGTAATATTTCAATTTATAAATCAAACCCTAATAGTTATTTGAATTACCTATACCGTTTTGTAAATATCGTTGTTTTGCTCTTCTGATAGAGAAAATACAACTTATAAGTATACGTTTAAGTAAACTTGTTCTAGTAAAATTGTTCTAGGTAGGACAAGATTGATAACAGGATCAAAATAGCTTACCTAATTCAGTTAAAACTCAATTATCTCGTCTATCTCTCAGCAAGATGCACTAGTAGTAGTTTGGGGGCATTAATAATGTAGAGGGAAATTACTCTCATACAACGTTCCTTTCATATAAACGGTGTAATCTTTTTCGCGATGAATAAACTGCCTTACAGACTTTTGTAATTATGTAGGCTTCCAAAATCAAGACTATATTAAAAATATTGCAAAAGTACTGTAAGTATTTTCATATCTTACATTGAAAGTACAATGTAAGTATTAGAGCAATTTCGAGAGGTGAACTAGTAAACCACAATCATCTCTATTAATAATCTATGATAACATATACATTTTTTCTGAGTTCAAAATTCTAAACTGAATATTACATGAAGACTTAAACTACTTTATACCTAGGAAATGTACGGTGGTATTAAACGTAAAAAATTATTTATAATTAGTTTCGAAATAATCCTTGTAATTTTATAATTTAAAATGTGTAGGAACACCAAATGCTAATTATGTTATAAGCTTTTCACAAAGATTTAATAGTTTTACATACTTATTCAATAAAAGATAAAACATTGTCCATCCGTTTTGATTATAGTATCAAATCTTCTTTTTGAGGATAGGATTTCGCATAATCAAGGTATCATTATTTGCATTATACATTATCTTTGAAAATATTGTATACCTATCAAGAAAAGAGTTTAAGCAATATAATAATTGTTTATAACTTAATAATATTTTATTACATTAAATACAGTCATTATATAATGTTACTGATGAACTATATATAAAACTAGCGGTATGATCTAAAATATGAATTGAGCTTATGTGGTATGTTGTGATGTTATGTAGTGGCAATGATTTAGGATTGAATTTAATCTATATACAAATTTAACATGTATTCTTTTTAACTCTTTTTATATAATCGTGTAATATTAGTTAGCTAACGAATGTTAGTTATTCACTTATTGCTTAACATAATCCTAAATACACTAGTTATAATAATTATAGCATTTATAATCCATAGCTTTATTTGTAATGTATTTGTAAAACTAAAATTATAGGCATGAAATATTGTATTTATTAAATTTTAAGTAAATATAAAAAGTATTGAAAAATGGAATATTTGATTCGTTTAAATATATTATAAGTATAAATGAGATCTATACCATCTGCCCCACATTTATAATATAACGTAGAAGTACTTTAATTGCAATAAATAAAAGCCTACTACCTAGGAAGGCCTATATTCCTCAGGCAATTTTAAAACCACACCTGAAAGTTTAGTTCATATCTGCCACCAGGTACTGTAAATCACGTTTAATATAAAATCAATATATTATGGTAATGCATATATTTTCCTTCAATTGGTTTACCAGCTCAAAAATTTAAATTAAATTTTTCCCCAAAAATCACATCAAACCCAACCGTCTTTTTTGAAATTTATAAAGTTGTATTTCAAACGTAGTAGTATACTAACAAATTTATTTAACCTTTACTTAACATTTACTTAAAAACATTTTGTAATAAGTCATTAACCTTTAATATATTCTGAAATTTGCTTTAATGCCAAATATTTACTTTCTAGTTAATTTGTCAAAGAACGCTTACACACTTTTAAGATTTTGAAGAATTTAATATCATTCAGTGTCCTATTTTATATTTGTATCAATGTACTGTTACATTAAAAATACAATATATTTTGAGGGACTAAAAATATTGCACAAGGGTGATATCAAGTAGGTGTAGAGTTAAAAATAATAATAAAAACAAACAAAGATTGTTATCTTATTATAAATACAAATATTTTCTATCGACAGTGGTAATTACTTTGTAGCCTATTTATGTTTTAATACTGGTAAATCCATATAAATTATTCTTAACAATTTGTACAGTTCACAACCGAACTAAATGCAATACAGTTCCTTAATTATAACAATGTTTAGTATTACTTTCTTTTGTTGGGGCAACAATACTAGCAACTAGCATAACGAAATTAAATTTCAATGACCAGATGTAGCCTGCTTTTGGATGAAGTAGCTTTATAAACTAAGTTCCTTGGCAGTAAAACGCTTCTAAATCGCCGGAAGTACCTTATAATTAAGAATATCTTAAATGTAACATTACGCTTTTTGACCAAAGAAGTTTCGTTAGTCATATGTAGGTCTACATTTAATTCAAAAGGACCACAACGCTAACATTTTATGCCGAAAAACTACTTAGATCACATGTAAATTGTATAGATAAGAAATAGTCGCTACAAGAGTAGAATATTCATGCAAAAATGAATTATGATAAACATGCGCTGAAACCATATTCAAGGTTAACCCTTTTTGTTTAAAATGTCAATTTCAATTTTGGTTAAATGCGTACAATTATTGACCTTGCCATTTACTTAATGAATTTCAAAGCTTTATAGAGATTGAACTAAGACCGTAATCGTGATTTTAGGTGCACAACACATTTACGTATTGCTAATCAGCCTAATAGTGTGTAGTTTAGTTGTGTTAATTTTTCTGTAATAATTTCGTCCTTAATTAATTATGCCATATATTAAAGGTGAGTTCGTTACTGATATCGGACGATAATATATTGTTTGTAAAAATAAAAATAAAAACATTTCAACTAGAACCGATGCATTAATTTAATAAATAAAGTGGTGGAACAGGAAAACAATAAATAATAACGCTACAGTTATATGTATAGGAAGACCGATAAGCAATCATAACATCGTTTATCGTTCACTTTTTATATAACAATTGGAAAGCGATTAAGGGGGATTGTTTCTATACCATCAACCAGCTCCCTATTAAATGTTTTTATTTGGTTAGTTTTAGCACGTATAATTCTACTGTAACCTCATGTAAACTTAAACAAGTTTACATGGCCTAAATGAATACATAGTCTCCGCTGACATTACCGCCCTTAAATGATAACTCAATTATCTTGTAAAAAAGAAGGTTGGATTTCCCTCTACACCGTAATAGGCTTTTCAGTCCTCTATGTATGTATATTTTCTTCATAGAGAAAAAACCAAACTCGGCTATGCCACTGGAAAAAAAATCATGACAAGGGCTATAATTAAATACAATTTGACTAAATTAGTTTTCCGATACTATTGTATTTGTGTCTTGGGACTTCACGACAAACTCAGCTTTAACATTGGAAATGTAATTAATTCGAACCCAAACTGCTTCTATACCTTTGACATGATGTACGAACTAGGTTTACCTCTGATGCTCTTAAAAATTTAGAATAAAATAATATGTACCGGGGAAGGCCCTTTTTTCTCACCGTCTATTTCTAAAGAAAATATGATATATTGCTCAAGCTATATTAAATGTTAAAATCGTAAAAGCTCCTAAAGAAGAACAAGTCTATTGGAAAATATTCAAAAGCACAATGCTCGGATATATACCTTGCTCTCCATCTCTAAGGGTGGTTGAATCCATCGTATTTTTATCTGTAAATCTGCAATTGATCAGTTACTAACAATACTTTCAGAACTAAATGTCATACATATCAATCACCGTCCAACCAATTCAGTTACATAAGGATCAATTTCACCAATACAATCTTTTTAAAAAATTTAACGCTGTTTCACAGTAGTCTTCGGGTCTATCTATTACTGAAATATTACGTAAAGTCAAAACAACATAAGCACACTTCCATCCTGAAAAATTGAATAGTTATAGTTTATCCGGTAGAGCGCAATGTAAAAAACCTTGCTGATGAACAATATATATAAATAAAATATATGAACTTGTAAATAAACTATCTAGTTAGATGTAGTATTCAAATGAAAGGCCTTTACTTTATTGGGTTGTACACGTATAAGGAATAGGATTATATTTATGCCACCTATTTAGTACTATTCATCGTGTTCCAACACAACGGTGTATGATATTTAGAACGTTTTCAATGATTTATAATTGTTTTGTTGTAAATATTTTTCAGTAAACCAATTATGGAATAATAACGAGTTTCATTTAAGTAACTCAATACAATGTATTAGTGTCATAGCAGGTGTTCTGTATCATCTATTTTATATTATTGTGGGGAAGCCATAGCAATAATACACAACAATATCTTACGACAATAGAGTAAATTTAGTGCATAGATAACAGCTGCTACTGCCATTGTGTAGCTTCTCATTGTTTGGCTTGTGTAGTCCCAGTGACCTTCACACCACGTCCCTCTCGTTTTGGACCTCCTGTCGTCTGAGGGAGCTCCTTTCAAGCACTTGATTTATCTCTACTTGTTAGCTTACTTACTGATTCTCTCTAGATATGAAAAATTTTAGTATTTTTTGTACGATCGATTGGCTAATATCTCATTCGGTGAATTTTTGCACATATATTAGGTTGAGTATGAAGGATTTAGTAGGTAAATAATTATTTCGTAAAACCAAATTAACTTTTTCTAACTGCTTTTTATTCAATGCCTTCTAAAACTATATAAATAACTAGTGTAGTTATAAAAGTGCCAGATATTAAATTCATTTAACGTGTTTCAGTACGAATGTGGCTACTTTTGAAGATGGAATTGTACCTGTACATCTGGTCGTCTGCTATTTCGTTAGATTTGCTTCCTTGTGGAATCGTGTGGGGCTAGAAAAAGCTTACACATGCTCTCTGATATTACTATGTCGCACTAAATAAAAATGTAAAATTGCTTTTTACTTAAATTAAGATGATTACTGCCATGGACATATTTATACATATACGAGTTGGAACAATGTAGTTAAATAAAAATAAAATTGAAATTAGCTAGGCAAAAATATTGGATTTTACATAAGACACGGCACAAATGAACTTTATTTACCTATTAAAACGCACCATATTATATAATAATGACATATTCACATATATATTTATTACTTTCCTCATGTGATAAAACCTTGATTAGTCATTAATCTCTTGACTAGTCTATGCTCAATTTCTCATGGCGATGCATGTGTATGTTAAATCAATTGCATGAGGAATTCGTTTAGCCACCGTAAATTATAACAGTAAAAAGGTTCCATAGCCTATCCAATATCAAAGGTGCTATAAGTATTTTCAGACAACTTCACATTTTAGGAAACAATAGGAGTTGCAGGATGATATGAAATCTGAGCATCAGAAAATGAGTAAATACATAACAAATGTTAGCATCGTGTGATTTTGTTATAATTTCAAATTCATGAAAACTCTAGGTAGAACCATTAATAATCTCCATAAAATACTAATTTAAAAAATATATACCTAAAATATGTAAATATGTATTTTACCAAAAATATTTCAAATATATACTTATATAAATATATATATACCTAAAAAACCCTGGGGTAATGATTTAAGTTAAAAATATTTCTTCCTTGCCACATCATAGTCTAACAGACTCCCAATGTATTCGAATTCAGCAATGCTATTAGTATTTAAAATTATAAACCTCTTAATATATTCATTTCATTCTTCCAACCATGTACTCTAAGATAAAATACTATTAATTCATTCAGTTCTTATTTTTAGAGAGGATTGATTATGTACGCATTGAAGCTAAGGTTATAAAAAAGCAAATATAATGACACATAAAATATCATTGAAATATTACTATACTAATATGTAATGCAATATTATCTTTAACGGTATTTTTGTATACATGCAAAGATACTCGCAGTCGCGGTTTAGCTTATAGAATAAAAACCAATGATGAATGTAATGTACAATAATTGTACATTTAAAAGTCACAAAGCAGATTTAACATATGAAATAAGTATTATATATTAACTTCTGTCATCCTAATTTATAGTTACATTTGAAAGCAATTCATTTCATGTGGTAGTTAAACAATAAAATATACCTGCAACAATAACATACCAACTAATTAGTTACATACATAATATTTTATATTGAAGTGGATGGTTAAATGAGACATTATTGGATGGATGGATTACAGACAAGGAAAGTATATATATATATATATATATATATATATATATATATATATATATATATATATAAGGAGAGAGAGAGAGAGTTTTATTATGACATCTATCTTTGTTGTTGAATAAACGTTTTTACAATTCTGGGTAAAAAAAATCACTTTACCCGATTCGATACTGGATTAGTTCAGTATTAGTTCCAGCAATGTAAGTTTTGATTGGATCAGATTTAATCAGTGAACGTAAACAGTTTTGCATTAGTTCAGGAATTCGATGGTTGCACTCTGAACTAAAAATGTTTTCCACTGTTGTTTCCGCAACACTTGTAAGCTTAGAATCATTTTAATAATTATGTTTAAATCAAAAGTTTTAATTCTATCGCTAACTCTATTATAAATAAGAACGTTTACAACAAAATTATTTTACTGAGAATTTGACCAAACATCATATTTAGTGTAATGTCGATATAAAAAGTAAAAGCTCTACTTATCTGTAAAGAATGTTCAAGTATTAAGAATTTTATAGAATTTATCTTATTATTTTTTTAAGAAGGTAGGAATTTTGTACAAACTGAACTATGGCACCAGAAATACGATACAGCAAAACGAACTACAACTGCCTTAGGTATAAACCTCTTTACCTAAATAGGCTTCTGATACGTGTGTAGATTTATTTACGCTTAGCATAGGTATCAGTAAAAAATTAAATTCTATTTAAAAATCCCTTGCAGCCATTACATTCACGATCAATACTGTGCTGTCATGATGTGCAGTAAATTCGAGGTATATCACGGTACTTATAAAAAGTGATTCACTCTCCGACTTAAAGGTCCCTAAATACTGGTATTGATTGGAATATTTTTCTCTGGTATTATCTAACTCAATATGTTCGGAGTGTAATTAAAAAGGAATATGCTTACGGTTTTTCTACTTGAAGTTAAGACATTACGTGCGACGCTGCCGTAACAGCTATTTTATACAAAAAATAACAGTGCTAAAGGGTTATTAACATGAACAAAACCACTTGTTGATGAAACTGGTTGATAAAATTACACATTTTAGCATAGGCCAAAAAAACAAAGGTATCAATCATTATTATTGAGTAATAAATAAAAATAAGCAATTTGTAATTGATCATGTCATGCAATACACATATTAATTAATGTGTTGAGTAATATTTAAATTCATTTATTTAATATTTCCGTAAAAAATCACGATAACCTTGGTCGTAAACTATAAATATTATTTTTGTAATTAATTTAAAAATAAAATACTGCTCGTAGTGAAGCCATAATTTATTTAAGGACCTAATAACAAAACCTAAATTAAATACCATGTGGGTGAGAGTGGGAGAGTAAATGCATGGATATTAGGTTTAAATTAATGGATAATTAGTAATGAGTCTCTCACACATCACCTCAGAGAAGTAAGAATATCACAGTGTCATCACACTATCTATGGAGTTAATATAAGTGTAAATAAACAAGATGAAGTAACATAGATTTATATTGAATCATTTTGTATCAAAGCGTAGGATTAAATATATTACGAAAACTCCCAAACTACATTTAAAAAACAGTTGAATTTATCTAAACCCTAAATATACTACAAATAGTTACTTAAGAAGGGGAATTATGTCCGCACCTTGCTAAAACACATATAATCAATGAAAAAGAGGAGGGAAAAAAAACGGTCCACCCAAAAACGAACAACTCTGCCTCCGAGATGAGCCCTAGCACGTCTCATAAACAAAGTGTGAAAACAATTAAATCTGAAAATTAAATCGCATTGTATTGGATGAGAATTAGGAAAGCCTTTCACTCGATATAGTCACATATCTCAAAGCTGAATAACAGTAAAATTTAATGTTCTACATAGTAATAAATTATTTTAGAACATGTATAAAAAGTTACTCAAACGTTTAATAACACTCACAATTCTCGTATCTGGTGAAAAAGAAATCCTTTTTCTTCATGGATTTTAATTTAAAAACTAATAAGATGTTACGTTTGTAAATAATATTAATGGAGAAACTGGTGTATATCTAGTATTTTGCTAAGAAAATAGCGTAAAATAAAAACAAAGTATAGCAATTAACAAAATTAATCAGTATTACTACCAAACTGAGTTTTGTATTAAAACACACACAAGACTCTTGAAGATGAACCCTTTTCTATACAAACGAAACGTACATTGGGTAAATAAAAGAAATATATGTTTAAAGAGAACGTTACATACAGGAATAACAATATGGTTGAGTGCACGTAGAGACAAGATGTCGGAATGTATTTGCTGTTCAAACAATACGAATACTCCACTGACTCTTGAGTATACGTTCACTCTATTTCTTTTTTTATCCAAAGGGTCCTTTTAAGAGCACAATAAGTTAATGTTGTTACATAAAGGCAAGGTACGTATCGTACAGTACGTTTAGTTTAATTAAATATATTGATAGTATTTTTTCTATCTATCCCTTAATAATGCCATGCCAGTAGAACTAGCATTGTGTGAGATAAAATCCTTGAATAAAAATATAATTAATATACAAGCTAATATTAAAAATTCATATAAACATTGAATAAAAATATGGCAAATTTTACTCTATTACTATGAAAACCCATAATAATAATCAAAATTTTACTTCAAATAAAAATATTCAACTTATATAGTCTGATTTGTTATTAAATTAAAAATTTATATTATCTTTTCCATATAGTCCATTACAAAATGCTTTGGTACCCTAAAAATACACATATTATTATAATAAATAAAATATTTTCATAAATCTTTTACTTCCTTATTTATCAGAGAATTAATTCGATTAGAGTAGAGTTTGAAACGTTAATTTTTAGTTTTAGTGGTATAAATAATAATTATGAAAACCCGATTGTATGTTTTAAACATCAGCTATTTCTAATTTTCAGCCTAAATATAATACCCTGAAACTGCCGAAAAGAAAAATTATTAATTTAAACACGTTGTTTGTGACCAATAATATGCCATTAAGATAATATGCCGTTCAGACAATAAGTTGATACTAAGAGTGTTCTCAAACTCCAAAAGAGCCTTAGTTACGAAAATGCCCTAATTTACAATTTATTATTCACTTGTCATACTATGGTTGTTTAAGGCTTCATGAAATATTAAGGTTAGTTCGGGTACAAGTGTATGTCACTGTCACGGAAGCATTTGTTTTGTGAGATCAGAAGTTATACAACAAATTAGTACCTATCAGTTTATTAGCCCTTGTTTATTTAAACATTTTGGATAATAGTGGTTATGGGTGTCATAATCGTAGGTATGACGAACAATCTTCCGTAAATTCCGTAATTAGAGCCTTTTTAAAAGTAGATTTCTATGAAACCTTTCTAACGTATAATGATTATCTTATATAACATTAGGGACGAGGTTTTTAAACTAAATTAATGAACGTTATTTTGATTTTGGTATTTTGATTATTTCAGACTTAAAATCGATGTTTTAAAATATAATGGGAAACTGAATGAAATGAAAAGAAATATTTACGTCTTAAAAACTGTGTTAGTTTTACTTGAAATCTCAATTGCCCATGGAAAACATATCTTTTAACACGTCGGTGATAGAACATTCTCCAAATCAAATATTATAGGGTTAAAAAATGCAAATATTTAAACATATATATATTACTACTATGCTTTCTCTTTTGTACCCTGTAGTATATATTCTGGCCACTGGGCTCGTACCAAAAGAAGATGCACATTGAATGGTAGTGTGACGCGTGAGCTCATGGCTCCAAGAAAGTGGGTTAACAATGGCGACTGGAAATGCTGAGGTGGTCCTGGTCACGTGGAAAAGAATTCCTACAGTTATCTAACTCCAAGTTGGAAGAGTAGAAATACGTAAAACCCAGCAGTAAAGTACCTTGTTTTGCACCTGGTTACCTACCCAAAAAAGTTTATAAAGTTACTTTACTCCCGTTATTGATGAGTAAGACGTTAATACTTTGCTTGAAATAAGACACTAATAAATTTGAAAATGGTTACTGGAAACAAGAGTCGATAATTACAACACAAGTACTGGCCCAGTGAAATATGCTTTCCGGATATTAGGGGATAGGTGTTAATATTTTATATTTTTTTGTAGCTTGAATATGTTGAAATCCATTTAAATACATTATCATTCGACTTCTTTAATCGCATTAAAGGTAGTTATCACATAATAAGTCTTAGTTAAAAGTTCTGGAATAAAATGATTCAGAGTGGAAGTCGACAAAACTCAGTATCAGTGTAACAAAACATCTGATAAGTAGTTTATTTTGTCTGATAAGAGAGCCAAATTACATGTCAGTGGAAGGCGGAGGTCTTTGTACTAGCGACTTTGAAATGAAATATTCCTTCCCAGAGGATCTATTGTATACCAACTTATTTAAGGAATTTGTAGCTTTTCAACGTACTGGTTTATTCTAAGAATTATTTAATAGAGAATATACAGTTTCAGTAAACTATAGCGATGTACTGGCTGATCGTTAGTGTTGCCTGTCACTGAAAATATAATTTTTGTCTGTAGGTCTGTCACACGATATCTCGAGAACAAACTAAAATATAGACTTTAAATTTCCTATTGACCTTCATTTGCATTGATCCACATATTCGGGTAGTTGAAATAAAAATTTAAAACGATTTTTTTATGATGTATATGTTATTCCATGCACCATATTTGAACCCGTGGTTAACTGCTAGTACAAATATAAAAACATTATTATAAATCTTAATATATGCAAAAATCTAAGTATCATGGTATTATATCATTTCTTTTAAAATCTAATCCTATATTGTGTTACATATTTTGAAAGCCTTTCAAAATATGTTTGTTAAGTTATATAAAAACATTACATAATCTTTAAGTCGTAAATAGTTATAAACCTGAAAATCAAATGCAGAAAGTTCTCTGTAAAACAACAGGAGAAACACGTTAGAGGGAGTAGTTATTTAAGAATTGTTTTAAATCCACGGTGTCAAATCGTTAGTTTGTGTGAATGAGGGGTAATAATACGAGTAACAACAAAATGATAGAATATTATTTTAAACATAATTTTCAATTGTAGTAGTATAAAGGCTGTTTTCTATAGTTTATAAGGTTATAGTACACTAGATTAAGTTTGTATATCCAAACCATTGTAAATAGTGGTATTTACAATTACCACTATTGTTAAAGTAATATAGTGTTCTACAACGCCACTAATGGACTCGTGAAGTGCTTAGTAAACAAGGAACTGGAGCAGTTTTAATATTTATTATGTCTGTCAACATCAGTTTACTCCTTACTGTAGCTGTAGTTAATAAAATGATATTATAAATGTATAATTTTAGTTTATAGACTGATGTTGTACAACATTAAAAACATCAATTTGTGAAAAATAACACACACACACACACACACACACACACACACACACACACACATATATATATATATATATATATACACACATACATATGGTCAGTTATTTTAGGGTTTTTAAACATTAATTTGTGGAAAAATTCCTTTTGAGCAGAATTATGGTATACACCTTCATTATGGCGTTTTAATGAAGATGTGAAAAATCGACATTGATATCGTGCCGGCTAAAAAAGTTATTAGGGTCAAAAGGTCACAAAAATAAATTTTTTCGCGAATATCTCACAATAAATGACTCGGAAGTCAATAAAGGTCATTATAAAATTTATTCCTCATACAAATATCTACAAAAAATGTCTCTTGCATTTTTCTGTAAAGTCAAGCGTTTTCGGACTGGAGTGCTAAGAAAGCGAGTAGAATGCACTCACATAGGGTATTATATAACGTATACATATAAGGCGTCAACTCTATTGCTTTTTATCAATGTATTTAAGTTTTCGTAACACTTCTAACTTATACTCAGGCGTTTTGTGATAAATGTACTTATATTATAGAAGTTTTGGAAATTAGTAAAAATCTAATATATACATATATAATGCAAATGCCCTCCACTGGCAGATGTTCCGTTCTTTATTGTTCTGTGACCCGTCTCTTTATACCTGCTACTGCCTGTCGGACTGTTTAGCTCAGTTGAAAAATATTTCTAGAGTGTTAAAGACGTTATTTTCGTAGTTTTGTGCTCTTGAACAGTTTTCATAATGAGTGATGTTTCATATATATGTTTCATATGTAATGAATCGTTATCTTGTGGCAACGTAGTATAAGTTTGACGTGCTAGAAGTGATGGTAACATTGAATATTTGAATACCGTGACATTTTTAAATGTTCACAGTAATTTCCGTAAAGATTATACGAACAATTTGAGTATTGCGGCCTTCAAACGACGCCAAGAAGAGCCGAGTACATCAACATATCTGCACAAAAAACGAATTAATTAAATTTATTTATAAAAATTATGTTTTTTTTTTTTTTTTTTTTTTTTTTTTTTTGAGAAGAAGCATGTGAAGAAATCGAATGAAAAAAATAAAAAATACAGACGCGCTATAAGAGAAGTAAGTACTCTCATATTTACAGACACAGTTTTAAAAGCTGCAGAGGCGCGTGGTGATGGATATGGAATGTAGTAGCAATGTACGGTGCTCCAAAATCAGAAAATTCAATTGACAATTACAGATAATGCAGCTTTGCTCAACTAACAAGACAAGGCACTGCTGTGAAATTTCAATTATTACCCAACCACTTCTTCAGAAGCTCAACAGCATATTTATCGAGTCTATTATCAAATAAAAACCTGGATAGGTAAAGAAATTGATCCAGAACAGTAGAGTTTGGAGTTTAAAAATAATATATTACAGCCAATGACAACTTTATTGCCATCAGCACCCGATGATCTACTAAATACAATCTTTGGTAATTGTACAAAAGGTTGTGGTGACAAATGTGGATGTAAAAAAATTGGAATGAGATGTTCTAAAGCCTTTGGAAATTGTCGTGGTCAGTCATGCTTAAAAGCAGAGTCCATAGAAAATGATGAAGATGTTGATTTAAATACAGCATTAAATAAGTCCACTCGATGTTTCTTCAGCAACTCTTGATGAAGTTGAAATTGAGGATATCGGCGACGAATAAAAGTAATCATATTTAGTACTAATAATATTAAATAATATTTTAATAATAATATAATCTTCTCGAATACAAATAATATTTTCTATTATTTTTATTGTATAAAAGAAAATTATATACAAAAATATTTTCTCCCCTATTTTTCAATGTACAAATAAATAATTATTGAACACAAAATAAAACAATACCTTTATTACAGATCATGGATTATGCCTACGGGGGAAACCATGTAAAAAACGCGCCTTGCATTCTACCTCAAAGTTGGTGCGGAAACGAGTACATCATCATAATGTAGTCGCTTTCTCAGAGCTCTAGCCCGAAAACGGTTGACTTTACAGAAAAATTTAAGAAACATTTTTTGTAGATAATCGTATGAGGAATAATTTTTATAAGGATCTTTATTGATCCCCAAGCCATAAGTCGCGAGATATTCGCGAAAACCCGATTTTCTAGAAAATTTTGACCATAATACAATTTTTTAGCCGGCACGATATAAATGTAGATTTTTCACATCTTCATTAAAACGCCATAATGAAGGTGTATACCAAAATTCAGCTCAATAGGAATTTCTTCGCAGATAAAACCTTAAATGACTGGACTAATAGTAAGAGATTTTTATCTAAAACAGTTTACCTTAAAATATTTAGTCCTAAAACTGGAAAAATCTCTTAATTATCAAGAATATTTTACTATACAACAGAAATTTTTTAATAGTTGTTATTGTATATTCCTAGACAATTTAATTTCTATTTGACCTTTCAAATATATAAAAAAAAACTAAATACAACGTATAAATCTATCTCAAACAGATTAAAACGTTACTAATCACATTATTATTTATTTATATATACTATAAACGAATTTAAACCATTTACAGAACCTAAATTAAACCATTGAACATGGTGAGTCTGTGTGAATATCCAAACTGTTTTTCTCTTATTGCTGTTTATGAATAACTTTTTAGTATAAATATTTTGAAAGGCGTGATTTTCTAGTAAATTATTATATTAGAACACAATATACGTATACGAGTACAAGACAATGGAACGACACAATTATCGAGTATTTTCAATAATTTTAATTCCTATAAAAGCTACAACTAAATTCGTATATTATAAAGTAATATGCTAGAACCAAGATATTAGTGTAATGGCAACAGATATAGTTTTGATTTAGGCCACAACACGGCTGATAGCCCAGCACGAAATATAGCTTGGTCTTATTTGTGGTATATATATATTTAAACAATCTTACAATATTTGGTATATCAAGTATTCAATGTATATTATTAGAAGTCATATGGGTATAGAAATGAAGAGAGGGTGGAGGGGATGAGATCACCTAAACCGAACAATGAGAGGTTACACAATGGCAGTAACAGCTGTTATCTATGCACCAATTTTGCTCCATTGTTAGAGACTTTTGTTGTGTATTATTGCAAAGCTTTGGTGCAATACAGAAATATAGATCAAAGATAGAGTCAAATTGTTTTTAGAGACAATTCTTCCAATTAAATGCTTCGCAATATTGTCATATATGAAGGACTAAAGTATGTCATTCGTCTTAAAACTGTGCAGTTTTTATTTTATTGTAATATGAAATAAACTCATATCATATATTTTAACTATTTAAACAAAAATTATATAAGTTTTATACTTTTTATTTTTATATAAATTTAAAAATAGACAAGTACCAGCTCATTTTACAATTACGACTGATTAGTTTATTTATTTAACAACGTGAACTTTTCGCTTACAAGTCTTACGATAATATAACGAACATAACTTTAGTAAAACGTCATACTTTACCCAGACTTAAAGTAGAATTTGGAATATGTTTATTTATATATTTGATAAGACCAGCATTACAATATAGTACCCGTAAAGATTCTAGTAATTGTAATGTTATAAGAAAACTATTTCAATGGAATTGATTGAACTATAGGCAACTTTGTTCCAGGACTATTCTATAAAAATACTTACTAGTGGGCACTCTCACTATCGTGAGAAAAAACCATATAATTATATGGTTTTTATTAATTTTTGTTTACATGTTATAGTTCTGTATTCATTTTTATTTAAAACTTCCTGAAGACGGGGGTATTAAATAGTTGTGAAAGAAGTGAAAAATAGTTCTTTTGTTTTCTTCTATTCAACACAGTGATTAGTATATATATACCTATATATATATATATATATATATATATATATATATATATATATATATATATATATATATATATATATATATATATATATATATATATATATATATATATATATATACTGACTGTATTTTTTACAGAAGTCAGCTAGCCACGTTACAAATGGTCCTACGAGTTAAGGAAATATAAAATTGTTAAGACATATCATGGAAAACTATAAAAATCTAAGTGAGGAGTTACACAATATTCTATACCAAAATTACTATATAAAATCTTCATTTAATTGACTAGCAGATGTCATGATAGATTCAGTTTAAAACAAATCTAGCAAGTTTTTTAATTATTTTGATGATTATAAAGATAAATTATGAGTTAAACGGTAAATTTAGAAACATTGAACGGTAATAGGGATGGACTAACTAGTCAGACTGGTGAAACTCGTGATTCTAGGCTAACTTAGTCAATTAATTAGTTAAAATGCCTTTGAGTGCATGTTGTTACGATGTACTACTTAAATTGATCGTTTAGAAAAAGCTAAGATCTGGTTCTGTTTAAACAATCTAATTATAAATGAAAATAAAACTGAAGATATACTACTTTCACTAAAATATAAGATAGTCTGCTTACATTATCCGTATTTTAGTCCTGTTAATATGTTGGGTATTTATGTTGACATGAAACTGTGTAGGGATGAACATTTTAAACGGTCTTTGTAAGAAAATATCTAGAGTAGGCTGTCTCTTATAAAAGTTAAAATCGTAGGTCTCTTTGAAAGTTTCGTTAATGATTTCCTTCGGATATGGCACACACATCTCAATAACAGTATATAACTTTGGGACAACTAATGTGCAATTTTTTTAATTCTAGGTCAATTTAGAATATAAATCATCCTAATGACTAGATATGCTTAATCTTGTTTTATTACATATCTTATATTTGTAAATTGACTATTTATGTAAAACAACATGTAATTAACTAAACACACATTTTCTAGAATGATCATTTGCTCATTGAAGATCAGTATGATTATATAGTACTGAGGTCAAAAGTCTGATATATCGTATATTTATATCCACATTTGTTGCAAGTTCACATGTTTTTTTATAAATATGTTTGCAATGTTACCATATTTTCACGCTTTATTTATTCGAATTTTACTGCTTTTTTATTGTGACATGGTCCTAGATGAAATATTACTGCACAACATATACGAGTATACGAAATAATTAAACCTATAAATCTTCCGTAAGTGAGGATGGTTTATTTTGAGATATAAATGTGATATTTATTAAGCAGAATCATGTGCAAGGGGTATGAATAATGTCAATTCAATAAGGAATTGGAGGGCAAATACATACGTAATGTGAGCGTCGATGTGAAGTCTCCCACAATAATCTGAAATGTACCACCTTAATATATTCTCGGCAATATTCATTCAAAGATATGTAACATCATCTTGGACGTAATATTGGTCAACGTCTTCTCAAATATTCGTACATTTGTATTCATATTACGAATATACGACACTTATTTTATGACTTTCACATGACATCTGCACTAAAATTATGTATGCTTCAATGTTTTTTTTTAGTGTTCTACATACATTAATATACGAATTACGTGTAACGTAAGAACCTTGCTGGTAGTAAATTTATTGGGAGAAAATAAATACGTGAGAAATGCTATTTACATCTACTACACACGTAAATCAAGAGATGGAAGTGAAAAAACATACTCTTTTACCTGTTAAACAGAAAATCCTAAGAATGTATTAATTCCACTACAGTTCCTCCTTTGCTTTAAAATCTACTGACACTCATATTTTTGATAATTGAACATTCTTCTTAGATGGGATAGGTTATTTTATGAAAGCATTTTCTTTATACTTGTCTCGTATAATAGTAGCCTAGGCAAACGTTTATTATATATACAATATGTTATGGAAACACATGGATAACATTAAAGTTTTTTCGTTAATTACAGTATCCCTAAATTTGATATTAGGTAAAAATAAACAACAAGTAAAACTTTATTTTAAATTGAGAAATTTGATCTAGAACACAAATAAAATAAATGTAATTTATTATTATAAGTTTAAAAAAGAGATAACGAACTTTGCACAGTAAAGGGTAGAACAAATAATTACAAAGCATGTGTAAACATACCGTAACAGTAAAGCAATCACTAAACCTTTTTTTTTTTTGGGGCGGGGGGCTCTAGGTCTTATCGATCTCGTGAATATTCATCCATGGAATTTAACTAAGCGCCATAGAAGCATATTATTAGGTAGGCTAATAAAATTCTTATAACTGCCAGTTAATTTAAAATGTATTTTCTACATGACAGTTTGATTGACTATATCCAAACGACATCTTAGGATTGAATTGAGCTATTACTCTAGCTTGAAATTACTATGTAACCATAGTGAAGCCTGTTCACGTGGCTTGGTATACTTCTATATTATTATACATTTATACAATCTATATTATATTAATATATTAAGAACAATGAAAAGTCAATTTAAAGTATTTTTGTAAATGTTTATATTGCCTTGCAACGTTTTTCGGTATTCAGCCATCATTAGAGTACATAACCCTCTAAATAAAAAATAAACAACTAAAATATACTTGCGTGGAACTTTTGAACAGATTTTAAATTTATATTAAACAGGTGTAATTTTTTTTAGTAATCTCTATTTAATATTAATTGTTTCAAACAGTTTTTTTTTTAATTTTTTTGTAGTTGAATATTAAAAATATAAACCTTCATACTATACGTATGAACATTTAGATGAAATACATATTTTATTTAATTCCTTATTTTATAAAGAATGAAACATTTCCGTAAAAGGGGTTTTTATTATATTTTAGGTATACAATACATTCAGTTTTTATACATAGCATTCATAACATTTTTTATATGAACACATTTCATTTATCAAATTACTCTTTTAAGTAGTAACTCATTTAAAGGTTGACAACATTTCTTCTTGTAAATAAGACACCAATAATTTCTATAGACAATGCAGACGTGTTTACGCCTTACCAAGGGCTTCATCACTATCATAAACACTTCTATTATTCACACACAATCACACCGACACTGTGTCATTAATTCCTCAGGTGAAGATACCAGGTAAAGTAGCGATACGATCTATACTCATGATTTTATTTTATATTGCATGTTACAGCAATATTCTCAAGGTTCTAAGGTACGAAGTTCTAAAATGATATTTATTTTTTTAATATAAATTTCAAGGATATGAATTGCTTACTTGAGCATCACAAGGTACTAAAACTTACCCTGTCACCTTTTAAAACTCACATTAAACAATCTAATACCAGTTCTTGAAAAAATTATCTAAACTTGCATTGTTTTAGTAGAATCAACTTTTTTTAAATTTGTACTAATGAAATCTTACAAATTATTCTCTTTTATTCAAACTAACATATCCTTATAAATTGATAATTTTTCTAAGGTACTGATAATAAAGGGTATAGCGCATTTAATGTGTGGTTTTTTCTAGTACAATTACGATCCGCTAAAAAAAAAAAACGTTCCATCGCAAACACGTACGCATTGTGTTTAGCGTTAATATCAGCATACATTTGTAACATTTTATAAACTAATAAAGAAATATATGTTTACCTCTCCTAGTATCATCCATTTCTCATAGTTTTTATATGAGATATAAACTATGAGAAATGGAGAATAAGTTCTAACAAAGCTATAAAAACACCACTGACGTGCATCATTGTATTCATCTGCTGGTTAAAAATAAATTTTTGTTTTTCTTATTTTATATTAATGTACTCAACTTCGGTATTAAGTTAAAAATACTTAATTATTTATGATAGAACGTTTAAGCTTCATAACCAAGATATATTGCATTATATTGATTGATGGCCTATTAGTATATAAGTTTTTTAAGTTTTAAGATATCACTAAGATAGGGCAATTAGCTTTTATTTTACTTATCTCAAAGGTACAAACACCAATTTTACAAATATTACAAGTAGATCCTAATGAAACCAACAATAGATAATAAGAATACAATCAAACAAAACAAAAAAACAAACAAAGCAATATCAAGGTATTTTAACATATAGGAATTAATTGTAAAACAGAGCCTACGTAGCTCATGCACCACGCATCACTTCCCGAAGAAATTGACGGATGAAGTAGCCTCTTCGCCAGTCCTCAGGAGTCTGGATATGCCGAGGTTTTGAATATAATTAGTTGGCTGGAAACGCTTAGGCCAACTGAAAACTAACTTCGAGCGCGTCCCTCTAAACACAGTGAAAGTCACAGCTCCCAGCAGGTCAGGACAAATCTATATCGCCGTTGACCAGCCCTCGCAGAAAGTTGAGGTCTTGATAAGCCCACCAATTTTAAAATAGTAGATAGGTAATATTTTTGAAAGATATGAATATAATAAAAAAAATTTATAGAAAGAATAACAGGGTTTTTGGACATTAGCCATTGATATATATTGAAATAATGTCAAACCTTCTATCGTGAAGAAATATGTTAAACAAAGGAAAAAATATATTTTGTAACCAATGATAGAATATAATTTTTATTACGAAATCCGATTTTTTTTTAAATTTTTTTATTATTCTGTAGGTGTCAGGCGATTACAATAGATGTGCTTTAGAAAGAATGTACTTAGTTTTGTTTTATATCCATTTAATACATACTAACAATCGACTTGTTATATACTTAAATTTATGCTGAATATTATGATAGCAGAGATTTAAATGCCTTAATGACATTGTTTACAATCTTTGACAGCACTCGCCTCAGAGGGACTGCGATGATTGGCAGCTGAGTTGAGCAAACATGAGGGAATACTTATTTCCTCATTTATCATAAATTGGAAGTATCCATGTACTAGTGATTGTTATTGTTTGCTAAGGATCACCAATTATTTAGTAATACAAATATAGTGTTATATTTGATCAAAGATTGTTTTACTGTTCAGGATGGCAAACGGTTAACATGAGCCACTTGTTTTTGTGGTTCAGTAATATGCTGTTTTTATTGTAATACTTTGAAATGGATCATGAGATTGGAATATGTTCTAGTGATTATCACTTACACTTGAGAGTGTTTATGATTCCATTTAAACAGGATATACCTATGACGTTCCAGTTATTCAATAAGAAATTGCATAATCTCAAATATCGTTTGTGTAAGTTGTCAATATATTTTTGTCAATGTTACTAGACTATAACTAAATTATTTTATGCTATAAAAACATATATTATTCATGTTAAGATTGACAATATAATTTAACTATTAAAACTAATGATAATTCACTTATATATTCACTTATAACTAATAAGTAAACACTTATAGGTGACAGTTTGTATTTGATTTTGTAAAATATATTTGTTTTAATACACACTCCCAGACCTGTGATGCGGCATTGTACGTGTGAGTTGGCTGGAACACAATGAAAACTTGTGGTTGGGAACAATACCTTTATTTATGGCTACGCATTGATACCGTAGACCATTGTGTTACTTTGTCACTCCTGTAATACGCTATAGCATGTAATAAACATCATGCACTTTTTATGTGAATAGACATGAACCTTAGTTTTGTAATAATCAAATAAAATGTAAAGTAATATTTCCCCAGGTTTAATGTTTTGTGTCATATTTTGCCAACATGTATTTAATTACTAATTTATATTATATTCGGTTCTTTATGAAACTTCGCCAAGCTTTTTGAGGATAAGGATTAAATAAAAATATTTAATGATGAAATTATCTTTAGTTCTACAGAGTGGTTTATATTTTCGGATAAACGTAGTCATCTCCGTCAAAATTTTGTCCAGTGTAAGAATGTTGGTAAGAACTTATAGCACATTTTATTAAAAAAAATTTAATTTTTGCAACATAAGAAGATTATTAAAACACTCAATATACAGAAATATGAAGTTATTCTGGTTCTTCATTAATTCGGTATTGAAGAAATAAAAAGTAACGACTACATTGTTCTACTAGTATTTATATAAAATGAAGGTAAACGAAACACATATAGCAGTAATATATGTCTATACTTATGAAGATGTATTAAACGTTTTTTCCATAATTTTAAAGTGGAGGCATGGTTTTCTTGAACGGCTATTTAATCTCTTAAAACATATAATAACAATAATTCACTTACATGTTATACAAACTTGTTAAATGTAAGAATAAAAATCATGTTTCATTAGTACGTAGTTAATACGACACTGAAATATAAAAATATGACTTCAAATACGGTTAAATCGCCTTCCTTCTGTTTGTAACTGCGTTTCATTTATTAAACAATTTATTTAATTTATACTTTATTAAAATTATATTATATATTTATGTATAGTATACATTTATTATACATTAGTGATTAGTTAAGAATAAACTAAAAATATTACAGGATTTATGTAATCTAAAGCAGATAAATAAAGAATTAAAATAGCGCTGTTATGTAAAACAACTCAGTTTTTAAATTTGAATAATAAAAAGAGATAATTTTGTATTGCCATGCAAAGTAGAGTAAACCGACGCTAGCACGTATCTATATGAAATTATTGACAAATGTATTAAATTTATAACTAAACAGTACCGTAACATTTATTTTCGTTTAATCTGTTTGACACTTCTGCTACTTAGCGAAAGTTTCTACTACTATCTCAGCCATATTTATGATATAAGAAATATGTGCGTGTGCTAAGAAATATTTAATTACTTTGTAATGTTTACGAGTATTAATGAGTAGTTAACAAGTAAGCAATTTCAAAAAAAATTTAATAATTAATTTTATAATTGCAAAACATTACTTTAAGTATTGCTTTAATCTGACTGCACAAAATAAACCATAAATAATAATAAACACTATCTACAAAACTACACTATGAACAACTGCTCTGGACAAATCCATGTAAATCAATGCCTGTTGTTGAAATCGGCTTTCGAGCGGTAAAGTATTTATTTATATTTCGTATTTAATAGAAGCCCTTTAGAATATATTTTTCATGAGAAACACTTATGTATTTAAATAGTAAATGTTTGACATTTTAAGATTTTAAATCTTTATTGCACTCCATTTCAGTTAAGATTTATCCAAATTATATTTTTTGTGCAAATGAATGAAAACAACAGATAATGTTAAAACAGTTAAATTAAACTAATAACCCATCAACCTTAAATCAATAGCGAAAATTTGCGTTTGAAATGGAATAGTTGATTTCATTGTTTAATATAAAGCGATAACCTCTGGTATACTAATACTTCTCCCTCATATTCCCTGAGGAAATACGTATTAATGTTTGCTTTACTCAGCTGTCAATCACCGCAGTCCCTCAGAGGCGATTGTTGTCACAGATTACAAACAATGGACCGGTCGTAACTTATAGTATTGTCACCCTCGGTATGAAAATTTGTGGAAATCTGTTCTCAAATTGTAAAATTTAAAAAATTTATTGTTTCATTACAATAAATGTATACAATAACATTAATTTATCATCCAATATCCAAATGTTATAAAATAATTCTAAAGGAAAGAACACATTTTTTAAGTTTTTAAATTATTTTTTTATTAATTTCACCATTAATATTTGTAATATATAGTGAAATAAAATAGTTACTACCCACAAGAGATAAAATAATTATTTTGTTTGCCGAAATAAATGGTAACTTACTTCATCTCTAAGGTCATTTTGGTGCCTTATTAGCTTTTACATTGTCAATATAATCGTTGCTTAAATAGGGATATGAATGAGAGGAGAGTTTTGTACTCAACATCAAGAGTATGAATTCCTTTGTTCTCAATAATATATTGGGGTCAGAAAGTGAAATATATTTACAGGGCAGGGTGTTCATAAAAGGGAGTCAAAATTTTTTTTATGATATACTATTCATCATTTTCAGCAAAACATTTTTTTTTAATATAGTTATGGATGTATTATCGTTTAGCAACTGACCGTCGTTTATGTAATAAAAACATTATTATATCTAGAAATATTCAAGTTGAGGATTCAAAATATGCCACATATGTTTTAATAGAGAATAAAAACAATAGTAATTTTTTTAAATTTTAAAAAATTGTCTTCTGTTTAAATTATTACAGTCGAATAACAAATAAAACCGTATATTGAAAAAACATTTACCAAATAACAATTATTTTACTAATTTCATTACAATATTCCAATCACTACTTGTTTCAACGAAACCTGTTAGTGCATAAACGAACACGACTACTTCAAAGATACGCTTGCACAAGTCGGGAGCAACATACATTTTACCTTTTCATAGACACCAGCTGTTTTAATTATCCTATTCATAAAATTAAAAACAACATATTTAGCTTTTTAGTTGCGTAGTTTACTTTCGCGCACTGCATTAAAAAAACGCAAGGTTACATGAATTGTTCTCCCCTATATTTATTTGATACGGTTATTTCTGAAACTCTAATCACTACATCAATTCTATTGTATTTAGTGCTTTATGATTATTCTTGATGACTCAGAAGGGATCCACGTTATTATAATAAAACGCCATAATGTAAAAACACAGTTAAAAGTATATTATTCAATGTTGCATGTTACTTCAAATACTTCCACTGCGGAATAGTTTTGCTATTCACATTCAGGGATCCAAATCACTGCTATTAAATATAAATAATTAATAATGCACAACTGTATGTGCATATGGATATATTATCATCCAAAGCAATAATTTTAATTCCCTTTTGATATGATATAAACTAGAAAACCATGATACTATAAAGAATCCATGAGATAACCTGGGATAACGCGAGGTTTCCTTCCCGAGCTTTTCATCGACTCAGTGTCAAATGAAAATTTTTAGTTGTAGGCGAATTTCCTTGAATGTAATACAAAACGTTAGTCATGCCACCTACAGTTCTACAGCCGAAAATTAAGTTAAAAATAATACCCATTTTGTTGGTTAATTGTATAAAAGTTTGTGTTAAAAAAATTTTGAATGCTACATATATTTTTTTTATGGTATATTAGGGGTTACAAGTACTAACTTAATTAATTTTGTTTTGTGCCACGTATCTGGCTGGATAACTCGTATATATATATATATATATATATATATGTGTGTGTGTGTGTGTGTGTGTGTGTGTGTGTGTGTGTTTGTGTATGTGTGTCATATCTTAGTAATAAATAGTTCACATTACAGAAAATGAATAAAGCTCATAAAAACTTTTTTAACAAAATTAGGCCACACAAAGAAAAATAAGGGTAATAAAATTTTTCCCTGTAATCTTCTTTTATAGATTTCAGGCAACTACTTACTTGGGAACAATGTCGCTGTTTGCAGTCTGCAAATATAACATGACATTCGTATAAGTAAGTAGGACAAAGTTAACACTGTTTATCTAGCCCACTATTTCATTCTTATTTCACTAAATCTTGCTAGCAGGATCTCTCACGTAATCCAAGTTACAGCAATATGTATGTAATACTGTAACTTATTAAATTTATAGTTGGATGATAACCTAGATAAAAGGTACTTTACGTACTAAGATAACTGTTCAAATATATACGTCTACTTGGAATATTTTATATTGTAGTTAATACATTCATTTGTACAATATATTCAGCACTTCACGTAATTTCACGTGGATTACAATATAGAAATTAAAAGGATCCAGCTTTGCTCACATACAAGCAGACGAGGTTTAAAACTTATATTTTAGGCAATTATATTTCAGACAGCACAGTTGGGTTTTCCTTGATGATCAATAAACAATATAAACATACGTATTTTGAAGCGTACATCGGACATAAAGGGTATATTTTCGGCCATTCAAATTTATTCCAGGCTAAGATCTTTATAGTGCTTCATTTAAGTTTGCTTTGTTCGTTGATCAAGAAGATATGTAAGCTGGCCTGAGAAGCCTACTTTTGTCAAAAGGCAACTAAGGTGGAATTTATAACAATCTTTAATATGAAGTAAAATGGTGATAATAAGTTTATAGTATTGCATGTCAACATTCACGTACTTACCATGCAATGTAGGCCCTATACATAATATTTAAAAAAAATATATATTAAAACTACATTTTTATTCAAAATTTTCTCAAACATTTGTTTTTATTTTCTCAAAACATGTTTTTATACATTATGTTCAACAGCGAATGCATAAAATTGAAATAAGCCATGATTCTAAAACTGTAAATTTAAGCAACTTAAAAATACTGGTTAAACTAATTAAATTATGGTTGTACTGTCTATTAAATTAAAAAAATTTACACCTTTAGAAAAAAATATGAATTTACCCAAATTTAGAGACGATTAAGGCGTAGCATGGATTGATTTTCAAAATAAGAATTTTCCTATATATATATATATATATATATACGGGAAATATTTTGAAAATCAATCCATGCTACGCCTTACTCGTCTCTAAATTTGAGTAAATTCATATTTTTTTCTATATATATATGTACAAATATCTTTTTATTTAACTTATTTTGCTATAATATAATAAGATAAATAATGGCCTGTATTTATAAGGCCTTCGCCATCACAAAATTTAATACAGTCTTTACAAATATACTTGGAACAATAATAAGGAATATTAATAAAACAGTATATTACTCGAGGAGTTTCGTGCAAAAACTATATGAACATTACGAAACGTAAAAACATTTACACGTTCCAAAGGATTAATCTACTTCTATGTTCCGTCTCATAAAGAACGATTTTAATAGACTCTAATTAAAAATCAAAGAAGTTTTACCTAGTAGCATAAAAATCACTATTAAATATTTAATGTCTACAAAGTAGTACGTGAGTATATCATGCCAACTCTTCATAAGGGCTAGTTCTATATATTATTATAATTTAGATTTCTCCATACTGTCATCTAGTATTTATTAAAGCACGCTTTTAAAAGCAAATATATTAAATAATAAGAAATTAGCTAGCCAACGACATCTCCGTTAAAATCGCATAAAAGAGAAAAATTCTCAAAAATATAAAAATAAAACTTAAAACCGTCATGTATTTGAAAATATTAAAAGAAACTTGAGCAATATAGATAGTTAAACAATTATTTAACACATATATATTTGCATAGGTTATTTGCTGTGTTTATAAAATTAATGCACTCTAATGGATAAAACATTATAAACTTACTTGCCTTTTTTGTATGCATATTGTATAAAATACAACATACAGTAGTTTGTATTGTTTAAATTATACTATTATATATTTTTGTACAAAATATTTTACAATTTATGTTATAAAATAAATCGTTTTATATGGATACTAGTTACATTAACATTTTATGTTTATATCCAATAAATACTAGCAGCAAGCAATAACACAAAGAAGATGTTTTATTTAAAGAGAAAACTTAAAATATGTTTGCATTGCAGAAAAATGTTCCAACATTTAAATCAATTCATTCACCTCCGAATGTATTCCTTTCGTCCATCCCCTTATAATTATGTAACAAATTTGCAAGATAAAAATTAAAAATTAAAACGGTTTCATAGTTAATGTTATAAAATTACTTAATTAATTTAATTAATAATGTTACCTAGAAGTAAATATATACTGTACATATTCTTTTCTTTGCTACACAAGGAAGCCAAATTTTACTTCTTTTCATGAACAGTTATTTACACATTATAGTCAATTTTCTGTGCTGTCAAAAATTCTCTCTATAGGTATGCATTGTTTAAAGTTACGTTTAAATTTAATTTATAATACTCTAGCTTTTTAACATTATAAGGTTTCAAAATTGCTATTGCTATTTTATGAACATAGTTTTTGTGTAGTTCTAATACCAAAATTCCACCAAAGTTTGCAATGCCAAGTAAACTACTCGACTGCAATATGAGTGGGACAAAGCCAACCGGAACAAAAGATGATCGCAAATAAAGCTATTGTTCCCGATGACCAAAGGTCTCATTGTATACGGTCACTGTAAGAGGTAACTCATCCTCAACAATCCTTTTATCTTTTTTATAAGTTTATAGCTTTTAGATATTCCCAGTTTACTTTTAAAAGCAGCACTTACATTATAAGGTAAATACGTGTCTTACGTAGGACATAATTACTGCAAATTGAAGTATAAATATGTAAACCTTAGGTGGTCACACAATATAATTTAAAATGTCTGATAAATCATGCAGGAAATATGCGTTGAAAATATTATCAAATTTTAACAATATAAGATTAAAATCCAATAACACTTAATGCTAAGTGCAGATGGCATATACAATGAAGTATACTATTTTGTATACTTATACAAAAATTAAATTTTTAGAAACCTGCTGTACACTTTAGCGAGTTATTAGGCGGAGAACATAATTTATAAGTGGAACACAGCAAAGAGGATTATGTCTAAAGCACACAACACAGTGCATCAGACTGTAAGTACTCATGTGATACTACTACTGAGACAGTCTTGCTAACAACAAACATAACAAGTTAACCTGCTATTTATTTACTTATTCGCAGTGACTACTCTTAGCCATTAGAGCTTGGAGTTGAACATATGTGATTGTTTACTCAGCTCGAGGTAGGAGCTTTTTACCTCATCCCGTCCCGCAACTTGCCTGATAGCCCTCGACTTTTTGGGTTTTTAGCTCTTCAGGCCACTCTAATGCCCACGGTATTAGGCAGTTATAAAATTCAATCCAATCCAGTTTTGGCTGGAAACTGCTTCAATCTCTCATCTACTGTATGTAAGAACCTAAACGTATAATATTTGTAAAAATCCAGCAGACGAGATTTAATATTTAGTATAAAACTCTTTGATAGCTGCGGTAATTGTTTAGGGCATTTCTATGCTAAAATCAATATTGACAAGCTTATCCAAGTGACCGTTGTACCAATAATCCGTTTTAACGCCTGTTTCTCATTTATAGATAAATCACGTGGTACCGTCTGTCCGTCTGTCCGCTATCAATGAGCATACCTTAGACGCCCGAACGTTCAGTTGTACCGTGGGAGCCGTTCTGGAGATATGATCCAGTCACTGTCACTCACAACGTCTCACACTTTGTTCTTTTATGGGCAGAGTATTGCCGTCTTGAGTTTAGTTGTCCTATTTTCTTGAACTTGTTAGTAGTGTCTTACTTGTATAGTTGGAGGTGATTTGGTACGGTCGTGTTCACTCTAAATTCTCGTACTCTGTTCTTGTTGTAGTCTCGTATTGGAGCTCGCCGCGTCTGTCACTATTGGGCAAAGTAGTGTTGTTTTGGGTTTATCAATCAATCAATCAATCTCTTTATTGCATTTTGACAATGGACATTGTATTGCGAAAGTCAGAAGTAAGTAAGATAAACCACAGGCTTAGACGTTCAAAACACATTCATACTTACAATTCATGCATTCACTCAAACACATTCAAACTGACTTCAGATCTAAGTTAAATTTAGATTTAGACATCCCCAGCGGCTGACCATGAATTCATCGACAGAATAAAACGCTTTGGACACCAAAAGGCGTTTTTAAGACGAGTTTTTAATTGATGTTGATTGGCGGAAAGTTTTGACACTTTCAGGGAGCTTGTTGATTAGTCTGACACCAACTTGTTGAGGGGAGATGTTGTGATAATGTCAGTCTGTATTGCCGAGTTCGGAAGTTGTCCCTGCCTCTTGTTTCATATTGGTGAACGTCACCCGCCACGAACCAAATCACACTTTGATTTGCAGTACATGATCACCTCCAGAACATAAAAGGCAGGGCAAAGTCAGCAATTCTAACTCCCTGAAAGATTCCCTACACGACTCTCTGTAATTTAAATTTGCAATGATTCTGATTGCCTTTTTTTGGAGCTTGAAAACTCTTTCCATTTTGTTTTTGGCACAAAACCTCCCCAGAGTCTCACACTCCATACGCAAAGTGTGGATGAATCAGGCCGAAATAAGCCATTTTCAGAACTGTGGGGGAACAGAACTTTGCCAGGTGCCGCAAGGCATATATGCCTGAGGCCCACTCTAGCACATACATTGTCAACATGATCAGCCCAGGTCAGTCCTCTGTCTAGGAACATTCCCAGAAACTTTGTGGAGTTAGTTTCCTCTAAAAAGCACATCATCCACAAACACGGCAGGCTGAACTTCGTGATCATTTTGTCGAAGGCTTAAAACACATGACATTTGTTTTTGAATGATTTGTTTTCAGGTTCAATTCAGCAAAATACTGAATGCATGCATTCAGTTCCATGAAGGATGTGATTTCCAGGTCTTGAGTTGATTTGTTTTTGATACAGAAAGTTGTGTCGTCAGCATACTGAACTAGTTTTCCATGCTGGATCACTGAATTCAGTCTGCAGACGTAAACTAGGAAACAAAAGAGGCCCAAGGATGGAGCCCTGGGGGACACCATGGGTCATTTTAATTTTTGTTTGAGACGACGTTCGATACCTCAACGCACTGGTCTCGATCCTTGAGGTAAGAAGTGAGCCATAAGTGCGAGAGACCCCGAACGCCGCATTTATCCAACTGGAGCAAAAGTGTTTCATGATGCACACAGTCAAACGCTTTGGATAGGTCGAGGAATATACTGAGCACATGTTCTTGTCCTTCCAATCCATCGACCACATTGTCCAAAAGATTGTTCACAGCGTCTATTGTGGATCTGTTTTTCCTAAATCCAAATTGTTTCCGGATTTAGGATATTGTTATTTTACTAGAAAGCTTGCAAAAGCTTTTCATTAGAAAATTTTTCAAAAATTTTGCTGAAGACTGGAAGAATTGAGATTGGACGATAGTTGCTTGCAAGGCAAGGATCGTCCTGTTTGAAGATCGGAATGACTTTGGATGTCTTCAAAAGTGATGGGAAGGTTCCTTTTTCAAAAGAAAAGTTGATCAATTTTGTGAGTGGTCTCAATATATGCCTGAAGCAGTGTTTGAGTAGCCACACTGACATCCCGTTTGCGTCACAAGATTTTTTTGAGTTGAGTCCCTGTATGACTCGTGCAACCTCCCCCTCACACACAGGAGCCATGGCCATGGATGCAACCGATACAACAGCATCTCCTCCGTGGAACCGTGGTTCAGTTAATGCCGAACCCACTGTAGCCACGGAAGAGAAGTATTTATTAAATTCGTCTGCCACTTGAGCTCGGTTTTCAACAATTTTGTCTTCAATTTTAATTGCGATTTCTTTGGTGTTTTTTATCTGGTGTGTATCACGAGAAAAGTCGTTGATGATTTTCCAAGCTGTTTTCGAGAAGTTTTCGCAGTTACCCAAGGCCTTATTAACATCATAGGCTTTAGCAGCTCGTATGACTTTTTTATAAATCCTTCGGTAATGTCTGAAAAAGAATTTGAAATGTTCGTTTTGGGTTCCAATGAAAATTTTGTGAAAGAATTTAAGCTTTTCTCGAGATACAAGAATTCCCTTTGTCAACCACGTGCCTTTTTTAGGTGCGTGATTGACCTTTGGTCCTTCTGAACGGACAAGCAACATCCAGATAATAGTTGAAACTATCACTGAATGCCACATACATGTCATCGACACTTCCAGAGTTATCCAAAAATTGCCAGGGCTCAGCTTCCAAAACATCGTTTAAGTGGCGAATGTTCTGGGGGCCGAATCACTCTTGCAATTTTAAAATTTTGAATTTTGACTTTCAAGTTTGCACCACGGATCACGGCCCCCTGCGCAAAGTGGTCAGAGATTGCAGAGTTCAAAACAGAGACTGTGATGTCAGGAATGTTTGTGACAACATTGTCGATGGAAGTACTCGTCGTAGCGGTCACTCGTGTCGGTGAATTCACGGACCAATTTAGATTGAAAGAATTTAAAAACATCGCGAAAGCCGCTGGGTTAGGGGGGTCGGTGGGATTCATTACATTAATGTTAAAGTCTCCCATTATTAGGAACTTCACAGAATTTAAAAAACAGGTCATTAAGAAGTCGCTCAAAATTTTCAAAAAAGGAGTTGCTACAGCCATTGGGTGATCTGTATAACCCGATGACTGCTATTTTTCCCAAAGAGTTTGACGTGATTTTTATGCCTTCGGCTTCAAAATTCATTTCAATCATGTTGTTATGTTTGAAAGGTTCAAATTTTGAAAATGCTTTCACAAAAATTGCCACACCGCCCCCTTTGAAAACGATTTCGACAGAAATGTTTTGCCAATTCAAAATTTGGAATTTCGAAAATATGGATGCTGTTATCTATGAAACCGTGCTCAGATACTATAAACACATCAGGATTTAATTCTTCGCACATGACTGCCAATTCATCAATTTTGTTGGTTGCAATTTGGGCATTCTGATGAACAAATTTCAAATTTTTCGGTTGTGAATTTGGAAATTTGAGATTTTTGAAGATTTTTCCGTGTTTGGTTTTGTTTTACGGCTGGATCCGAAATCATCCCCTATACCGGTTTTTACTCTGACAATGTTCTCCAAGTTTTTTTTTGTTCGGGAGAGCGTCCATTTTCGTCAACACTGCCTGGCGTTGGTGACCCCCTGAGTGCCTCCGCGTAGGTGGCGTGCTGAAGTCTTGGAGACTGATGGAGGGGTGTCAGCTGACTCCCCGCTGGCAGTAGCAGGAGCCGGGACAGTGGGGGGCCGGCGCAGCAGCGACGATGTGCAGCGGCGGCGCAGACACCCTGGGTCTCAGCAGTGCAAGGGTCTTCACTACCATCCCCGCCAGTAGCCGCTTACCCGCATTGAGAGATGCTGACCGTGCCTCGTGAAATGCCTCCGGGCGATGTTATTGAAGTTTACCACGCGGATGTTGTGCCGGACAGCCAACTCCTCAATGTAAGCATTCACGAGCACGGTCTCATCATGGATGGGGTGATCTGGTTCCAAGTCATGTCGAAGCGGTAAGATGACAAGAACAAGTTCAGTGTTGGCAGGTCTGGCAGTGATGTGAGCCTCCAGATGGCGGTAAATGACGTGCTGTTTGCCCACTGCCAGATCGTTTGAGCCAGCGATTTAACACCTCGCAGTGGGTCCCGGACCGAGGTGGAGTATGACCCGTTTCTCAAGATGTCCAGCAGGCCGGCGCCGGGCATGCACATGTCACCAACAGAGGAAGGAGGGAAGGTCATGGATTTCACAAGTCCCGAGATGTGGCGAGAGTGGCTATCACCTCTGATATTAATGGAACGGAAGTGAGGGATAGGGGTTTGGGACGTCTGTCGATTTTTCTGTAAAGGTTTTCTATGATTGAGTGTTGGATTGGGGATTTTAGAGCTATTTTTAATTTTTTGATCATGGAAAGGCATTTTTTTTGTTTTTTAGTCAGAACTTGAGAAATTTGTTTCTGCTTGGTTGGGAGCTACTTTTTTTGAAGGTCTCACTTCTATCCATGGATGAGTAGGAGTCACATCCTCACATGTCCCTCAGCTGATTCTTCAGGCATTGATTTTTCTGCCTGAAGTATTTCTATCGTCGTTTTAAGGACTATTAAGAATGTCAGTGATCTCAGCACACCGCGTACACGCGGGAGACCGCAGATCACACTGCGCACCAAAGTCCACGGAAACGGGCACGGGGTCTTCAGGTGGATAGGAGGGCGGGTCACACTGGACGCCACGGTCCACCCTCGCGGAGGCGCGGGCGGTCTGGTCGACGCGGGATGTGTTCACTGTAAATATCTGGTCAGTGAACTGGGAGCAAGCGAGAGTCTGACTCAACGGTGTGATCCAGAAGTATCTTAAATTCACTTTTAAGGCGCTCAATTTCCTTTTTAAGACGAGAAACCCTTTTTAAGAGTTTAGATACCCTATTACTCGTACTCGTATCGTAGCTTCCGTTGGTAGGTGACCTGATCGGGCCGTGGTCGTTTATGCCTTTGCTATCGTGCTGGTTGCTCTTTTAAACTTGTTCCTACCCCGATGCCAGTGACAATTGTTCTCAGTGAAATTGTTCAGTGTTTCTGTGAATCCCACTGCAGCCCTGGAAGGCATGGACGAGCTGGAAACCATCCCCCCATTGGATGAACCGAGGCAAGAACCAGGTCCAACATTGGTGAGTTGGACAACATTGGTAGGTTATATATCCTCAAATCTATCCCCCACCCGTCATTCCACACGGAAAAAGTGTAGCTCCCGTTGGACGTGAACTGATCGGCCCGTGGTCGTTTATGCCTTTGTTCTCGTTGTGGTTCCTCTCTACACTTATTCCTACCCCGATGACTGTGACAATTCTCAGTGAAATTGTTTAGTGTTTCTGTGAATCCCACTGCAGCCCTGAAAGTCATGGACGATCTGGAAACCATCACCCCCGCCTTTGGATGAAACGAGGCAAGAACCAGGTCCAACATCGGTGAGGTGGACGACATTGCTGAGTTATATATCCTCAAATCTATCTCCCACCCGTCCTTCCATCCTAGTATATAATTCATTACAGTTCATTTAAATTTTATTTGTACTTCCTTTTTAACGTATAATCTTTTGGTATTCGAAACGGACTCTCTGTAGCTTTTTCTCCACGTTACATTCGGTCCTTTGAGCCGGATATCTCCATGTGAACTTTACATTTTGGTCCTCCGTGCAAGAATCTCCAGTGTGGTAATCTTATTTGTGTGTCTCTGTTAATACGCACTATTTGGTCCTTCGATCCAGATGCCGTTGTAAAGTCCTATTGATGTAATTAATACACTCCTGTAAAATTGTTTGATACTATTGTTCATTAAGTTTGTCATATGTTATAACTCGACACAATTGTAATTTGATTTTGGTCTTTTGGGTTTGCCTTTATTTTGTTTTTGTAAAGTGTGTTTTAGCTTAAAGTGTGAGCGGATTAGCGTTAGAGTAATAAGTTTAAATGTTTAAGCGTAAGTGCTTAAAGGATTAGCTTTTAAATAATAAAGTATATTCTAACCAGTAATATTTTTGCTCCTGAATTTTTGGCTAACTCATGGTCCATATAACATAGATTATTGATTCCTACTGTTCAGCTGGTGTGTTCAGGTTATTCTCTTTCTGATCAAAACTCGAGTCACTCAATACATTCCATTGAAGGCACGAACAGTTGTTTTATGCTCGCGTCACCGTATTTGCTAACTTGAACCAGTAAGTCTCGTTTTAATTTAGTATTACATATTCATTTCTAACATTTTGTAAAATGTAACGATTTACCATTTAATACGTGGTTCAGTTTGATTATATTTATTTAATTATATTGCTTTATCGTTTAACAGTTGAAACATATTTATAGTCGATTTTCAGTTCGCACATACAAGTTTATTTTACATTATGGTCTTTATTATTATTTAGTTAACTAAACTAGTACTAGGTTTGTATAGGTTACTATATGTGTTCTATTATACATTAATTTTCATTCTTGATAAGATGAAAAATAGATTATTCGATTTTTTTGTACTTGGTACATATTGACTAGACTGAATATTAAAATTTTTTCCTTTAAATTACACAAAATATAAGTAGTCAAAACACGAAATTTATATACTGTGCTGTAAAAAATAGATTTCAATATTTCTATTGATTTAAGTTATATTTGTGTAATATTTTAATTTTCTGATCATTTACAACAGTCTAATTAACATTTCTATCTGTAACATTTATTCTTATTATTACATTAAAGCCTATTAATGAGGCTAATTAGACTCACTGTTTTACTTAATATCTAACTAAACTGAAATTAACTGTTTTCAAGCCTACGGAATTAGGAAAATATCTTAAGTTTTTAAACTTCTTGAAATTATTCGCTTTTCGTGACCTTTTTATAACCATTACTTGAAGGTATTTTTATTGTATAATACCGGGCCGACCTACATAGTACTTATTGTTTTGTTTAATTTTATTTTCTCTATTATTCTCTATTGTAGTAAATATAGTTCAACATGACTTGTGAATTTAATCTCGAATCCTACCGAAATCGAATGAATATCAAAGATGGACTCCAAAAATTAGTGAAGTTGCCTCAAAAATTGATGCATCATTCCCTCATCCTACTTAAGTACAACTTCGCACACTGTGCAATTAAAATGCTGAATTCTTAAGAAGCGTAATAACTTTAAGAATATGTAAGCGCGTCTTTTGGAGTTAGACGAAACCATAGACAGTACAGAGTTTTCTCAGTTTGATTTCATTGAAGTCCGTACAAAGCCTTTACCTCAATCTCCCTCTGTAGTGATCTAAAGTTCATCTAAATTATCTAAGTTTCAGTATCTTTTGTATGTATTATAGGACTAGGGTCTGAATTTAGTAGAAGCTCTAAATCTCACTGCTCCTAATTATTTTATAACGCATAACTTATTGCGTAAACGCTATCATAACTGTAGACGCCTCAATATCGTACATCCGAAATACCTACTAGACCTTTCTAGTGTATCAGATGGAGCTTTAGGCCAATGTGTGCTTTTTAACTCTGTCTATGAGCATACGGAAGCGCTTAAAACACTGCTGCGCGATATCTTCTGCGAAAACTCGATCACACGCTTATAAATAATACTTGCACACTCTCGGCCACAAATACTAAGCACGATCAGGTTCACTCTTTCCCGTCTGTTCAGGAAATTATACAGTGTCTTAACACTGAATGCTCTTGCGTTGAGGATGCCAAACTTAACAAAACGTCACATGAAAATGAAGTGTTCCTATTCTAGGCCTAATCCGCTCCCGAATCGCATGGCTCATGTTTCTCCACGAGATTTAACAATGCTCGCCACATTCGCTCCACAATGCTCTCATTAAACGTAAGATAGGCCCTTCTGCTTTTTTTTAAACAAGCGGGCCACCGTGTGTATCACTGTTCTGTATTCAGGAATCATACGCCTCGTCAAGGACCACAATCGTTGTTTCTCATGTCTTGGTACACACGGTGTATCACAATGCAACTCCAAGGCCTCTTGTGCTACATGTCAGAGAAGACATAACACTTTACTCCTTTTTCGCCTAATGACCCTCAGATATTAGGCCTACCACTCCACAGCTCGATCCTGTGGCGTGCATCCCTCAGAATAAATATCCTCTTTATCGCTCTAAAAGTTGCTACCATACCACTGTGATTCTAGGCATTGCGCTCGTTAAGATCACCGCTTCCAACGGAAATACTCAGGTTTACCTCGCTCTACTTTACCCTGGCATCATGCAAGACTTCATCAGTGAGAGCGCCGCTAAGCTGTTAGGCACGCGTCTTCTGTATTCTTATTTGACTGCTGTCGGTATCTCCGAAGCTCCGGTTCACTTAAAGGGATTATTGTAAATCATATAGAATCTCGATTTGGCCGTATATTGCGCTTTAATATACCCTCTCCATATTTTGGAAAAAAATATCAGTGGATCTACAACGCACTCCACTCTCACCATAAGTCTTCCGGTGAGTGAAGCTATACAATCTGGATGATCTCACATTTAATATGCCTAATATTAAATGTTAATATGCCTGTCCACATTTACGTAGGTGCTATCCTCAGCTGCTCTCTCATAAACACTACTCTCTGGGCATCAATATGCCACATGCTCTTAACACCCATCTATGCTTCTTGGTTAAAGGTAGCGCCCCCTGTGCTGCCTACCACTCAGGTATCTATAACTGTACTCTCAACTAATAGGTTAGACCTCTAATCCCGATCTACGGACACTTAAGGACGCTATGTAGTCGACTTCCTCTTTGAGTAGGAAAATCATTTTCTTGGAACTTCTAAAGCAGTTACTCAGCGTAGGTTCCATTCCCTTGAAGTCAAACTTCAAAATAATTCGCACTTCAAATTCTCTATCTCAACTTCATGTTTAAATACCTGCCTTTGGTCAAATGGGTAAGTGCCCTGATCCTGCCTGGTTATCTCTTTACTACGTGCTGCCTATTATGAGGTGCTTAAGGCCCATAGTAGCACCCCTAAACTCCGCACGATTTTGATGCCAGATACAAGACCAGTTTTTCCTCCATCTGAAGGATATCCTGATGACAGGACAAAAACTTAAAAATAAAATGTGCGATATTATTATCCAGTTCCGCCTCTACAATATGGTCTTTGTGTATGATATAAGAGAAATGTTCCACGCTATTAAAATACATTCGAATTAACAACGCTCTCAACCTATATAATGGCGTTCTGATTCCATTCAACCCCTCTCTGTCTACCAGCTCACTATCGTGACATATGGTATGAACAGCTCTCCCTACCTTACCATCAAACATTGAGGCAATCACTCAAGGTAAAGGTGCACTCTTATCTTTTACACACAAAAATTTGTGGATAACAAAATAACTGGTGCTAGTAGTGTTGAAGAAGCAGTAGAGCTTTGAACGTAGGAAATGGGTTTCTAACTCTTCCACACTTCCAGGTAACTGTGAGACTCCCGTCTTTTTATGGTAATACAATGACAACTACTTCTCTATATTAGGCCTGCACTGGTCCACTCAAAGTGTCTCGTTAATTTACTACATAGACTGTTCTTTTCAAGCCCCTACTAAATAAATTGCTTAGCTTTATAGCCAAAATCTATGATCACTGTAGCTTCCTGTCTACCTGTATATTGATCTCTAAATATTTTACGCATTTTCTATGATAATTGGGAGTGATTTGGATGGACCTCTCCTAATTTAACTTGTAACAAAGTTCAACTCTTTTGTATCAGAACTTACAAGGGTGGCTTCATATCTATACCTCGTCTTCTACAGTTGAATTATCTAATAAGCTTTGAAATACACACTTTGCCTCTTATGTCGCAACCGTCTTTCCATCTGTGGATGTAAGTATTTTCAATTTAAATTTGTTTGTAGCTCTTTGTGAACGTTAGCTTCCGAACTGCATTCTCTGAAGCTTTTTCTCCATTTACATCAAATTAATACTGGTTTGTATTTGCAGCATATACTATACATAAAGAAATTTGAATTACTTGTATCTGTGTCATTGATACTGTAGCTACTGTCATGTAACCTGCAAATTTATGAAAATACTAGTGCATTTGTTGGAAACAAACCTGAAAGTATAGAAACGAGTTTATGTTCTGTTAGATATACTTGAGTCGTATTGTATTTTATCCCACAAAACTGTTTAAAATTAATTAACTATAAATATTACTAGATTTGTTTAAAATCATATAATAAATAGCCTATAGATACAGTATCATTATAGGTACAAAAAAGGGCTGGTAATAAATATTAAAAGAAAATGTAACAAATATTTCGCCTTGGTACAGTCGCATATTCATGAAGCAAAAGGATATTTATTCATAACAAGAGTGTTTCAGTAAGTAGTATCACATGAAATTAATGATAGCCTTATGCACTGTGATGTGTGTTTTAGACTTAAGCTCTTCTCTGTGTCCCATTTACAAAATGAGCTCTTACCCAAGTAGACTTTATGTGAAGTTGTTTATTATGAAGCTTCTTATACAAATTACTCGGGTAAGAAATTACTTATTATAATTTCTATAAAAAACTTCATTTAAACAACATTAAATTTGTAATGTATTATTTCACACATTTCGTCAATACAAGTTTCCCAAAAGTCCATTTTATTTTCCTATGGACAATAACTTCCAAATGCCGAATAATCTAAATAAAATATATAATTATAAAAAATGTCAACATTAAACTAGTTTCTAGAATGTCACATATAGCCCGCAATAATTTATAAAATATTGAACTGGATAAGATAGCATCTTTCATTTACAATTATGAGCCGGTTCAATACCTATATCTCCCTGGCTCATGTGTGTTTTATATAGTGTATGTGTGTGTGGTTTATTGGCTGCAGAGGCCACTGACCATTTGAAGGCGTTTGGCCTTTCCGGTAGAGTGGCGTCAAGACTCCGAGCCGTGGTGTACAAGTTAGAGTAGCTCCAGTTTAAAATTTTTGTTTAATTAAGTGTTTTGTTAGTTTTGCTGAGCTGTTTTCCTTCTGACATGTGCGGCTAAGTTTACGGCCCCTCACTGATGAGGTGCAAGAGATGAGTTTTGATTTCCTCCTGTCATCTCTCCATCATGCGTGGTCGCAGAGAACCTTCGCTTTTGCGCTCTGCTGAAGGACCGGCCACCATGATGGACATTTCTTCTAGTCAACATCTGTGATACCCTGCTCATATTCTTTATTTATTTGTTATTGTTATTGTTGCCATTTATATAGTTTATATTTTGTTATTTAATTTTAAGTTAGTTTAGTTTTAGATATTATTTAGTTATTTCTTGGATTTCATTAGGAGCCCGCCCTTAGCCGAAGGATACCGGGTGGAATTGGCATTTCTTGTTTCAAATTATGGCGTTTCTAATTTTTGTATGCAGGTGCACCTGACAAGGATTGTTTGTGGTATATTACTACTGCAGGCACTTTCTATTTTTTATTTTTTTTATTTATAGTATATATATATATATATTTATATTGACTGGATAGGCCTATGTTATGTCTTAGTAAATGAACCTCAGTATACTGGCCACGGTTGTTCTTTTTTTTACCTAGTTTAGTTTTGATCCGGCATCCCGTTCGCCGCCATGGGCGCGCGCTTCCCTGTTGGTTTGCTGTGGGTGTGCGAGCGGCGATGTACGGTTTCAATGGTAGCAGAGCGCGGTTAGCTGCTCTCTCAGTTCTGGTTTTGTTTGTTGGTGTAGGTTAGTGTTAGGTAGGGGGAGGTTAGAGTACACAACTTTTTTTTCATTAGGAGCTCGCCCTTGCACAGGATACCGGGTGGAATTGGTTTAGTGTCTTGCTTCCTGCAGGACTTACTCTTTGCAGGGAGCAAGGGACTCTAAATTGCTTAACCGCTAAATTTATCTAACTGTACTCTACTTCTCCCCTATCAATGTGTTGTTTTGTTATATTTATTGCTTCTGTGTTTGTAGGTTGTGGTTAGCGTATATTTGCAGGGTATCCTTCTATTAGGTAGCAGGTATTAAGTTCTTCACTTGGACCTCGTCAGTGTAAGCTCTTTGTGAGTTGAGTCCACTTAGGTTACTAAGTAATTGTTGCGTACGCTTTGTTGTTTTATTGTTGTGTTTATTTTGTCTTAATTGTTTGGTGTGGCGTTTTCCCTGGTGCCCTGAACATCTACGCAAGCCCGAGTTTGGTTTTTGAGGTCCTGGCGAGAGGACAAAGAAGCCCGAGGGAGATTTGAGGGCATTTAAGAGCTCAATTACGGGCTTGTATAGCGTTGGACCGCAGCTGGAATGCAGAGTTCCAAATTAATACAGAATTTGAGTTTTGTAAAACCCGAATAGAGGAATTAGAAGACGATATTAATTTTTTGAGTCACTTCCCATGTCCGGGTCAGCAAAGGCTAGATTGGCATCTCAGCTTTTACATTTGGCGTGACAGAATAGTTTTACTTATGTCAGCTCCTAGTTTAGACTCTGATATTAAAAGTTGGGCTTTTTTCGGCCAGTAACAAATTAAAACAAGCCTTAGATGGTTTGAGTGAGGTGCGCTCGGTGAAAGAGAAGGGGGTACTATTTACCGCTGTCACTCCAACGGAGGTTCCCACTACCATTACTTTTGCTAACCATCCACCGGCTCTTTCTTTCGAGCCTCCCAGAGTTACTATGTCTCCGATGGGTAGTGGCCCTCCATGAAGCGGCTGGTGAGGCATCATCTATAGTTGTGCCTTCCTTTTCTAGCTTTGGCAAACTGCCCCATCCTTTGGGGAGTGTTTTACAACACTTCCCAGAGTTGATGGGCTTGACACTAATTTACTTATCCATTTCCTTCTGGAAGTTTTTAAGCTAAAGAGAATTTCCTGGTATGACAGATGCCATGCTTATGCAGATTTTAGCGCAGTTTTCCTTAAGGCCCCTTTTTGATCGCCTTCTAGACTGCCTTAAGAGAGGTGCCACCTTTGACCAGTTCCACGCCGAGATCTTGGAGTTCTTTGTACCTGCTCGGGTTAGGGAGCGCTTGCGGGTGGAAACGCGTTTACCGTCCTCAGGCACCAGACGAGACGTTGAGCCATTTTGTCGGGGAGAAACGGGATGTAGCCCGGGTGTTGCGCTTGAACTTGAGCGAAACGGAGTTGGTGAGCCTTATTTTGGAGGGCATTAAACCTGAAGAACGCTCCCGTTTGATTTTTTGTAGCCGTCCCGCATCTTTTGCGGTTTTGGACCGCTCTCCATCATCTCTAGAGGGGTTCAGGATGCGGATGATCAAAGGGAGGCCATGTCGAGGCATCTTCCTCACTTGCCTCCGAGGCCGGTCCATGCTCCGGTGCAGTCCTGAGCCAGCAGCTGCTCCTTCCCGTAGGCAGCCTCCTACCTGTTATGGCTGCAAGCAAGTGGGACATATTAGACCGTTTTGTCCACTTAATAAAAAAAAACTAGTAAGCTTGCGGACGAGTAAGCCCGACTCGTGCCGTAAAGGTAATTTTGAGGGCAATATGTACCTAATTTTGATGGTAAAAGGGTAGCTGGTTTAATACAGAACAGAAAGAAAACAGAAAGAAATAGACTTGGGGACAGTTATCATCGTTGGCCGAGAGGGGAGGTTGCTGCTCTGGCTGCGCAGGGAGTAAGGGCTGCCCGCTCAACCTGCCCACAAATGGATGTGCTTGTGGGGAATGTGGTGCAGAAGGCCCTGGTTGATTCTGGGTCAGCACGCAGCCTGATTTCTTTGTCGTTTTTGTCGTTTTTTGAAGATCTAAAATCCTCTGGGCTAATACGGCAGGTTGAGCCTAGTTCACTTATCTGCTGGACTGCTTCACGCACACCTTTACCTATTATCTGTAGTGCCCAGATTCACATCAAAATTAATTATTTCTCTTGGGATTGGAGCTTTTTGATGGCTAAGGACCTGACTTTTCCTTTCATCTTGGGAGCAGATTTTATCGGAAAAACTGGCATGATTTTGGATTTGGCCTCCAGTCATGTTTTCTTTGCTTTCGCCAGGCGGGTGCTCGTTCCCTTTTCAGATGTCGAGTCTCGTGGGACTGCTGCCTTACAGATGGAAGATAAGAGCTTGACTCCTCCTGACCAACTAGGACATCTTACGCCGAAAGAGGCTGAGGATATAAGGCAGATTTGTTCCAGTTTTCCTGAAGTCCTAACTGACAAACTGGGCACGACCAAACTCTTGGAATACGAGATTCGTCTTACAGACACCCGTCCTGTACGTTCCCATCCATATAAGCTTGCTCCTCCCAAGATGGAAATTCTGAGAAATATGATTGATGATTTACTTAAGAGTGGGGTAATCGAGCCGTCTTGCTCAAATTTTTCCAGTCCAGCGTTTCTAGTGCCGAAACCTAACGGGAAGTCCAGATTGGTCCTGGATTATCGAAAGCTCAATGCTCAGATAGAAATTGACTCCGTGCCTCTCCCCGATTTGCATTCTGCTTTCGACTGGTTTGGTAAGGCCAAGTATTTCTCCATTTTTGATCTTAATCAGGCATACCATCAGATTCCTCTAAAACACGAGTCTCGACCTCTCACTGCCTTTTGTGTGCCTTGGAATTTGTACCAGTTCACCCGAGTGCCAATGGGCTTGGCTGTGGGGGCCCAAACACTCACCAGACTCCTGGATTCTATCTTTCATGATGTCAAATTTAAGTTCGTGTTCAACTATCTGGATGACCTGCTTGTGTACAGTGAGAGTTATGAGGAGCACTTGACTCATCTAGAGGAAGTTCTAACTTGGCTGCGAGAGTCTGGCCTTACCGTCAATCCTGAAAAGGTGAGTTTTGCTCAGCCTGAAATATCGTTTCTGGGTCATCTTGTCTCTTCTCGAGGTGTTTGTATTGATCCAGAGAGAACCCAGGCAATCAGGGAGTTTCCTCCTCCTAAGGATGCCAAGGGGATTGCCCGTTTTGTGGGAATGATAAATTTTTATCGTCGTTTCATCCCCAATGTTGCTGAAGTGGCGGCTCCTCTGAACTCTCTTAGGAAAAAGGGTGCCAAGTTTGAGTGGGGTGAAGCGCAACAGACTGCTTTTGAGCAGCTGAAAGAGGCAGTGATGCAGCCTCCAGTCTTGGCTATGCCTGATTTCGGTCGTAAGTTCGTCTTGCAAACTGATGCTTCCTCCTTAGCCGTTGCTGCTGTTTTATCGCAAGAAGTAGATGGTATCCGGCAGCCCATAGCTTATGCTTCACGCACGTTAACCCCTTGTGAGAAGAAGAGTTGTTCTGTTTATGAGCTGGAATGTTTGGCTGTCGTGTTTGGAATTAACAAGTTCAGGCGTTACCTAGAACATAAAGAATTTTTGTTGGAAACCGACAACCAGGCACTTTCTTGGCTCCTTGCCCACCCCCGTCAGCTCGGGAAGATTGGTCGCTGGGTAATCCAAATTTCTGCCCTTAAGTTCACAGTGCAGCACGTGCGAGGCACCCAAAATATCATAGCGGACACTCCGTCACGCATGTATTACTTACCCAACGACCACCAGAATTTATCAGAGCCGCCATGTTGTGGCGTGCTCCTAGACTTTCCTCTGGCATTTTCGGACATTGTTCCACACCAACTTAAGGATCCCGAGCTGACTGCTATCATCAATGAGTTTAAAAACGGAGGTGCCCACCCTCCTTATTTTCTGTACCGAGGTGCTCTATGCTGCCGTGACAAGCAGCGGAGAAAACCTAAGTTAGTGCTGCCAAGCTTTCTTGTACCGATGGTCTTTCAGTATTTTCATTCTTCTCCTGTGGGCGGACATCTAGGAATTCATAAGACCATCGCGAAGATTAGGGATCAGTTCATCTGGAAAGGTATGGACCGGGATATTGCAGCTCGAGTACGTTCTTGTGAACTGTGCTCGCTAAGCAAACCCGCTCAAAATACCAAGTTGGGTCTTTTGTCATCTGAGGTGGTGGAAAAACCTTTGGAGAAGGTTTCCATTGACTATGTTGGGCCTCTCCCGCGTAGTAAGTCCGGAAATAAGTTCCTACTTGTTTGTGTGGATGCCTTCTCCAAGTTTGTTTGGTTGTTCCCATTGCGGAGTGCTACCGCGCAGCTCACGGTGCAAGCACTTCGTAACCATTTTTTTCAACACTTTGGAATCCCCGCCACCTTAGTTTCCGATAATGGTTCACAGTTTGTCTCCAATATCTTTAAAAGAATGTGCTTTGGGCACGGAATCCGCCATGTGACTACTTCCCCTTTCTATCCTCAGCCTTCTCACGCCGAACGGTTTAATCGCAATCTTCGATCTGCTCTCATTGCCTTTCATGCGGAAAATCAGACCACCTGGGATCAACAACTACCTTGGATCCAATTTGCCTTTAATACGGCCCAGCATGAAAGTCACAAGGCGGTACCTTTCGAGTTATTATTTGGCTTTCCGCCAAACAACCCTTTGGCGAACCATTGGAAAATTAGCGATCTTCTGCCACCTCCTGGTATTCCCAATGTGAAAGCCACTTGGGAGGCAGCCAGGCGGAATCTCATTCGGGCTAGGGAGATAGTAAGGAGGAAGTACAACCGAGGTCGTATTGCCAATCCCTTCCAGGTGGGGGATCTAGTTTACTGCAAGGCTCACCCAGTCAGTTCGGCTGTGGATAAAAGAGCTGCTAAACTTTGCTACAGGTGGACTGGTCCCCACCGCATCTTGAAGTTTCTGACTCCGTTGACTGCCCGACTGGGAGATCCTCAGTCCGGGAAGATTTTCAGGAAGGCGCACATATCCCATCTGAAGCCTTGCCGGAGTCATCCGTGATTTCTCTTTAGTCTGTGCGGGAGGGTTTTAGGTCCAGAGGCCTGATCACCTCTGCTCCTTCTTCCTGATCAAGGTTCCTGTTTTCTTCTTTGTACCCACGCAACTCTTGGAGGGATTTCTTGCCTCCAACTGGATTTTCTTGGTTTTCCCTTCTGCAGACTTCAGGGTTTCCGGTTTATAATTCTTCAACCATTGGGGGGAGAGGCATTTCGTTTGGTTCTTCATTTTGAAGAAATTAACAGAGGGGAATTCCTCCTTTTGGGGGGGGGAGTCTGAGCCGGTTCAATACCTATATCTCCCCGGCTCATGTGTGTTTTATATAGTGTATGTGTGTGTGGTTTATTGGCTGCAGAGGCCACTGACCATTTGAAGGCGTTTGGCCTTTCCGGTAGAGTGGCGTCAAGACTCCGAGCCGTGGTGTACAAGTTAGGAGTAGCTCCAGTTTAAAATTTTTGTTTAATTAAGTGTTTTGTTAGTTTTGCTGAGCTGTTTTCCTTCTGACATGTGCGGCTAAGTTTACGGCCCCTCACTGATGAAGTCCAAGAGATGAGTTGATTTCCTCCTGTCATCTCTCCATCATGCGTGGTCGCAGAGAACCTTCGCTTTTGCGCTCTGCTGAAGGACGGCCACCATGATGGACATCTCTTCTAGTCAACATCTGTGATACCCTGCTCATATTCTTTATTTATTTGTTATTGTTATTGTTGCCATTTATATAGTTTATATTTTGTTATTTAATTTTAAGTTAGTTTTAGATATTATTTAGTTATTTCTTGGATTTCATTAGGAGCCCGCCCTTAGCCGAAGTATACCGGGTGGAATTGGCATTTCATGTTTCAAATTATGGCGTTTCTAATTTTTGTATGCAGGTGCACCTGACAAGGATTGTTTCAGGTATATACTACTGCAGGCACTTTCTATTTTTTTATAATTTTTTTTATTTATAGTATATATATATATTTATATTGACTGGATAGGCCTATGTTATGTCTTAGTAAATGAACCTGAGTATACTGACCACGTTGTTCTTTTTTTACCTAGTTTAGTTTTGATCCGGCATCCCGTTCGCCGCCATGGGCGCGCGCTTCCCTGTTGGTTTGCTGTGGGTGTGCGAGCGGCGATGTACGGTTTCAATTATTAGCTACAATGCGAGTATATTATTTATATTCTTTACAAATCGATATGACCTGACTGACCTACCCAAAAACTGATTGATTCATAAATGCTCAACAAAAACCATGGAAGATAGAGACATGATATTTGCTAGATAGTTTTATCGTGTTCTCTAGAGACACAACAAAGAAGGTCACTTTATCTCGAACCTCAGGGATCCGCCTCAATCTTCTCTAAATGTGCGAAAATGTTAATTGGAAATTCATAGAGTAAGCTGAATTGTAACAACACGGGAAATCAAGACATACTTAAATATGGCATGGGACACATCTTAGATAAGAGTAAAATACAACGTACATATTGATGCTTTGAAATGTAAAATGGTCGCGGCAATACGGAAAACTCATCCTAAATGTTAGTAATTCAATTAATTCAAACCAAAAGTTCTCAAAAAGAACAAAACTTAAAATATGAGCAATGTGTATAAATATCTCAAACTAGTCACCATAAGGCTGACGTAAGAAGTTCCTAAATATTCCCTGTTCAATTTTTAAGTTGTATTTAAATGTAAGTGGAAGGTATTGTAATGACCTCGACTAAGTAATTCCTACCATTAACTCCAACTTATATCTTTGTAGCTATCCATCACATATCATGGAAAAATAGAGAGAAATTCGAGTTATTGCACGGGTACTACAACTTTGTTTTCCTCTTAAACTTCAGGATCAGGAAACATTCTTTTTTAAATTTAAATATAGAATTTATCAAAGGATTGGATTATAATTCACTGAGTATAATTAGTGTTCAAAGGGTAATTTCAAAACACTGTCTGTAATGTAAATGTTTAACAGGAAATTGCGTTCGAAGTAGCAGGTAGCTGTTAGTATTTTATGAATTTACTCTACTCTTTAGTGTTCTTATTCAAAATTTGATTTTAGACAAATACTGTGATAATACTGATTAACCCTTATACTTACACAAAGAAACTACGTAAATATCTACATAAATGCTCACATAACTGCAAAATTAGGGTATTATTGTACTAATATTAATTGAACTTATCATGCAAAAACATTACAGTTTTCTTCAGTGTTATCACTTAAGTGTAAATACGTTAATTTGTGCGTAACAGTGTTAAATGAATTTGTTAACAACATTTCAAATGTGTATATAATTTAATTCTAGAGATGTGTTGTGAAGAGGCACATTCAATAACAATTGGACAGAAAATAATATTTTTAGTCCCATGGAAGGAAGAGAGGGTTTACCAATAACTTTTAGTATTTAAACTATTTAAATAATTGCCAAAATTCGGTTATCTTAGTTCCGTCTTCACATATCCCCCTTTGCTATAGGCTTTTTTGTTACGATTATCCAAATACTTTGAAGCACGACGAAATGTAACAAAACCTTACCGAGTAATCAATGAACGTAACCTCATTACACGTGTTACTTCATTAACAAATATGTTTATTCTATGATTAATTTGTTGCTATCATGGTTACTCATAAGAACAATGAATACGTTTTTGGCTAACGATAAACGATCGCCATGGATTGACGAAAAACTTTCCGAAATGAAACAGAAATTTTAATTCTGTAGACCAGCTCATTATCGAAGTATTGGGTGGAAAGGCACATAATCAGACATATAAATGTAAATAAATGTTTTTATGACTGATTAGCCTCGCTTAGGTTATTCAGTTATTTAAAACTCGATATGTTCAAACACATATTTAAAATTATGTTACAGTGTAAATAAATATTATGCTTTATGAATAGTAATAATCTTTAATATTATAATCAGTATCAAAGTAATAAGTGCACTAAATAAGTCATTGGAGCTCATCATCAGGGCTTCCCACTTTCTGTGCATCTCTGTGTAGCGGACGAGACGGGACTTGGGAATTAGATAATCAGAAAACTAGTTGGTCGCAAAAATCTGATTTTAATTTAATCTTGCACATTAATAATCATTACAATACTACTCACATTCCCTAAACTGTAATTTTAAAATATATTAATCACTCATCAGCGAAACAGTAGGTTAAAAATTTAAGATTTTAGAGGGAAGGGCAAACACGGAGCGACGCGTTACGTTCGAGTACCGGCGATCAACTCACTCCACGCACATACTTTTTCGCTACACATTTTTTTTAAATGGCGGACTAGACTCCGTACGGTGATGCTCCCAAACGATTTACTTGGACGTAACAGAGTCTAGAAACGACACAGCTTGGCCAGACACAGGCTGGAGTCAGCAGAATCAGCAAATTCCTCAGCCACCTGCAGCTAAAGCTGCCACGAGTATCGGGCTACTTCCGCTTAACAACTCAGTTGAGATCAACTAGAATATTCCGAGCAACTATTACTAGGACTTATATCTTACTAAATAAATATATAATAATCACTGTTCTTTATTTCCTTTTAATAATTTAGGTGACGGTAGATATTTTTTAAGTAATAGTACTTACATTTTACTGTTAGGAACAATGAAGAATCGTTGGTTGGTAATACTGCAATATAAATACTGTAGTACTTCACTGGTCAATAATAATATTGACCTCGCAGTATCAGTTGGTTAGGGGCTTTCTTAATGGGCCGTCACACACCCGTCACCCTTAGACCATGCTGTCCTCAGCATGAGGTAACATAAAACAGTAAGTCCAATGTTCTACAGGTGTCCCTGGTTTTTTTTTTTTTAAATTGATTCAGGAATTTGTTTCAGCTAATCTCAACTGGTATTTAGATATTGAAATAGAAAAAAAGGAAAACATGTTGGATGTCCTTATCTGGACTCTCTTTCGAAGTTAAATTTGTACTAATATATCTTGCTAAAATCGATGGAAACTTGCAAACATACGTCGCTCAAGTTTGCCCCTTCCTTTACAGAAAGTCAATAAAACAAAAGCTTCATTAATTCAAAAATAAACTTCAAAATTTTAGGTCGACTAACATATTCAACAATAACAAATTTCGTTTCAGAAATTGAAATAAAGTTTTAATATAAGTAATTAAAGTAACATGGTTGTTGAATAGTGACATCTACAATTAATACGCTCGGAACAAGAAAGACACTCTAACACTAGGCAACCAAACATGTTTTAAACAACAACCCTTAGTGACCCAACAACTATTCGCGGGGTTGTGGAGAAGGAGGAGATCGTTAATTTTAGTTTCCTACTTCTATTTTCTCTTTTTTTTTGTCGAGCACACCACAGTGGATTGTTTAGGTCCAATTATTACAAAAAGGTATTTAAGCGTGTCGATTAGGAAATTTTAACCGCTACTTGCCCAGTATAGGTGATGCCGCATGGGCTTTCACTCGGGGCCGCCGTAGGTCAGTCACCCCTTTAAAATTGGAACAGTTGTTAAGTCACAAGGTCTTACTACTAACACGAGAATTAAAATATACCAATATAAAATTTTACATATACACTGCCATTCATAGCCAAAAACGAGGCAACTAAAAACCTTATAACAGAACCTTAAGTCGCTTAACCATTACCTTAAGTCGTTGGCATTGCCATACACCTAGTAGTGCCAAACATTGTTCACTTGATATTTTCTTAATCTAACATTTTGGAAGCTAAATTTAGAGGCATGCATATGTTTAACATAACAACACATTAAAACATCAAGTACTATTTAGCTCACTTGAACAGCAAAAAAATTCACGAATTACAACCTATAATTTCCTTAAACAATCATCTATATACTATTGGGAGTTTGAGTACTATTCGTGAGCTAGTTTAAAATAATATTGAAAGTGCTTGCGTAACATTATGGTAGGGCTGGCAACGGTACAGCAGTTGTCTTGCTGATGGGGCCCGGGAGATCCCACAGCAAGGCATTCACCACAGTCTTAATTGCTGTGTGCTCATCATGTATTAATAATTTAATAATTTATTTTCTTTAGGCATCCACAGTCCAGTATTGGGAAGCGATAGGAATGGGTATAAGGGGGAGGGGGTGCCGGCTTTACCTTTCTGTGGACACCAGATATCACTCATTGGATATTGATAGTAATATTAATTTATGGATAATTCTCCATTACCAGCCTCCAATGAAACCCTACGACTACTCGTTACAAATTAATAACACAACGTTAAATTGTTACAATGTTACAAAAGTTATAATATGACGAAACATTTCAAAATTTTGTTACTTACTAACTAAACCCCTGTAAATGGTCCCAATGTTAGAAAAATTGGATTTTCCTGTTCAATAAACACACCATGGGTCGACCCTTGTAAGTTCACACGGAGACACATCAATCTCGGAACACTGTCGAAAGTTCCTCGTTCAGGTTGAGCTCAACACAATATTAGAATTCACTTACGTTCGTAGGATCCTCATACGCCTGGCACATACGTAACGGCTAGTACACACCAAGCTTGGATTTCGGTTATGCGATAATACCAGATCCTCCTGGCACACACTCTCGTTCTGGTTGGTTACTCTCTCTAACGGTCTGCTCATCTGGGACAATCGAATTCCCAAGGTCTCTGAGTTCCGCATCGGTCCGGGTAGCTTCGGGGTGCCGTCGGCTACCTCTCAGGCTGGCACGGAGCAGATTGGCAACTCGTATTCGATATCTCAAACAGATAAAAACAACAATTAATAACACAGTAATCGTATATCCACTCAATATGACCTGCTTAACTATACGATGCTTAAAACGATTGACTCTGAGGTGCTGGAAAGTACTCTCTAAAGAATACTCCTTTACGCTTACAGTGCCAAGTTGGTCATCCAATGCTTGGAGGACCTTCAAAGTATCATTCACTTCCTGATTCAACAGTTCGGTTTCTTCTTTACTATATATCCCATCTACTTCAGGAAAAGTTATCTTTCCAAAATCGCTCGAGTGCCAGGAGCTGCCGAAGAATCGGGCAGGCAATCTGTACCCGTCTGCAATCAGGACACATCGATCCCGATTCGGAATTTCACCCACCCCCTTCAGAATGGTTGTACTAACGTTTAGACCAGCATCCCGTCTAAAGCAATTCAATACTACTTTGGCTTCACCCGAGGTAGTATAGATCCAGCGGGTTGGAGTTCTAATTAGGACTGGGGATTTCAGGCCGGATATCAACTTTCTAGTGCACAACGTAATTTTCTCTTTCAGCAAAAGTTCAATTGGACAATTTGGTCGTTGGTGTACATTAAATAATACTTCCGACAGAGGACACACCGTTAAAGGGCCGAAACTACACTCACTTCGGTAATGGTCAGATGAACAAACGGTATAGGTTTGTCTGTCTTTGCTAACTATTAATTTTTGGTCGTCTACTTCCCACTTCACCCATCTTTTTAGAGAAGGGTCAAAAACAGGATAAGTTATTACGTTGAAAACTTCATACACTTGGTTATCATTTTTCAAGGGGAGCTTAATGAGTACTCTAAGCTGTGTTTCCGTAGCATATGATTTGATTATTGCCAATTTAATTAAGAATAATTTTGCAGGTGGTGGTATAACCTGTTTTAAAGATTTCAGGACTTCTAGGAACTGATGAGGGGGTAATAGGTTTGCTAGTCATCCTATTAGCAGCCAAGTCCTCTACAGCTTGGTGAAGTTGATTCATTCTTTGTACAGCAAGGTTAATGGCATCTTTAATTTCTGACAAGGCACAACTTAATTTTAAGTATTGGAAAAGAGTATTAAACAAACTTGAGAAAACGGATTCTGTTCTGGAGTTTTGAGCCATGTTGTCATGCATCACTTGGTGATACGCTTTCAAGATGTAAATCATTTTATTTATTACCTTCGAATGGTTTAAAATTTCTGAGTGCATGTTATCTAAGACAGTTAATTGATCTTTTGTGTCATGATATATTTTATCATTTCTTATATTGGCATCATCTATCTTACTATTCATAACTTCCAAATCGCTATCGATTACAGTTCCAAACAAGAATTTTAGTACATGACCACCGGCATCAAACAGACCGCGCTTCTTTTGCGTACGCGGCAGCAGAGTGACCAAGTCACTCGTTTTTCCAACGTAGTCGGTCACCACCTTTTGTAGTCCATAATATTCGTATCTGAAACTGGTTTCAAGGTCATGCACTATGGTATGTAAGCTATTGTTTTGCGAGAGAAGATTTTGGAAAAACTCATCATACTGACCTCTTACCTTTACCAAGATTATACTTAGATTTCTGTTTTCCTCTTCCACTCCTGTCAGGTTGTACTGGAGCACCACAGTCCAGTAGCTGTCTGTAAGTAAAACGTCCCATTCTTTCTCGAATATGACACCCTGGTGGAAGCAGAGAACGCCTTCCAGGATCAACAAAACACCTAAAAGGCCTACAACAGAACATCTATGATTTCATGTGACACGATCAAATTTGATATCCACCTTTTCCCAGGCTATGTAGCGAGCACTATTCCTCAACTATTCCAAAGCTCTTCAAAAGTCAAACAAAGTCACCCCATCTCGCAGGTTCTTTCTTACTCCGTTTTGGGCGTCCGATACTTGCATGCCTGGCTACTGCTACCGGGGCTTGGGTTTCATCGTCACTCTTTACACCTCCGTTTAAGTTCTGCAGACCACTATCATCTACCTCTTCGTCACTGGAACTATTCTCGTTTTGCTTTTCTTTCTGCGCGGTCGAAGGACGCGGACGTTCCTTATAAGGTTTGATACGGTTCACGTGCACGACGACCTCTCGCTTTCGTATTCGAAGAACAACATTTAGAGGTGATACCACTCTAACTATGGGATATGGTCCTTTCCATAGTTTTGATAATTTCTTTACACGATGACGTCCTATACTGGGTACATGCAATAATACAAACTACCCTTCACGGAATTCGGTTGACTTAGCTTTCTTATTATACTGACTTTCATTACGGCCTCGGGCTCTGGCTGTAAGCACTGCAGTTTCCTTATAAGCTTCCTGTAGTTTCTCCCGGAGGGCTTCGATATGATTGTCATATATATCTGTCTCATCCGTAATCTTCAGATCCGCTTCCATGGGAACCTCCATTTTCCGACCAAAGATTAACTCATACGGAGAATACCCAGTACTCTCATGAGGTTGGGAGTTATAGGCCATAGTGACATAAAGCAAGTATTCATCCCAATTGGTCTGGTTCCAGTTAACAAAATGACTCAACGTTCTCATCACCGTGGAATGTACCCGCTCCAGTCTGCCATTACTCTGAGGATGAAAACCAGTAGTTTGGATTTTTCGAACGTGCGGAAATTTGCATAAGTCTTTAATTAAGCCGGATGTAAAGTTAGCTCCTTGATCGGTAACTAAGGCCTTTGGCACGCCAAACTTGGTTATCACCCTCTGCACTAGTGCTCGAGCAACACTTTCGGTGGTCTGATCTGGCAGTGGAACAAACTCACAGTATCTGGAGAAGTGATCCATAACACTGAGAATATAAACGTTGCGGGATTCGCTAATGGGCAGAGGACCAACTATATCTGCCGCTATCACTTCGAAGGGCTCCTGGGGTTCGTTGAAGACGTCACCCAGGGGCGCTTTCGCTTTACCGTAATTCGTTCGTTGGCTACAGCTACGACATGTCCTGACGTAATTCATAACGACTCTTTCCATACCTCTCCACCAGAACTTCTGTTTCACCCAGTCTAGTGTTTTTGCCACTCCGGCGTGTCCGGCTGTGGGCAAATCATTATTGATCTTAATTATCTCCTGGACTTAGGAAGTTGGTACTACAATTTTCTTTTCACCCGAGCTCAAACGGTAAAGGACCTTCTCCGGGCTCATCCGGAAGTTCTTGGCTTGTCTCAAACCTTGAACTACGGGATCTTCGCGTTGACGTGTTCTAAGTAACTCAAGGTCAACGACAGGGAGCACTTCCTGTTTAACCGCTCGCACTGCGCGATTTAGCCCATCCGCGTTAGTGTGTTTTTTTCCGGCTTTATGTTCTACCGTGAAATCAAACTCAGCTAGTCGCAACGACCATCTCATCAGCCTACTGCTAGGGTCCTTAAGCGACATCATCCACTTTAGAGCGGAGTGATCGGTGATTACTTTGAAAGGACGCCCCAACAAGTAGCATCTGAAATATTTTGTACTCCAGACTAGACTAAGTAATTCGCGCTCGGTTGTCTAGTAGTTCTTCTCGGCTGGGAATAATGTTCTAGAACAGTATGCTACGGGGTGTTCCCGGCCATCTATCTCCTGTGAGAGGACTGCTCATAAGGCAACAGTACTCGCGTCTGTCGCTAATATGAACGGCTTGGTAAAGTCAGGGTATATCAACACAGCGGCAGATATTAGTTTTGTCTTTAAGACCTCAAAAGCCTCCTGACATTCTGGTGTCCACACAAATTCGCTATCCTGTTTGGTCAACTCGAATAGTGGACGTCCAATGGTGGCAAAACCGTCAATGAAACGCCGATAATAGCCAGCCAGGCCTAGGAAAGAGCGCACGTCCTTCACCGTAGTGGGCACAGGGAAGTCCCTTACAGCCGATACCTTTCCAGGATCTGGTTCAACACCTTTCTTAGTGATTACATGACCAAGATAGCTGACTTCATTGACCGCAAAATTACATTTACTAAGTTGTACTGTCAGGTTCACATTTTGTAATTTCGAAAGCACTTCACGAAGGGCTTCCAGGTGTGAAGGCAAGTCCCTGGAAAATAAAATTATGTCATCCAAGTAGACAAGGCATTTCTCACCTTTCAAGCCCATTAACACTGAGTCCATTAGTATTTGGAAAGTAGCCGGAGCCGTGTTTAGTCCAAATGGCATACGCTGATACTCATAATGTCCGCCGAGGACATTAAATGCTGTTTTTGGTCGGCTATCTTCGTCAACTCGAATCTGGTGATACCCAGACCGGAGATCTAACGTCGTGAACATCTAGCACCCGCCAAGTGAGTCAAGTGTTTCTGTGATGTTCGGGAGGGGGTACACGTCAGGGGTGGTCACCGCATTAAGTCCTCTGTAGTCGATACAAAACCTTAATTTAGGGATACCGTCGGGAGATTTCTTAGGCACTAGTACTACCGGCGATGCCCACTCGCTCTGACTAGGAACAATGATACCTTTGTTTAGTTGGTCTTTAACTAATTCGTCAAGTGTGGCCTTCTGATGGTATGGTACGCGATACGCTATTTTGTAAATAGGGGCTGCATTCCCGGTTCGTATGACATGTGTCACTGCCGAAATACAACCCAGAGGTTGGTCTTCACTGTGAGCAAGAACATTTTTGAATTCCATGAGAGTGGACTTCACAAGGTCTCGCTCGTCACTTGGCAGATGCCTAAGCTTCCCGTCCAAGCACGCCTCTAAGTCGGACTCGTCAGAACGACTCACCATGCCTAGTCTTGCCTGTGGCCTTTTGTAGCTATGAAGTGCTATGTCGCGCACAACAGTGGCCAATTTCACTTTTCCCTGTTGGTTCAGATGCAACCCGTGCTTTGTGTACATGTTATGGCTTAATTTTCCTTTAAGGTCTAGAAATTCAATCCTACCCTGTTGAATTTTATCTCTATTTTTAGCTAAATTTTGAATGATGGATTTAAGAATTCCGTTGGCATCTCCAAGTTCGGATTTGAGGTCTTGATCATAGCGGTCAAATATCGACAAAACAGTTACTCTCGCATTCCACTTCACCGGAAAAATTTCAAATGCTTGTTTCAGGGTTAACGGGTAAGGCGCACACTTGTCAACATCGTTTGTTCCCCCTATCAAGATCACCGTGTCGTTCTCGGTCAATCTATCAATAGTACTACCAAATTTCGAGGTTACTTGTTTTAGTTTTCCATTGGGCATGAAAAAGAATTCTACATCAAAATTTCTAGGTAGTCTTTCGGATAGTATTTCCTGGAGTCCACGACCATGACTGTCTGCTAAAACTAGTAGTTTTTGTCGCACAGGTTTCCTCCCTCCACTGGGTCGAAATCTCTGTCGAGTGTTCCTAACTTCAAGTTCTTGGGTAGAGTTAACTCCTCAGCGCTTGCGTTTACTGTCTTGACCCAACAGCGGTTTCCTTTTACCTTTGTCAGGGTTCGAGCAAGATAAACACCGTGCATGATAAAGTCATGGGGTTCAATCACCACGTCCTTTCCCTCTAAGTCGTCGGAACCGGTGGCACATTGGTTAGTCTTCACTTGGATAATCTTTTCACACCGGGGCGGAATTTTCGCTACAGCAGTACACATAGCATTGCTGTGTTGGAGGTGCACAGCTAGCCGAGGGACGGTTAGGATCCGGCACGGCCTCCCCTTTTTTATCCGATTTAACCAAATGTCTCCACCATACAACCGAAGTAGACCATGTTCAACATTTATTTCTCCGTTTCCTTTGCCCAAAATATCGCAACCAAGTACGGCTAGGTATCCCTTAGGGAGGTTCCCAACCACAAAATTTCCTACCACTTCAACGCCCGGTTTCATTTTTAAAGTCAACTCTTGCCGCCCGTAAGTTTTCAATGTCCTACCAGAAATACCTTTCAAAATTACGTCTGGTTTGGTGAGCTCAGCTCCTCTTTTTACGAGGGAAACCTGCGCTCCAGTGTCAATTAGGACCTCAAGCGTCCCGCTTCTGCCTTTCTACCCATCACTCTCAGTTGTTCAAGAGAGGTAACATCAAAAAGAGCAAGCTGGTCTTGCAGCTGGGGATGTAAGTTATGCTATATTTGCCTAAGCTTTACTTCTTCCACTACGGGTGTTGGCAAGCGACTGTACAATCCCTCCATCGCAGCGATAAATAAGTCAATGGGTTCCGTTTCGGCTTGAACTCGATTGAATATCTCTTGCTGTAGGTATATGTCATGATCAGGATGTTGGAAGACCAGTTGCATATCCCTACACAGCTGTTCCCAGTTCCTGAGACGGCCTATCGTGGATCGATACCACGTTAGGGCAGGTCCCGTGAACAAATCCACTGCCGAATCAAACAGTTCGGTTGTGGTGACCCCTCGAGCTCTGCGCAGTTCTTCTGCTCTCTGCAGAAACGCCCCTACGCTCTTCGATTGGCCGTCAAATTGTAAGCCCCATTTATACAAAGGCACTCCTCTACTATGTGTGGATGACGTTAAGTTAAAATTTTGTTGCGGTGTGATCGCGATGGTTGAATCTATTTGTCGAGCAAGTGCACCGACAGTGATATGGCTTGTTGCCTCTGGAGGCGAGTGCACATCCGCATTTTTGGGCCGCGGGGTCTGCTCGGCTGTTGAATTTTCAGCTTCGGCGTTTGCCGCGTCTTTCTTGGCTTCGGCCGCGTCACACAGTTCTTTGGTCTTATCCATTAACACCTCATGACGTTTTGCGATAATTTTGTCACCTAATGCGCCTATTGGTATACGTCCCGCTCTTAAATAGTTATGCCACATCCTGGCTTGAAGACGCTGACCTTCAGTGTCTGTATAGTCCCCGTCATATTCATTCGCGGAGGCAGCCAAAGACTTATATTTATCTTCACAGGCCTCCAGTTCCTCATCTACATTTAAGGAAGCTAAGACAGCCTGATCAATAGGTGTACCTGCCTTAACACACTTCGTCAGCCGTTTTCTTAAATCTTCAGCCGTACCGGAAGTAGGCTGTCCGCGGATTTTCAATTCGTATTGATTCTCTTCATTTTTCAAGAGATACGCGTTCATAGTGTATGCCAATACTAAATTCCAAAGGGGAAATGAAAATTCCATACACTAACTCAACTCTTCAAATAATTTTAAAAATTGTCACGGTCAATCAATCAATTAATTTTTTTTAATTACTCGTCATTAAATCATACCCTCACGCAATATCTCTTCAAATGTCTAACTAATCATCACAGTTATACGCCTAAGTCCACGTAACGTTTAATATTTTAAATTTAAAATTCGATAAATTTAGTTTCAGATTTTTGAATAAACTTTTAAGTCAATAACAAGTTTTAATATTGAATTAGTCACTAAGCTATTCCTCACACCGCCATAGGCACCCTACAGTAATCAGTAAAGTCCAAAATTTCGACTAAGTCCTTAGATCAAAATATCGAATTGAATTCCGAAATTATCATAGAATAGCTAGTTATCACTTATTGAATCGGTAACCGTTCAATTCTAATTTTCCTTGTGATTCTACTACTTATTTTGTAATTTCATACTATCGCAATCAATAATAAATAATAAACAATCAATAATTAATTAATTTCTATAGTATGTCAAATGCGCTGGCGTCTTTTGACCTGACATGGAAAATTAGCCACAATGCGACTCTATATTTTTCAGAGTCGATATCTCAAGTTATTATTATTCTATTTATGTTAATTTGACATTAAATTCAATCAATCAATTATAGTAATTAATTATCAGCCATTTTCAATGACGCCCAGACGGCTTCCAACGCACTTTAACATACTAGGTATGGTTATTCTAATATTAGTTTATACTAATACTAGGTTAGTTTAAAGCTTCTATTGTATGTTAAACAAGTTAGGGTTAAAGTTAAAATACTGTTGACTAAGAATAAGTAGCACTTAACGTGGACTGTCAGGCTTCAGTGCCTTTATGATAGTCTGAGCTGATGCCTAAATCAATGCATCACTATCAAATTTAAATACGTTTTCCAAATATTATTTAATTTAAATTAAATAATATTTAATTTAAATTAAATATCGCACCGTCACATCTGTCCTCTGATAACTCCTGGAACAGTATTTTAGTATAAGAAACGGGAAGTTAGATTCAGTCTCAGTTTCCTTCTAAATTACGTGTTTTTATGTTCAAGTCATTTTTTGTAGGATTGAAATACAAATATGCATAGCTTAAAAATAGATAAACTGTTATTCATTTGACTATTGCACAAACATTTACTTCTTTTCACCACATTTATTGGGACAGAAAGAGTCTTAACCATCATCAATTTATTTAAAATGTCTTAATAGCTAAAATATTATGAATTCACTGCTCATTACATGTACATTATTTTTTTACAATTCATAATAATGAACAAATCTGTTTTGCAGTGAATCTTGTAATGACTTCCTCCACAGGCTTTATAGTTGATATTAAAATTAAATTTTCGGAGTTTAAATGAATAAAAACTGTGGTTCCTAGCAATAGCAATATGTTTTTTTTTAATTCACTACAATAATATTTGTAATTATAACATCAAAGATTTCATGTCTCAATTGATTTTCAATATTTAACATTCAAGAAGTGTTTTAATTATATTTCTAGATTTTATATGCACATGCAGTGAAAATAAGCATACATTAATTTTTAATATTATTAGCTCACAATTTATTCAATTCAATCAAATTGGACTCGACCAAGTTTAAATTGAAGATATTGAAGTTAGAATAATACAGGTACAATCAGTAACAGACAACTATTTAATTGAATCAAAGATAATTCATCATCAACAACTAAGTTTGATGAAACTATGCGGTTGTAAAATGAATGAAAAGCTGGACCTATTCTAAGGGTCGATTCTTGTTTACAGATTTGTCATATAATGTGAATAGGTTATCGTTTACCTTGCAACAGACGAGTATCTGACTAGTGATTGCCAAAGTAATGGCAGTGTATGAAATACGCTTCCGGTATAAGTATTTCCCGTTTCATAGGAGCGTTCGTTTTTTTAACCCGATCAGGATGGATAGACCTATGAACACGTTTATCGGAAAGTAATATTTCAGTCAAAAGGTGGTTACTTACTGCAATTTTAATCAATTTATAAAATTTTATTTTAATTAACAAATTTATCTAAAATCCTCCTGTAATCAAGAACTTACGTTACGCCTAGACCTGCAATAAACAATAAAATATTATACTTCTGTTTTTAAAATAAAAGGTTTTCCAGGATTCTATCCAATATAAAAATAACTTTTTATACAATCATAAATGGTGACTTACAATTGATCGGCTTTACAAAATCACCCCAAACTTTAGGCAAACTTTTACTGTATATCCGGATGTTCACCGATATGTTATACAATGAGCCAGTTAATCAACTTAGGCCATGAACGATATGCTGGTGAACGGGGGGGGGGGGGGAATAGGTGATATGATATAGTTAGACCTCACGAAACATGAAACTGGGAATCGAGCAGGTTCGTCTGTTTCCAGGAAAGTCCAACTGTTGATATGCTAGACAGAAATCAGTGCCTGGTTCAAACAAATTGGCCTAGTCACGGGTTATTTTTACTTAAATTGTACTGTGCAGTTTAGTATAAGATCAAAACTAATTTGCCTTTTTTTGATATAAGAGGATTTAAACTACAAAATATAGTAAAAACTAGATAATTGGTAACTCTCCAAATTTAACCGATGATTACGTGTTATTTTTTTATTATAAACTAGCTGTTACCCGCGGCTTCGCACACAATCTTTAGAAAAGTCCTTATATTGCTTAGTAAAAGCAATTATGCGCGATTAGCCGCGGGTAACAGCTAGGTCGTCAATACATTCGTAGTATTTTATAACGAAAACTCTTGATTCTCAATAAAATACCAATTACAACCAGATACCCTCGGCTTCGCACGCGATTTCCTGCAGAAAAATTGGGACATAGGGGGCATACTTCTTTTGAACGTCCTTATTACCCTTCTGAGATAAATAGTCACTGAAAGATACTCCAAGCTCATGAACAATTTAAGATTTAAATTTTAAAACAGTCTCAATATGCACTTGTGAAATAACTGGAATTTTTCTCTAATATTCTATGATTTTTGTATACAATTGAACTATATTAGCCCAGCGTGGACAGGAGTCAAAAGTCAAATTCATTTGCACACATACAATGTAATAAATGATGGTGCTCAATGTAATTTTGAAACGAAAATAGGCATATATTAGGTACATATTATTACAGTCTAATGATTATGAGCTCCAGATGTTAAACGAAATTGTGTATGGTTTTTATTTTATTGAAACAAAATTTGCTGATTCTCATAAGCTTACTTTATGCTTTCAAACTATAAATGTAAAGAAATTTAAAATCGTAATTAAATTATATAAACATATTTGTTTGTCGCATTATATATGTTTACAAAGAACAGCTGATTAAATTTGAACAGGCTCTTTCACTTAATAACATATGTTTGCTGCAATGCATTCCTTACGGGTATTTCCGTAACTTTTAGAGACCAGTGGGGCGGAATCCTGAATTGGGAATGGGATAAAAAGTATCCTATGTCCTTTTCCCAGTCCTTAGCTACCTCCCTACCAATTTTCAGCCAAATCGGTTCAGCCGTTCTTGAGTTATAAATAGTGTAACTAACACGACTTTCTTTTATATATATAGATTGTATAAACAAATATAATTTATATAGAGATCAAAATTAAGAAAATATAATATTTTTTAATGAATAAAATACACAAATGCGTTAGCTTGTGCTAAATTAATACGGTCGAAGACCATTTACGTTTCGAGTTTTAGTAATCTTATTTCAATAAAAGAGAATGAGTGGAAATAAGTTTAGGCAGCATTAGAAGAAATCGTTTATGAAAAGTAAGAAGCAGTAATTAGATAGCAACTTCGTGTCTGTAATGCCATTACACCACTGATCAAGGACCCTAATTTGTTCTTGTATGTGAACAAATATTTTTGCCACTTTGGCGAACTTCAGTAGCAAAATGTCAGTTGACAAGTGTAAGTTAAATTTTTATTATGTTTTGTCAAATCTTATAAATATATTTCAAAATTACACAACGTTCCAGGAAACTCCTTAGATTTTATTAAATATTTTAAAAACCTTACATTTTTGAAGTTCTACATGATATGTTCGAAGAAATTATTCAATACTCCACTATACATCATCAGTAACTTATGGTATTCTTCAAAGGGCTCTTTGTAAATAAAAGAAATGGAAGTAACGTATATTTCAAAGTCGGTACAGTTTTCGTGATTGTTTGATCAGCAAACACATCCCGACGTCTTGTCTCTTCATGCACTCAAGCATATTATTATTCCTGATCATAACATTCAATTTTAACTTCTTCTTCCCTTTATTACAAAAATTACACGTTGTTTGTATACGGTGTTTCTGATGTAATACAATGCGTTTCAAGCTCTTATTACATAAAAATATAAATTTATTTATTCATTAGTTATATCAAAAATAGCCCTTTGACATATATGGTCCGGTAATTCTCCCTTATAATTAAATCTAGTGCAGTATTACCATGAAGAGCTTATATACAATGTGCTCAGAAAAGGGTGTGACAAACCACTGTGGGTGATTCCACTCATAGTTTAAACAAAAATTTTAAATAAACACATGTCAAGAGATGTCTCAATTAGACACTAGCAGTCAGTTTGCATTTGTTTACAAAAACAATATCTCTTAAACTAGTTAAGTAAAAGAAACAAAATTTAGTACATAGGTTTAAATAGATAATATAAAAATATCATTGTCTCACTTCTGTTAGATTAACAAAATTACGCCTGTTATAAATTTTAAAATCTATTAATACAAAAAACTAATATAACTTTAAACATTTAATATATAGCATCCATTTTAAGGATCGAATCACAATTCCAACCGTACTTCTTTTAATGAAATCCGTCAATGCATAATCAAGAATGACTGTTTAAAATGTATGCTTACTCAAGCTAGGTGCTGTATTTTTTTCTTTTAAATAGGCATCAGCTGTTTTAGGAATATTATTCAAAATTATAAGATAGCAACTATTTGTAACTGTTTATAACAATGCCTATGGTAATTTTTTATCGGAATCCTTCAAACCATA